>NC_070602.1:3777307-4083846 GCF_027172205.1 Podarcis raffonei
GATTCCACCTAAACATTAGGAAGAACTTCCTGACAGTAAGAGCTGTTCGACAGTGGAATTTGCTGCCAAGGAGTATGGTGGAGTCTCCTTCTTGGGAGGTCTTTAAGCAGAGGCTTGACAACCATATGTCAGGAGTGCTCTGATGGTGTTTCCTGCTTGGCAGGGGGTTGGACTCGATGGCCCTTGTGGTCTATTCCAACTCTATGATTCTATGATAATTAAATACAATATACTCCCATAGAGACTACCTTACTCTGCGTTTAAAATCAAAATCACATTTGGATAGAAACTGTTTCTCAGGCGGCTAGTCCTAGTCTTTATAACCCTGTACCTTCTTCCAGAAGGCAGAAGCTGGAAGAGATCATTTCTGGAGTGCGCACTATCCTGCGCTATCTCTGCAGCTTTCTTATGGCACCTGGAAGCGTAGATTTGATCCCAGGTGGGAAGAGTGCACCCAATTATTCTCTCCGCAGTCTTTACAACCCTGGACAGCATTGTTTTTCCCCTGATTGTGCAGCTTCCAAACCCCACACTCGTCCAACCCACATTTTACCAGCTTCCTTGCAATAATTTCAAGGGCAACTTTGTCAAAAGCCCTACTGAAATCAAGATACACTATGTCCACAGCATTCCCCTGATCCACCAAGCTTGTAACTCTATCATGAGGCAGAGTTCAAGGACACTCCTGAACCAGGCAAAAGCACCCAACATGTGAAGCAAGATGGGTGAGACGTGTGGCCTAAGGAGAGCCTCAAGGGCCAGGAAAAGAGGCATGGAGGGGCACATTTGGGCCCTGGGCACAAGGTTCTCCACCCATTTCTTATGGCATGAGTGGCCAACCTGAACTGGCACAGCAGCCAGCATTTGAGCACTTCTGGACCACAGACTATCACTGCCTAGTTTGGCTCTCATCATTTACTTATTTGCTGATCTGTCGGGGGGGGGGGGAGTGGAATATAAATAAATATAAGAATAATAATCTACCTGAGGCCAAGCTCCTTCCCTCTCTTATAAACTCTGATCGGGGGGGGGAATAGTTTTGACAGGTGAGAATGAAGTTTGCCTCAAGTCTTAACTTGAGGTGGAAAAACGTAACAGGTGTCGGATGTGTAATGAAACACTCCGGTTGTGAAACCCACCAAATAATAATAATTATTATTTATTTTTTAACCACGCCCATCTGGCTGGGTCCCCCCAGCCACTCCGGGCGGCTTCCAGCAAAACACTAAAATACGATAACCTATTAAACATTAAAAGCTTCCCTAAACAGGGCTGCCTTTAGTGCCTTTGGGCTGCAAATCTTGGTTTGCTAGTTGAGATACCATGGTAGGCTATAGAGTCCAACGGAAATGACAATTAATATTCCAAGGCCTACACCATGGGTAGGCAAACTAAGGCCTGGGGGCCGGATCCAGCCCAATCGCCTTCTCAATCCGGCCCGCGGACGGTCTGGGAACCAGCGTGTTTTTACATGAGTAGAATGTGTCCTTTTATTTAAAATGCATCTCTGGGTTATTTGTGGGGCCTGCCTGGTGTTTTTACATGAGTAGAATACAGTGGTACCTCAGGTTACATACGCTTCAGGTTACATACGCTTCAGGTTACAGACTCCGCTAACCCAGAAATATTACCTCAGGTTAAGAACTTTGCTTCAGGATGAGAACAGAAATCGTTCTCCGGCGGCGCAACGGCAGCGGGAGGCCCCATTAGCTAAAGTGGTGCTTCAGGTTAAGAACAGTTTCAGGTTAAGAACAGACCTCTGGAACGAATTAAGTACTTAACCCGAGGTACCACTGTATGTGCTTTTATTTAAAATGCATCTCTGGCTTATTTGTGGGGCATAGGAATTTGTTCATTTAAAAATATATATATAAAGTCTGGCCCCCCCACAAAGTCTGAGGGATAGTGGACTTGCCCCCTGCTGAAAAAGTATGCTGACCCCTGGCCTACACAGTCTGTTATGATACAATGTTAGAGCTTTTAGATTATAAATGATCTGCCTCAGATGAAGGCAGCTTCCAAAGGACATGTCCTCTTGCAGCAATAGAACTGCTAGCACATTTGCAAAGCTAAGCAGGGTCTGGTCTGGTTTCAAATTGGACGAGGGACCCCGTGTTGAGATTTCTGCATTGCAGGGGGTTGGACTGGATGACCCTCGGGGTCCCTTCCAGCTCTTAGAAATCTACCATTCTTGTACCTTTGGGCCTCGGACTCAAAACGGGAAGATCTCAAGCTCCACGTACAGGTGAACTTAATGAGGCCTCCTAAGAATAATAGCATTAGCTCATCACAAATCAATCCTTTAGAGAGGATACTTGCAAACAAAACATGGTTATCGCTGCGGGTGGGAAGAGGAGGAGCAGGAGGAGAAGGACAGAGAGCTCAGGCCGACATGCCGGCTTTTGTTCAAGGGACTATCAGAGAGCTTCAAGGGTACAAAACAGCACTGGCATTGGACACTTTCCTGGCTAGAGCCCAATTCATCCCATACGTGGAACTGAGCACAGGGGTCAGTGGGTGGGCATAGATTCAGGTGAAGCAAGGAAGAAACAGCTTAATGTTTAGGGGAGTTTTTTTAATGACTGACGCTTTAATGTCTTTTTAATCTCCTGTTGGAAGCTGCCCAGAGTGGCTGGGGAGACCCAGCCAGATGGGCAGGGTATATGTAATAAATTATTATTATATTATTATTATTAATGAGGAGTAGCTTCTGGAACACGGCAGCCACCCGATCCCCTGCGTTTTACTCAGAAGGAAAATGGCACCCCACTTCCTAGATGATATGGGGAGTCCACCCTATAAAAAGTGTGATTCAGAATAGTGGTTTGCACACTCCACTACGGAAGATAATAGCACAACAAAATTGAAAACAGTCACCATTAACTGCACATTTATTCAAAATCCAATTGAGACCATGTAGTTTAATTAATTCGATGACACTGATGTTGAGCTTGATCCAGCAATAGCAGCTATTATTAATAAGTGGCTATTTTGCAGTGGCTCAGAATCGTAAATACAAAGTCACGTGATCAAAGGAAATAGTAGTAAGAGTGGTAAAATGTTAAATGCAAAGCAAAGAAGGCATTTCTAGTCTGTTCAGTCGTAAATAAGTGATTGAGATGCCCAGAAGATGGGAATGTAAAAAAGTAAAGAACTTCTGGGAAATGATATATAATGAGATGAAAAAGATGTTGAAATATACATTTATAAAAAAACACCAAAAGCATTTTTACTTGGTATTATAGGTCAGGACATGAATAGGCAAGATGTTGAATTGTTTTTATATGCAACAACTGCAGCAAGAGTATTGTTAGCCCAAAAATGGAAGCAAGAAGAAATTCCGACGAAAGAAGAATGGCAGACGAAATTAATGGACTATGCAGAATTCGACAAAATGACAGGAAGGATTCGAAACCTGCGGGACCAGAGATTTACAGAAGATTGGAAGATGTATATGAATTATCTGAAGAGCATCTGTAATCAGCAAATTACGCTAGTAGGACTACAAGAAGTTTTGTAAGGAGAAAGATATGAAGTGCTACAAAGTAGATAAAGAATAGAGATATTGGTTATGAGTTTTAAATGTAACAGGGAAAATAAGAAATGTATACTAAGAGATTAGATTGGAAAATTTCACCTGGCTTGCTTCCATGCCCCAGTTCACAGAACCATAGAACTGAAGTCTTGGAAGGGACCCGAGGGTCATCTAGACCAACCCGCTGCAATGCAGGAATACACAGGGATCAAACCTATAACCTTGGCATGATCAGCACCGTGCTCCAACCAGCTGAGCTATCCAGGCTCCTGGTGCTGCTTTTATAGGAACACAGGAAGATGCCTTTTGCAGCACTGAACCGCTGGGGTCCCTCAAGCCCAGTATTGCCAACACTGGCTGGCAGCAGCTCTCCAGGCAATATTCCCTACATGAAGATGCAATATTGGACTGACCTTCTTTATACCCAGCAAAGGCTGGACTACTGAGTTATGGAACATTTTGGGGCTTGTGACCAAGAGACGGGCTCTCTCTGTAAACGAGGGGTCAATCTCCATTAGCCAAGACAGGTACAGAACTCTTACTATCAGGATGTTTATCCTAATATTTGGTCAGCATTTCTTTTCTTTTCATTTGGACCCACCAGTTCGGGTCCTACCCTCTGGAGACGCAGAGTACAAGCTTGTTCCACCCTACATGTAGTAGTCCTTCAGATTTTTGAAGATGTCTATCCTGAATTCTGGTGCTGGAGGAGACTCTTGAGAGTCCCATGGACTGCAAGAAGTTCAAACCTCTCCATTCTGAAGGAAACCAGCCCTGAGTGCTCCCTGGAAGGACAGATCCTGAAGCTGAGGCTCCAAGACTTTGGCCACCTCATGAGAAGAGAAGACTCCCTGGAAAAGACCCTGATGCTGGGAAAGATGGAGGGCACAAGGAGAAGGGGACGACAGAGGACGAGATGGTTGGATAGTGTTTTCAAGGTTACCAGCATGAGTTTGACCAAACTGCGGGAGGTAGTGGAGGACAGAGGTGCCTGGCGTGCTCTGGTCCAGGGGGTCACGAAGAGGCGGACACGACTAAACAACTAAACAACAACAACATCCTGTCTGTCTGCTCTTTTCCTCAACCCTTCCTTGGTTTCCAGACCCATGATCAGGGCCGGATTTAGGTTTGATAAGGCCCTAAGCTCCTGAAGGTGATGGAGCCCTTTCTATGTCCAGCTCTCCTTTGTCAACAACAAATTGCCACTGTTTTTTGTGTTGAATATATGCTATATGGTAATTTATGGACCTAATAGGTATCTCAAGCCATTTGCACATAGCAAAATACATATTTTATCAAAGTAATTATTGAACTGAAATACAATTAAGAAGATGTACATTAATAGTGAAACACAATTAACAAGAAGTATATTGGGGGGGCGCAAGAGAGTGGGGCCCTAAGCTATAGCTTGTTTAGCTTAAACGTAAATCTGACACTGCCTGTGATCATCTTGGCTGCCCTCTTCTGCACACATTCCAGCTTCTGAACCTCCCTGCATGCAGAAAGCTAGAACATCAGGTCCTTCCCTGACTTGCTAGCTCTTCGCATGCAGGGGGATTATCACAAAGGGATACTTCCACACAAGCCACCCCAAAGCACCTTCGCTGAACTTGGAATAAATCCTTCCGTCCATCCAGCACTTAACAGCGGCTTGGCTTTCCCAAAGCCCACGTCACCAGACTACAAATTTAAAGGTTATTTAATGCAGACTCTTTCTATGGGGCGCCCAGGCCATGCTGGGACTGAATGATGACTCTGGAAGGGAGCAGTTCTTCAAAGGAACTGGAGCCCAGAACGAAGACAGCTCCCCCGTATTTCCCACCGCTCTCAATTACTTCCCAGGCTGCAGGTGTTAGGGATTGATTAATTGTCAAGTAGTCAGGCAATTAACAACCTCTTAATTGAGCAGTCGGGTGTCACCACATCAGAGCTAGGAAGCAGAACTCTCAGGAAGCAGGTATCAAGTTTGCAGCCTTTTGTGCTGATGGCTTGGGGGGGACAGGACCCCAAATCACTTCCGGGGCTGGCTTGCATATAGGTCTACTCTGAAGTCATGCATTCGGACAAGACTCTGCCAACCTTCCAAGATACACATGCAAATGTCACACAGAATTAACAGCAGTGTCAGCTCTCTTAGAAAGTCCTGCGTTCGATTCCTGCCTTCTCCAAGCAGGGCTGGGAATGTCCCCATCTGAAACCCTGGACAGCTGCCCTGGTCAGGGTAGGTAGATAGATAATTTATTATGGTGGGAGACCAGCTTATAAAACACACTTAGGGATATAATCCCAGAAGGAAAAAAGAAAGGCTGATCGCCGAAGAACTGATGCTTTTGAATTCTGGTGCTGGAGGAGACTCTTGAGAGTCCCATGGACTGCAAGAAGATCCAACCTCTCCATTCTGAAGGAAATCAGCCCTGAGTGCTCACTGGAAGGACAGATCCTGAAGCTGAGGCTCCAGTACTTTGGCCACCTCATGAGAAGACTCCCTGGAAAAGACCCTGATGTGGGGAAAGATGGAGGGCACAAGGAGAAGGGGATGACGGAGGACGAGATGGTGGGACAGTGTTCTCAAAGCTACCAGCATGAGTCTGACCAAACTGCGGGAGGCAGTGGAAGACAGGAGTGCCTGGCGTGCTCTGGTCCAGGGGGTCACGAAGAGGCGGACACGACTAAACGACTAAACAACAACAACATCCTGTCTGTCTGCTCTTTTCCTCAACCCTTCCTTGGTTTCCAGACCCATGATCTGACTAAATGACTAAACAACAACAAGAACACTTAGCTATAAGGGCCCCTTATGGTCTGACTATAAGAACCTAAGTAGAGCCTTTAGGATCAGGCCAGTGGCCCATCTAGCCCAGCATACTGTTCTCACACTGGCTAGCTAGATGCCTGTAGGAAACCAGGATCTGATCACAAGAGCAACACACCCTTCCTGTGGCTTCCAGCAACTGGTATTCAGAAGCACCGCTGCCTTCAACTGGGGAGGCAGATCAGAGCCCCCATGGCAGCTTTCGAGGTTCATAGGCTCTGTGTTGTCCCATAAGTCTTTGGCACTAGACAGTCAGCGGGTCTAAACTTCTGCTGAAAACATTTCCATTCCACCAGGCCTACGCAGGCCATTGGGAGAATAAATCTTTCCACAATTGTTAATTGAATTTTTAAAATTTCTTTATGGTTTTTATGTTTCACTGCTGTAAACCATTCATATATTTTATGGCACGGTGGCATATAAATAAATTTTATATGCCCTACGACAGGCATAGGCAAATCGGCCCTCCAGGTGTTTTTGAGACTACAGTTCCCATCATCTCTGACCACTGGTCCTGTTAGCTAGGGATGATGGGAGTTGTAGTCCCAAAACATCTGGAGGGCCGAGTTGGCCTATGCCTGCCGTACAAGGACATTGCTCAGTGGTTAGATCTACCTGGCATCTCCAAGAAGGGCTGGGAAGCCCCCTGCCTGAAAACTTGGAGAGCCTCTGCCAGTCCGTGTAGGCAATATTGAGCCAGATGGAGCCATGGTCTTACTTGGAATAAGGAAAAGGTCCCCTCGCTTCAGTTCAGAAACCAAACACCTCCTCACCTGCCTTGCAAAACCTGCCACCCTTCTATGAACTGCCACACCTGCCCCTCAAGCAGCGACTAGATTGCCTCTCCTGGGCTGTGAAAAGCTGTCAATCTCGACAGATCAAAGGGGCAAGTTGGGCCAAGGTTTTTTTATTATAATTATTCCGGTCAGTTGATAACCTTACATCCTACTCACATGGGAGGAAACAGCTGGGGGGGAGGGGGGAGAGAATGAACTCCAGGTAGGAATGGCTGGGGAGGGGGAATATCCTCTGTCTGAAACCTTGGAGAGCTGCTGCCAGTCAGTGTAGGCATGTACAACAGGTAGATCACGATCTACCGGTAGATCGCGGGGGTGTTCCAGGTAGATCAACAACTCCAGAAAAGCTCAACAACTCTGGGTCACCCTCCCCAAAAGATCAACAACTCTTGGCAATGACAATGAGTAGATCACTGCCAGTTTTTTATAGTGGGAGTAGATCGCAGTCTCTTGGGAGATGGACTTGCCTGGTGGGCTATACTGAGCTAAATGGGCTCTTGCTCTGACTTGCTATGCCCCTAGAGACATCACCTTGCCAACAAAGGTCCGTATAGTTAAAGCTGTGGTTTTCCCAGTAGTGATGTATGGAAGTGAGAGCTGGACCACAAAGAAGGCCGATCGCCGAAGAATTGATGCTTTTGAATTATGGTGCTGGAGGAGACTCTTGAGAGTCCCATGGACTGCAAGAAGATCAAGCCTCTCCATTCTGAAGGAAATCAGCCCTGAGTGCTCCCTGGAAGGACAGATCCTGAAACTGAGGCTCCAAGACTTTGGCCACCTCCTGAGAAGAGAAGACTCCCTCGAAAAGACCCTGATGTTGGGAAAGATGGAGGGCACAAGGAGAAGGGGACGGCAGAGGACGAGATGGTGGGACAGTGTTCTTGAAGCTACCAGCATGAGTTTGACCAAACTGCGAGAGGCAGTGGAAGACAGGAGTGCCTGGCGTGCTCTGGTCCAGGGGGTCACGAAGAGGCGGACACGACTAAACAACAACAGCTCCACCCACATAAGGGCAGACCTTGAAGACCCCAAATAGTAATCAAGCGCAACATTTTGAAGTCGGAATCATTAGCAGACCTACAGGCAGCACATTTAAACTTCCTTCCACTGGTGCTCAGATTTGAACATAGCAGCACTGAAGATGCTCCTTGGTTCTTTTTAGAAATCTGTCCTATTTCAATCACATCCCACTTTTCCTCTAAAGCTTGGGCCCAAACGTGTACCTCCAGCTGTTGTTGGACTACAAATCCCATCATCCCTAGCTAGCAGGACCAGGAGTCATGACTCTGATGGGAACTGTAGTCCAAAAACAGCTGGAGACTCAAGTTTGGGAAGCCCTGCTCTAAGGAGCCCAAAAGTGGTACCCGTAATCTCTCCTCCCCTTCAACGTCACAACGACCCTGTGAGGTAGGTTAGTCTGAGCGCAAGGGACTGGCTTGGTTGCGCATCAGAGTCCCAGTCTGGATGGTAAGGGGGCAGTCCCAGAGGCTAAATTTCTGTGCAGTTTAAAGCATTACGCTCTGGGGTCACCAAACAAATAAAGACTAAGAGGGGGCGATCTTGACTTTGCTTCCCATCCATTTCCAAGAGGTGTCAATTTAATGGTCCGTGTGTGGAGCCCTTACGGGGTCTTCGCTGCGAGATCACATTCACCCGGTGCTATACCAGCTTCACTGGCTCCTGGTGGAGGACAGGATCAGGTTTAAGGTGCTGGTTTTAACCTTTGAAGCCCTATACGGCCTAGGACCCTCGTACCTACGGGACCGCCTCTCCTGGTATGCCCCACAGAGAAACTTACGGTCTTCAAATAAAAACATCTTGAAGGTCCCAGGCCACAGAGAAGTTAGGCTGGCCTCAACTAGAGCCAGGGCTTTTTCGGCTGTGGCTCCGACCTGGTGGAACGCTCTGTCACAAGAGACCAGGGTCCTGCGGGACTTGACATCTTTCCGCAGGGCCTGCAAGACAGAGCTGTTCCACCAGGCCTTTGGCCAGGGCACAGCCTGACTCCCTCCCTCGGCAATCTTTGCGGAGCTCTGGCCCAATGGTGGCCAGTGGCTTGAATTTAACTAATTTTATAATGAATGATTTTAGAGTGTTGTTTGTGTTGTACTTTTGTATTGTTTTATTGTTGTTAGCCGCCCTGAGCCCGGCTTCGGCTGGGGAGGGCGGGATATAAATAAAATTTATTATTATTATTATTGTCTCATAAATCAAATGCGGTGAGGAGCAGACAGCGCTTCATCGCAAGAGGGGCAGAGGAGGCCCCTTGATGGGAGACAGGGACACAAAAGGAAAAGCACCCACGACAACAGCCCATTGCTTTGCAGTGCACTCAAACCTCTCTTTCTTCAAGGGGGCTGAGGAAGTCAGTCTTGCAGCCGGCAATTGCCCCCCTCCCCCAGTCTCCCCCAGTTCCAAGGGGGAGTTTCCAGTTAAGAGCTGCTGAATTCAATGGGTCTTACTCCCAGGCAAGCAAGGTTTAGGATCCCAGCCTTAAAAAAACCCCGAAGGGAATTTGTGAAACAGGCTTGCTCCTCCGAAGACTAGCCAAGGACAAAGTTGCGTGGAAAGCAGGCCGCAACTGCAGCTGGAATTTTGTTGGCCAAAAATTGGAAATCACAAGAAGCCCCAACAGTGGAGGAATGGCAGATGAAGATGATGGACTTTTGAGAGCTAGCTGACCTGACTGGAAGAGTCCGCGACCAGAAGGAGGAGGAGGAATGGAAGAAATTTAAAGACTATTTAGCTAAATAAGTTAAGATAACTTAAATAGAAATACTTGCGAATATCAGATAGGCCTAGGATTTCAATATGTGATGTTGCAGAATAATAAGTTTAAAGTTAAAACGAAAAGAAAGAAAGATGTTAATTGACTAAGTAAATTTTATGGGAAAATAGTTTTGGAAAACTGCTACAATGATTTATATGGAAACTCAGCCACAATGTTAACAAAAGTGGAACTACTACAGTCAAGATAAATGTTTGTTTATTTGTTTGTCTGTTTTTGGTGTTCTTTTTCTATTTGTTTGTTATAAATTTGGAAAGCTAATAAAAAAAAACTGGAGAAAAAAGTTGCATGGAAAGCATCAGAAATTTATGGTCGTAGCCTCCGAACACAAGTGAGTGTCTTGAATATTTAAGGCACTCCAGCATTGTAAGAGGGGTCTTTCAACAGCAAGCCCTCCCGCTAATCAGGAAGCAGGCTGGGGGCGTGGAGAGACAATGTGCCCATCGGTTTTTATTTTGCGAAAAGAGAAAGGAAATTACACATGGGTTGCGTGGGGCAATAACTCGCCGAATCGCCGGCTGGAAGGCCTCATAAAGGCTCCCTGTCCCTGAATTGTGAAGGTGAGCGTCAAGCTTGATTGGGGGGTGGGAGGGAGCAGTCGGGGAGGGGGGCGTTCATAATAAACAGCAACCCTGCCTGTCCTGCAAGCTCCACTTTTGTCCAGTGATGGCAATTACGTAATTGGCGAGCTCGGCACCGTGTACCTTCTGAAAAATCTTTTGTTCGGCAGCCCACCAGCACAGAAGAGACGGACAAAACATTGAGCATCGAATGAGGAAGCTGCAAACATATGCTTCAAGTTGCAACCTTTAAAAAATTTAGTTTGACAAGGAAGGCGGGATACCGGAAAAGCAAATTCACACCAATACACGTTTCTGCAGCCGGTCTCCTTTAAGTCGCTCCTCTTAGCAGCTCCAGCTCCAGGCAGTTAAAATAAAAATAAATGACGGTAGCTCAAACTCTGGGGGACCACCAGGCAAAAGAAGACAAACCTTAATAGCCAGGACGTTTCCTGCTGTCCCTCCTCATCTCAGCTCTTGGAAGCAAGTGTCTTCCTGGCCACTTCTAAACCTGGGAGGAATTCAAGTCCCCCCCCCTTTCTGAACTGCCAGACAACAGATGATGCTCCCTCCCCACTTACTTAAAGCGAGAAGTATCCCAGATTCTCCTGCCCGTCTGAAACCCCCTCCTCAGCTACAGCATCCGCGAGTTTCCAGGAATCCTGCACCGCCTCTAGCCGGCGCATGCAAACCAACGCCGGGCGCCAAGAAACTTTTTTTTCTGCAAAAAGCAGACCCAAAACAAAAGCAGGCTTTGCAAGGGAACGGATTTCCCGGTCTCACTTCATCTCTCTCTCTCTGCCTTCAAGGCCGGGGGTGGGGGGGGGGCGAGCAGCCTTTGGCTCGCCGAGAAACAATGAAGCCGGCGAGACCCCCCCCCTCTTCCCTCCCTCTCTCCATTGTCCAAGGCGAGTGAAAGGCAGGCGGGGGAGAGGGAGAGCGTGAAAGGGAAAGTGGGAGGCAGGTGCTGAGAAGAAGACATCCTCGCGGGGGGGGGGGATGGATGCTAAAGCCGGCTGGTGAAAGCGAAAGTCCGCCGCTAAGGAAAGTGGCTCCCAGTCCCGGAGAAGCCCCCCCGCCCCCATTCCCGGGGAGAGAGAGAAAGGGGCTCCCTCCGGACAGAGTTTTCCCCCAAGGGGGGTGACCCCAAATGACCTGGCTGCAAAGGAAGACCAGCCACGCCACCCACCCATCAGACAGACGGACAGACAGCAACTCACCTGCCCAGGGAATGGCACGGCACGGCACGGCACGGCTCGCCACCCTCTTCTTCCTCCGCCGCTTTCTGCAAGCCTGCAAGCGGAGCCCCCCAAAAGCGGCTTTTGTTAGCAACCCCAGATGCGCTCGGGGGTCCTCGGCGTTTGCATGGCGGAGGGGCCGCCCCTCCCCCGGCCCCGCCTCCAGCCCCTCCCCCTCGGAAGGACTTCCCCCTCCCCAAACATCCCCCCCCAGGAACCCCCTCCCACTGATGTCCAGTAAGATTTATGAAACGTGTACACCGCACGTGAGAACGCGACTGACCCGGAGTGCTTTCCTTCCCTCCCTACTGCATCAGACTAGCCCCATCTCTGGAAAGATACCCCCCCAAATCAGCAACCCCCCCAACCCACAACAGCTTCCTCCAGGGTGAACACCCCCCCTCTCTCCTGGTCTGCAACCCTCCCCTCTCCGGCTCCCGGAGCATCTCAGCATCCACGCAACGCACCCCCGTTTTGCCAGTGGCCCCCCCAACCCCGAACCCCGCTATTCTGCAAGCAAGCAGCCTCCCCACCCCCGTAGATCCTGCCCTCCGGAGCGCCCCCGGAGCATGCACGATGACAGCAAGAGCCCCCCCTCTCCAAATATCCCCGCCCCACTTTGCCTTAAAGACAAGACAGGCTTTTTTGGGGGGGTCCACCTGCTTCAAATGAGCCCCCCCAGCCCTTGCGCCCCGCGCCCCGCTTTTGCCCCCCTGCTCTCCAGCCCCCTCTAGCGGCCGGGCAGCGCAGCGCAGCGCCTTCCGGAGCCTGCCTGCCTTACCTGCGTCAAGGTCCCGGGCGGCTCCTCGGCGCCGGGAGCATCGCTTAGCCCGGCCGCCGCTGCCGCTCTTCCCCCGCCATGGCCGGAGCCGAGCAACGGCGCAGGGAGAAGGAGGCGGAGCGCCAGAAGCAGGCCGGGAAGGAGGAGGAGGAGAGCCCGCCCGGCAGAGACCTCCCCTCGACCCCGGAGCAGCGGGCGGGCCCGGCTGGCAGGCAGAGGGAGGCAGCGGCCTCAGGCGGCCGCTCGGGGAGGGTCCCTCGCCGGCATCCTCCGCTGCCGCCTTGAAATGCGGACCGGTTTAATTCTACATCTTTAGGGGGGGGGGGATAGGTTTTAGTTAAAGCCATGGTTTTCCCAAAAGCAGAGACATCACCTTGCCAACAAAGGTCCGTATAGTTCAAGCTATGGTTTTCCCAGTAGTGATGTATGGAAGTGAGAGCTGGACCATAAAGAAGGCCGATCGCCAAAGAATGGATGCTTTTGAATTCTGGTGCTGGAGGAGACTCTTGAGAGTCCCATGGACTGCAAGAAGATCAAACCTCTCCATTCTGAAGGAAATCAGCCCTGAGTGCTCCCTGGAAGGACAGATCCTGAAGCTGAGGCTCCAAGACTTTGGCCACCTCATGAGAAGAGAAGACTCCCTGGAGAAGACCCTGATGTTGGGAAAGATGGAGGGCACAAGGAGAAGGGGACGACAGGGGACGAGATGGTGGGACAGTGTTCTCGAAGCTATGAACATGATTTTGACCAAACTGTAGGAGGCAGTGGAAGACAGGAGTGCCTGGCGTGCTCTGGTCCAGGGGGTCACAAAGAGGCGGACACGACTAAACGACTAAACAACAAGAACAAAATAGGTTTTAGGTTTGGTTGAATCAGTATTTTTACATTAATATTTAGTTATTAAAAATGCAAATTTAATTATTAAAAAGCATATCACAAGTTTTCTGGGGGCAGGCAGGCACTTTGAAACAGGGAGCTTTCTTTTTTTATAATAATAATAATAATAATAATAATAATAATAATAGAATTGAAGAGTTGGAAGGGACCCCGAGGATCATCCAGTCCAACCCCTGGCAAGAATGGAATATGCAACTGTCCCATATATATGTGTTTATATGTGTGTGTGTGTGTATACATATATGTGTGTGTGTATATATGTGTCTAGATATATGTATGTGTGTGTGTGTGTGTGTGTGTGTGTGTGTACAGTGGTACCTCTGGTTAAGAACTTAATTCGTTCCGGAGGTCCGTTCTTAACCTGAAACTGTTCTTAACCTGAAGCACCACTTTAGCTAATGGGGCCTCCCGCTGCCGCTGTGCCGCCAGAGCACGATTTCTGTTGTCATCCTGAAGCAAAGTTCTTAACCCGAGGTACTATTTATGGGTTAGCGGAGTCTGTAACCTGAAGCGTCTGTAACCTGAGGTACCACTGTGTGTGTGTGTATGTAAGAAGAACCTGCTGGGTCTGGCTAGTCCAACTTCCTGCTCCCACAGTGGCCAACCAGATACTTGTGGGAATATTTTATATTTAACTATAATAGTCAGATGGGGATCAAACCTGCAACTTTGGCATTCATTATCAGCACCATGCTCTAGCCATCTGAGCCACCTGCTGCTTTTATTTTACATTTTGAAGCGAGGGAAGAATTATGTTAGGGTTGGTTTTGGGTTTTTTGCAGCCTTTATTTCAGTGATGGCCAAACTTGGCCCTCCAGCTTTGGGGCTCCAGTTTTGGGACTACAATTCCCATCATCCCTGACCACTGGTCCTGTTAGCTAGGGGTGATGGGAGTTGTAGTCCCAAAACAGCTGGAGGGCCGAGTTTGACCATCACTGCTTTATTTGATCAGTATTTTAATATTTATATACCGCTATTAAAACAAAATCAGAGTGGTTTACATAGCAATTGTACGCACAGTAACCCTAACCCATAAAAACTACCGTATATTAGAAAGTAGAAATCAACTTTTAGAGAGCCTGTGTGGTGCAGAAGTAAGCGTGTCAAACTAGGGCTAGGGAGACCAGAGTTCAAATCCTCACTCAGCCGCAAAGCTCTCACTGACCTTGTTTTTAACATTTTTTTTATTAAAGATTTCCCTCATTGACAAAAGCACATGCATAGTCGCTTTCTTCAGGTTGTGCTTTCTACCGATCAGTTACATTTCTTGTGAGACGTTGGCATTACACTGTATATGCCTATAGGGTTGGGAAGATTCGTTGAACTTTATGAGCTACTTCTGTTGAAATCTACAATTCAATACAATGAATTCTCTTTCTATTGAAAGAGAATTACAGTATATGAAAATGATGTATAGATGGTACGTTACACCAGAGAAAGTGGCTAAAATGTATAAGATGGGATCAAAAACTTGTTGAAGATGTAAAGAAAAAGATGGTACATTTTATATGTAAAGAAAAATATGGTACATTTTATATGTAAAGAAAAAGATGGTACAGTTTATCATATGTGGTGGGAATGCAAAAAGGTCAGAAATTACTGGGAAATGATATATAATGAATTGGGGGGTGGGATGTTTAAAAAGACTTATGTTAAGAAACCAGAATCCTAGGGATTTTAGATCAATAAATAAGAAAAGACAACTGGAAATTATTTATGTATGCAACAACAGTGGCAATAATTCTACTAGCACAAGCCTGGAAGACAGAAGAAGCCCCAACGAAAGACCACTGGCAAGAGAAACTCAGGGAATATCAGAATTAGCAAAATTAACAGATAAATTCCATGAAAGGGACAACAAAGACTTTAAAAGAGAATGGGAACCACTTACAATATATATGAAGAGACAACATGAAGAGTTAGACTCATTGGCAGGGTTTGAGTAAACATTCACAAATGTTAATAATAATAATTAGAAGAAGTAAATGTATTAGGAATTAATTGGGGAAATAATACGCAGCATGAATAAACTGAAAGTAAAACAAACTGGAAGTATGAGGGAAGTCCGGGGGGGCAGGAAAAAATGGAATATTGTTAGAGAGATATTTCATAAAGGATGTATATATAAAAAAACACCAATAAAATCTATTTTTTAAAAAAAGAAAGAAACCAGAGCAAGGGCGAATGTGGGGCCCAATCCAAAACCACAGCCGTCCTCTTGCACTAGGAGAAGCAAAGATTTGCACTAGGGGTTGCGAAGTAATTAATGGGAAACTCTAGGATCCTATGAAATTGCTCGTCACCCAAACGAAGTCCTCAAACTCTGCCATCAAGCACAAATGTGTAGGCGTTCTTCAGCGTCTGTGAATTTTAAGACTGCAAACTCTCCAACCCTTGAAAGCACATTCTTTCCCTCAAAGAATTATGGGCTCTGTAGTTCGTTAAGGGTTGTTGGAAATTGTAGCTCGGAGCAGCAAGCATCGTTTTAGCGGATGTTCGGTTTTATAGCTTTACTGGGCATAATTGTTTCGTACAGGGATAAAATATTTTATGCATCTCTTCCTGAAAGTGTTCACTTCTGACGTGCTCTGAAGACTTGGGCATTAGTCTGTTGCAGCAAAAATAGCATAGAGTCCTTTTAGAATTGTTTTATTTGAATGACTAGGATTCTATCTAGCATATTTTTCGCTCTATAAGACGCACCAGACCACAAGACGCACCTAGTTTTTGGAGGAGGAAAACAAGGAAAAAAATATTCTGAATCTCAGAAGCCAGAACAGCAAGAGGGATCGCTGCGCAGCGAAAGCAGCAATCCCTCTTGCTGTTCTGGCTTCTGGGATAGCTGCGCAGCCTGCATTTGCTCCATAAGACGCACACACATTTCCCGTTACTTTTTAGGAGGGAAAAAGTGAGTCTTATAGAGCAAAAAATACGGTATAACAAAATACATTCATGCTCTGCTTAGAGATATTCAACAAACCTGGTTCGCTTGTAGGATGTCAAGTCTGGTAAAAAACAAAATAAATCCACTTTCCTGAAATTTCTCTGTTGAATTCATTCTTCCACCCTGTAATTGTTTGTATCATGTTACTTTGTTCGGCACCATTAAGTCCCAAATTTTCCTCTTCCATTGGTTGGCTGAAGGTGACTTATGCATTTTCCATGTCTTTGCAATCAATATACAAGCTGCTACGCCATATGAATAGCTGAAATCCATACATCCATACTGTGTGGCTGATGTTTTACAAATCCCAGAAGCATTGTTAATGCCTTCAATTGCAGTTGACAACCAGCATATACATATACATATACATATATATATAGAGAGAGAGAGAGAGAGAGATTTGGATTCTCTCCCACAATTCTTTAATTAAGCAACAGTTCCACCATAAATGGTGTGTGTGTGTGTGTGTGTGTGTGTGTGTGTGTGTGTGTGTGATACATTTCATCTCCCTTCAGGGGTGTCAAACTCAAATTCATCGGGGGCCGCATCAGCAGTTTGGTCACCCTCAAAGGGCCGGTTGTATCTGTAGGACTATGTGTCCACTCTTTATTCTCATAAATAAAAACAAGTGGAGGTTTCCTGAATGCATGTAAAGTGGAGGTTTCCTGTGTAGAACGGCCGGCGCCGCTAGAGGGCAGACGTTCTCTGGCTTGTAGGCTGCCGCGCATGCGCTGAAGAGGCGGCTTTCTTGTGTCAAAAAAAAAGCGAGAATAAAAGGTGAAGCCTGGCGGCCGGCGGCGGCTACACGGGCCACATGACGAGGTCTGGCGGGCCAGATTCGGCCCGCGGACCTTGTGTTTGACACCCGTACCCTACACTATGGTTACCTGATTTTTTTCAATGAATCCGGGGAACTTTAAAAAATAAATAAAAATTACATGCTTTATAATCCCTAATTACATCTATACATCAGCTGTTTTGCTGTTTTGCTGTTTTGAGAAGTCCAGGCAAGGAGAGAAACCTGGGAGGTGGAGTTGGAAAGAATGTAAAATGTATCCATTAAAATGCAGACAGAAAGCAAACAACGTAGCCCAGTTTTCCAATGCACTGAGTTCCCCAGAGCCTGCCAAAATACAACAGGCTTCACCTGTCGGCAGAACCTCCCTGAACTTAGCCATTTTGTATCCTTCTTATATTATTGCAGGGTTCTTCTTCCTCTCTCTTTTGAAATCCTTTTACAGTGGTACCTCGGGTTAAGTACTTAATTCGTTCCGGAGGTCCGTTCTTAACCTGAAACTGTTCTTAACCTGAAGCACCACTTTAGCTAATGGGGCCTCCTGCTGCTGCACCACTGGAGCACGATTTCTGTTCTCATCCTGAAGCAAAGTTCTTAACCTGAAGCACTATTTCTGGGTTAGCGGAGTCTGTAACCTGAAGCGTATGTAACCTGAGGTACCTCTGTATTAGGCTTTCCAGAATAAGTAAGTGCATAAGCAGAGGAAGTTATCGGTTGAATAAAGTGTGCTGATGCAATCGCATTACGCTGTTACACTTCCCTCACTCAGCAAACAAACATACATAATAATAATAATAATAATAATAATAATAATAATAATAATACGTAATAATAATTTATTATTTATACCCCGCCCATCTGGCTGGGTTTCCCCAGACACTCTGGGCGGCTTCCAACAAAATATTAAAATACAGTAATGCATCAAACATTAAAAGCTTCCCTAAACAGGGCTGCCTTCAGATGTCCCCTAAAAGTCTGGTAGTTATTGTTCTCTTTGGCATCTGGTGGGAGGGCGTTCCACAGGGCGGGCACCACTACCAAGAAGGCCCTACCGAGAAGGCACAGAAACACCACAACAAATGAACGAATTGAAATAAAGCTAAATCACCCTGTCTGACCCCAACCAACAAACAGACCCTCAAAGTTTCAAAGTTTCATAAGAATGCCCAGTTGCTACTCAACAGATAGGTGTGGCAAAGAAATAATAATTTACATGCAAATCATAAAATACATTGATATAAATTAAATCTCTCCCCGCCCTCCAGAAAAAACAACTTAACTTCAAGATACCCAAGCCCTCATTTAATGTAAAGGAGGAGAAAGACCATTAGTTAGAGGTGGAAAAAATCATACCACCGTCCCCCAATCATTCTTTGGCTGTCCCTAATTCACTTAAATGTTTATGTAAGTTTTAAGCAGATGTTTCTGTAAGTTAAAAAGCAGAGACATCACCTTGCCAACAAAGGTCCGTATAGTTAAAGCTATGGTTTTCCCAGTAGTGATGTATGGAAGTGAGAGCTGGACCATAAAGAAGGCTGATCACCGAAGAATAGATGCTTTTGAATTCTGGTGCTGGAGGAGACTCTGGAGAGAGTCCCATGGACTGCAAGAAGATCAAACCTCTCCATTCTGAAGGAAATCAGCCCTGAGTGCTCCCTGGAAGGACAGATCCTGAAGCTGAGGCTCCAAGACTTTGGCCACCTCCTGAGAAGAGAAGACTCCCTGGAAAAGACCCTGATGTGGGGAAAGATGGAGGGCACAAGGAGAAGGGGACGACAGAGGACGAGATGGTGGGACAGTGTTCTCAAAACGACCAGCATGAGTTTGACCAAACTGCGGGAGGCAGTGGAAGACAGGAGTGCCTGGCGTGCTCTGGTCCAGGGGGTCACGAAGAGGCGGACACGACTAAACAACTAAACAACAACAACAAGTTTTAAGCAGAGGTTGGATGATCATTTGTTAGGGATTCTTTAGATGAACCGGGGGAAATTCCAGACATATCTATGACACATTTGAAGCTTTCCCACTAAACCTAACCCCCAGACTCCCCCAAACCAGCAATTCCTGTGTAAGGCTGATGTCAGCAGAGGTAATATATAACGGCTTTCTGCCGCTGGATGGAAACTGTAGTCTAAAACATCTGGAAGGCACCTTGTTGCGGGAACATGATATAAATGAATTTTAAAATCCCTTAAAAATGATCCGTTCCAAACCTTTCCTAGGCTATATCAGGTCCTACTTGAACATGTGATGTTTGCCAAACCTCTGCTGCTAGGAAGTTCAAAGTCAGGGGTCAGCAACCTTTTTCAGCAGTGGGCCAGTCCACTGTCCTTCAGACCTTATGGGGGGCCGGACTATATTTGGGGGGGGGGAATGAATGAATTCCTATGCCCCACAAATAACCCAGAGATGCATTTTAAATAAAAGCACACATTCTACTCATGTAAAAACATGCTGATTCCCAGACCATCCGCAGGCCAGATTGAGAAGATGATTGGGCCGGATCCAGCCCCCGGGCCTTAGGTTGCCTGCCCCTGTTCAAAGCCATTTGCCACTCCTTCCTCCACCCTCATTCAAGGTATCTCCTGGGATTTACACTTTTCTCTACAAAAAGCCCCACAATACAAGTGGAAGTCTGCTCACACAGTGTTGGGGTCTATCCTTCATCGACTGCAATCTTCAGCTTTCAAACCTGAAATATACTCAGAGTCGCAAAGTGATTTCATGCTCTTTATTCAGCTCATAGTGGTGAGGAGGAATGAATGAAAGTCCCCTCAAAGTATCTGCTTTATATACATTATTTACACAATGGGCTGCACATGATTGGCTAATTCCGGAATTCTACTGTAAGCCAATCAGGTTGTGGATTCACTTCTATCTGGAGCATGATTGGGTGGTTCCTGCCAACCAATCATACTGCTGCATTGTTCTAGGACCAATCAGACTGCTGCATTCTGAATCCTATTGTTCTAGGACCAATCAGACTGCTGCAGTTTGGATCCTATTCAGCTCAGTACATAACAAAACCATTGAAATCAATGAGAAATCAGCCATGGGTTTTCAGCTGCCTAAACTGCATTAAGAGTGTGCTATATATTTTGGGCGGTTGTCTAGCTTTGCATTCTGTGTGCTGCTTTGTCATCTGTTTTATCCTTTAAAAACAACAACAACACTGTTTTCTCCCTCAAATTACTACAACTGAAGGCATCCTTCATAAAATAAAACCACTGTTGTAGATAAATGATGAGGGTGTTATACAATGCCGCCCCCTGTGGGTGGCAATTGGAAGTGCTTGCTGGGAATCTCACCTGCTCAGTGCTGTTCTTGCAATGGAGTGTGCCTCCGGGGGTGAAGTTAAACTGCAAAAAGGGAGGGGGTGGCCAAACGTGCTTTGAATGTGAGGTATGTATACGGAGGTCCTCTGAGTGACTCCATGGAGGAAAGACTCTTTGATGGCTACAATACAGGACGGTTCTGCCCTGCCCATATAATAATAATAATAATAATAATAATAATAATAATAATAATACTTCTTATTATTATTGCAATGACAAACCTAGACAGCATCTTAAAAAGCAGAGACATCACCTTGCCAACAAAGGTCTGTATAGTTAAAGCTATGGTTTTCCCAGTAGTGATGTATGGAAGCGAGAGCTGGACCATCAAGAAGGCTGATCGCCAAAGAATTGATGCTTTTGAATTCTGGTGCTGGAGGAGACTCTGGAGAGTCCCATGGACTTGCATGAAGATCAAACCTCTCTATTCTGAAGGAAATCAGCCCTGAGTGCTCACTGGAAGGACAGATCCTGAAGCTAAGGCTCCAATATTCTGGCCACCTCGTGAGAAGAGAAGACTCCCTGGAAAAGACCCTGACCCCAAAATGGAAAATGAGTGGCATACATAAATAACCCCTTTTGACACCTGGGAATTTCCATCTGAATTATCCCCAACTCAAAGGACTCTGTGGGTTGTTGTTTTTTGGAAATGTACTTTTAAACATTTTTTTCCAATTCATTATGGATTATTTCCCAATACTCTTTTACCCTTTTACAAGTCCACCACATGCGAAAGAACATTCCTTCCACCTCTTTGCATCTCCAGCACTTATCTCTAACCACCACATTGCACCCACTGCCCTTGGCCTATCGCTCAACATCCAAAAAACCAAAGTGCTGCACCAACAAGTACAAAATAACCCCTCTGCAGCACCACAAAGCCAACTCAATGGTGTAACGCTGGAAAGTGTTGATCACTTCTCCCACCTGGGCAGTTATCTTTCCACAAGGGCCAACATTGATGCCAAAATCCAGCATCACCTGAGCTCTAGGCGAGTGCAGCTTTATCCCAGTTGAAGTGCAAAGTGTTTGAGGACCAGGACATGCGCAGGGAAACCAAAATGCTTGTTTACAAAGCTATTGTACTGCCAACCTTACTGAATGCTTGTGAAACATGGACCACTTATAAACGCCATCTCCAACTCCTCGAAAGATTCCATCAACGGTGTCTCTGAAAAACTTTACACATCACTTGGGAAGACAGGTGAACTAATGTAATGGTTCTAGGGGTTGCTCGTGCGTAAATCGGTGCCAACACCTGGCTGGCTTCTCTGAGTGAGCCCTTTCTGTCCGGACAGTCACTTACCCGTGACTGTATCAATCGCTGGCAGAATCCGTCAGTGGGCGTTTCTTGAACTTCTTCCAGCATAAAGTTATTTGACGCCTAGTCTCCTCCTACTCTCCCTGCGCGGAAGCCTTCTGTGCAAGAAGGGTGTAGGCAGCGGGGGACCCTCACTCTCCCTGCTGGTTCCCGGCAAGGAATCATGGGACTGCCTTGCCGATTCCCCCATCTGCCCCCCTTCTCCACTGGTGCTACGCTGCCTCCCTTCTCCAGAAGACGGGCTGCCTCTCCCCAGCCCGGGACTCTCTTCGGAATCCCTCTGGAGCTCTCTCTCTCTCTCTCTCCGTCCCTGATGGCAGTTCCCTGACAACTAATATCAGTGTACTGGAAGAAGCAAAGATCACCAGTGTTGAAGCGATGATTCTTCAACATCAACTTCGTTGGACTGGTCATGTTGTGCGGATGCCTGATGATCGTCTTCCAAAGCAACTACTCTATTCCGAACTTAAAAATGGAAAGCATAATGGTGGTGGTTTAAAAAGAGGTTTAAAGACGGTCTCAAGGCAAATCTTTAAAAATGTAGTATAAACACCAACAACTGGGAAACACTGGCCTGCGAGTGCTCCAGTTGGAGAACAGCCTTTACCAAAGGTGTCATGAACTTTGAAGATGCACAAACTCAGGACGCAAGGGAGAAACGTGCTAAGAGGAAGGCACACTTGGCAAATCCACACCATGATCAGCTCCTGCCTGGAAACCAATGTCCCCACTGTGGAAGGACGTGTGGATCCAGAATTGGACCCACTGTCACTTACGGACTCATTGTTAAAACTGTGTTCATGGAAGACACTCTTCAGCCTGATCTTTTATTTCTCTTCTCTTCTCTCCCCCTCCCCTTTTATGAAGATCACCCACTCTGAGACCCCACAGCCAATTCTCCCCTGACCCCATCGCTGGCCCAAGTAGGACCAATTCAGCCAGCTAGCCCTGGGAATTATCAAATTGATTTTTGATGTTTATTGTTATTCATGTTTTTATACTGTATTTTATGCTGCTTTTATAATTAAGTGTTTTAAAGTGTTTTAAATTTGTTGTTAGCCGCCCTGAGCCCGGTTTTTGAAAATATTATTATTATTATTACTCGGCTACGAGGGATCACCATAGAAGAGAAAGTGCTTCCAATGCCAGCATCATCAGCAGAGGTGTGTTTTTCCTCAACAAACCACGATACCCCAGGAAGCAGCAGGTGCCTGGCATGCTTTGGCCCTAGACGATGCTCATTAGCCCTGCTGCAAGTGGGCAGGAGAGGGTGGAAAACACACAGTTCAGGAGGCCCTTGGAGAACGCTAAGGTGTTTGGTGATGGAAAGCAAACAGAGTGCCAAAACAGAAAGTACAGAAAGAATGGAAAATCTTTAAAGTGTATTTGGATAAGCATTACAATAACAAATATCTCCTGGCAGATATAGAACGATCCTTGTCAAACAACAAATATAATGTTTTTTGATATCTGACGAAAACAAAGAAAGAAATACAATAACGTGGAACTGTGTGTGAAAAAATTGTAGAAATAATAATACAATGAGTCTAATCGGAAGCCAAATGTGTTTGTTTTGTTTTGTCTTCTTTTTCCTTTCCCCCCCTCCCCTCACTCCCCCTTCTTTTTCTTTTTTATTTTTGTGTGTGTCTCTTGGGCTTTCTCTTTTTGATATGTTAAGAAAGAGATAAAGAGATAAAAGTGTAATATGAAATTTCAGTAAGTGATGTTGTGTAATTTTCTATTACTATTTGTATATTGTTAAAATAGGTTAATTTTTATGAATTGATGTAGCAACTACTGTGATTTTTTCCTTTGTTATTGTTGAATTCTAAATAAATTCACGGGGGGGGGGGCAAACAGAGCGGCACAGCCTCAGGGAAGCAGGGAGAAGCTTCTGAAACAGAGCATGGCAAACATTTTGGGTGGAGCATTTTGCCTCTTTTACTCTGCCTCTACCTCCACTTCCTTGCAGGAAAAGAAAAGACTAAAGAGGAAACCCTACACAAATCAGGAGCGGAGTCCCTAAAGTGGTTGGGTTGGATGGCAGCATCTTGTACGCCTCTTTCCAGCAACTGCTGCAGTCAAGCTGGTGCCAAATGTATTGCTTGCTTTCCTTTGGACCACATCTGTCAGGAATGAGTCAGCTCCCAGCGAAGGTTTGCAGCCGGCTGCAAAAAGCAGCCAGGAACAGAGAGACTGGGATTTCACTCAGGCAGAGGAGAGCTGACAGCTGCAGTCTTCACCTCCTCCTGACCTTGAACGGCAGGATGATAAGGCTTTAGCTGAGAGCAGGCTGGAACACAGCCAAAGCTTTTAGGAAGCACACAAAGGTGTGAACAGTCTCAGAGACAGCCTCTCAGAACAAGAAGAGGGTGGAGCTGATCCACTAAGTCCGAGGAGTCGGCCAATGGGAGGGCTGCTAGACAGGAAACAAAACAAGAGACATAAGGGTCGTAAGTTCAATATCTTCTATCGACACCGGAAGGAATCTTCAGACGTGTCATCTTGAGTGATAATGCCAGTGGCTGCGTTAGAGCTGTCCGGAGCTATCTGTTTGTTTTTGCAATAAATCCTCCTTTTTAATTACCTATGCTTACTGTGTTATCAAGCTGGGAACCTGGACTCCTGACAACATCAGTATTGACATCTGGGCAGCCCAGGACCTCCAGACACACTGCCCAGACTTTGGTGATGCTAACACAGCTGTCTGACGTCACCCCTGGAGGTGCACTCCATTGACTTTTGAGACAGACAGAGGCCAACAATGGAGCTAGTTGCTGCTGTTGTCTTCTGCTTGAACAGGAAAGAGCCCAGCAAAGTGTTTTGGTGTTTTCTTATTCTTCTTAAGTATATTTTATACTTCGGCACAGCAGCTTGTAACATTCTGAACGCTGATTCACTTTTTCTTGGGGATCATTTGGAGGAACTTGAACTGACCTGTGAACTGAGCATGAATCAAAAAAGTTTGTTTTTATATAAGAGGCAAGGTGCAACCTGGAATTATTTTTCCTAATTTATCATAAAAATATACAGTACCACAGCAGCTTACAACAATATAAAAACATAAAACCAGACAATTAATAATAATAATAACAATTTTTATTTGTATCCCACCCTCCCCAGCCAAAGCCAGGCTCAGAGCAGCTAACATCATATAAATAAGACGATATGCATAACACAAGCGATCAATCAATTAAGATACATCTCACAATTAATTCAAGCAATTATAATTAAAACTAAAACTGGACAAGTGGCAATCTTCAAGTTAAAATTAGAAGCATTTAATACTTGCCAAGACCAACTGTTTCCACTGATTTGTGGAAAGATGTCAAATCTTGCAGGGCCCTGGTCTCTTGTGAGAGAGCGTTCCACCAGGCTGGGGCCACAGCCGAAAAGGCTCTGGTCGAGGCCAGTCTGATCTCCCTGGGGCCCAGAATCTTTAGGGTATTTTTATTTGCAGATTGTAAGGTCCTCCGTGGGACATACCAGGAGAGGTGGTCTCATAGGTACGAGAGTCCTAGGCAGTATACAATAACAGAAAGTTAAAAACTGGTTAAAAACAGAAAGAAATTAAAAACAAACATTAATAGACCATTGTGGGGGGCTGTACTCTTAATTGCTTGTATAGGCCTGGCAGAATAGAAAAGTTTTCAGCAGGTGTTAAAAAGCTGGCACAGAAGGCACCCACTGAATCTCTAGTGGCAGGGTGTTCCGATGACACTAAAGGCTCAATTTCTCATTGTTGTCAAACAAGCCTCACCAACATGGGGAACAACCAAAGACACTCCTGCAGATTATCTCAGATAGTGCAGCTGTTTTAACAATGGTATCACATGTTCCCGACCAGAAGCTCCCGTCAGCAATCTGGCTGCAGCATTCTGCACCAGCTGGTTCTTTCGAACAAGACCCAAGGGCAGCCCCACATAGAGGCCGTTACGGTAATCTAGCCTTGAGGTGACAAATGCATGGACTTCCGTGGTCAAGCTATCCCTGCCCAAGAATGCTGAACCAGACGAAGCTGGTAAAAGGTAAAGTTAGTAAAGGTAAAGGGACCCCTGACCATTAGGTCCAGTTGTGACCAATTCTAGGGTTGCAGCGCTCATCTCACTTTATTGGCCGAGGGAGCCGGCGTTTGTCCGCAGACAGTTTCCGGGTCATGTGGCCAGCAGGACTAAGCCGCTTCTGGCGAACCAGAGCAGTGCACGGAAACGCCGTTTACCTTCCCGCCGGAGCGATACCTATTTATCTACTTGCACTGGTGTGCTTTTAAACTGCTAGGTTGGCAGGAGCAGGGACTGAGCAATGGGAGCTCACCCCGTCGCAGGGATTCGAACCGCTGACCTTCCAATCGGCAAGTCCTAGGCTCTGTGGTTTAACCCACAGCACCACCCGCATCCCTAAAGGTAAAGTTAGCTCCTCTTTAAAAAGGAGCTTTCCAAGCTCAGTTTAAAGGTGTGGTGATCCACTTCCAACTGCACAAACTTGAATTTCAGGTATGTGGCTGAATCCCTCCTGCAAAATAATGATAGTCTCTAGAGGCAGCCAAAGATGTCTTCGCCTCCTCTCTCGTTGAGGGTTTGCGTGGCATTTTTCATCCCAACAGGGCAATTTTTCTCTCCATGTGCACCTTCCATCCAAACTGATGTTGCATCAGGTAAGTAGGAGTTACTGGCAAAACAGAGGCAGTAGATCACCTCTTGCTGCAATGGCAAGACAGCTGTGAGAGACAGCAGGTGCTGTCTGCAAGGATTTGCGGGGAAGATGGAACAGTTTGATATTCTCCACCTATCAGGGGTCCAAGCAAATCACCCTTATCGCCTTGGGGTTTGGCCTCCTCCCAGGCAAAATGCAATAACTCGCATGTGGGCAGAACTCCCAGGCCTAAGCTGCTGATGGGGAATATTCCTACACCAGACTTGCTCTGTGGTTTCTGTTAATGCAATTTTTAAAAAAAATAGTCTTTGCTAATTTGATGCCCTCCAATTGCTTTGGCTGCGGCTGTAGTCCCAAACATCTGGAACGCTGCTTTAAACGGTTTCCATTTACCACCCACCACATAAAAACGTCCAGGGTGCTTCAAAATAACTAATAAATAAATAAAGACAAACCCAGCAAAAGCACTGTCAAGGGCAGCCCCACAAACAGTGGCAGCAGAAGTCAGTTCAGACTTCATGAAAGCTTACATGCCTTTCAGGTGCTGCAGGGCTTTGGGCTGGTGTTTTTAATATTTTTTTCCTTTTTATCGATGTCCTGTATCAGCCATTGATTTTATCCACACCCACTTTGAGCAAGCTACAAACCTGCCAAAAATGGAAAAATTGAGGCTTTGGGCTGGTGTTTTTAATATTTTTTCCTTTTTATCGATGTCCTGTATCAGCCATTGATTTTATCCACACCCACTTTGAGCAAGCTACAAACCTGCCAAAAATGGAAAAATTGAGGTGACCAGGGGAAAAAAACAAGTTAATTTTTACAGTATGTGGTGTGATTTTATTAAAGATACATATAAAACAACACATGGATGAGAAATACTGACAGCATATACTGCAAAATGGAGCACATAAGCAGGCACGACTCATTGGCTCACTTCTATTATTCTATGTTTCCCAAGTTGATTCAATCTGTTTAATTGATTTATTTCAGTCATTATGTACTGTAAAATAATATTTATCCCCCGTTTTGTGAGTCTTGCCACGTTTTATGACTTATAGAAATGACATGGATTGTTTTGTGGCTGCTTTGTTACCGATTCTGCGGGAGAAAATAAAAATAAAGATGATTTTAGAAAACCTGCCAAACCACTTGTCGGATGATGGCGCGCAAATGCACAACAGCTCGTGCATAATCGCACGCCACCAGCGCGCAGTGACACTGGGCGCAGCCGCGCAGACAGTCAGAAGAGGAGCCGCCAGCGACCGGCGCAGTCTACCAGGCTGCTGCGACGTGGGAGCTCGGACCCGGTCCTGAGTGGGCAGGCGAGCACCGCCCCAGCGAGAGCTGCGCTCCGCCCTCGCCTCGCCCCTTGCGAAGGGAGACGGGGAGAAGGCGCTTCCGCGGGCGCCGCCGCGCACTCGGAACCGGAGCAGGCGACTCGGCTTGGCGAAGGATGAAGCGGCGCGCCCGGGAGGCGCCTTCGGGGGCGCAGGGCAAGGGGATCGCCGCCTCTTCCAACCTGGGACAGGCCGCGTCCGCATCGAGGGGCCCCCGGCAACCTGCCTGGTAAGTCAGGGAGCTGGGGTGCCTCTCCATCGCGGGAGGCAGAGGTTGGTGGAGTTGGGATTTCTGCATTGCAGCGGGTTGGGCTGGATGGCCTTTGGGGGTCCCTTGCAAGGCTACCATGCCAGGATTCTAAGTCGCCCCGCTTTGCGCGCTCCGGGCACCTGCGCCTCTCCACCCGGCGAGGCTCTGAGCGCTCCCCGCCTCCATCCGCCATCCCATCCGCTCGCTCTGTTGCTGCCGGTTTTCATCACGCGCTGGCGAGGAGAAGGGGTTTGTTTTTATTTCAGGCTCAGACAAAAAAAATAAGCTCACATGCATTTTGAGCATCCTTTGTTTTCAAGAGAGTCTGGAAATGGGAACGGAGCGCGCGCGGGATGACCTGAAAAGGGGTGTCTTGGAACGCGGAGATTGGCGATGCTTGCAACAGGGAGAGAGGAAAGATGGCGGGATTCAGCACTGGCCAAAAGGAATTTGCTTGTCACAATTCTATCCCCCCCCCTCGCTTTTCCTCGTTTAGTCCCCGTTTTGTGTTTCGAACAACCCTGCAGGGTCGGGTAGGCTGAGAATGAGCTTCAGGGCAGAGTGTTCTAGCCGGGACAAGGGTCAAGGATGTTGGGAGCAGTTGTTTAGCAACATCTTGGAAGCGCCAGGTTAGGGGAACGTGCTTTAGGGAGTAAAGTTGCCTTGATTACCGTGGGAATTGCATCAGAGTAAGCATGCATGCGATCAAGTTTTTTAATGGCTTTCAGGATGGGTGCCAGTGATTCAAGCTTTCCAAGCCAGGACATTCCTGGAGCAAATTCAATGTTCCAGTTTGTTTGCTTATGATTTAGGTAAAGGTAAAGGGACCCCTGACCATTAGGTCCAGTCGTGACCGATTCTAGGGTTGCAGCGCTCATCTCACTTTATTGGCCGAGGGAGCCGGCGTTTGTCCGCAGACAGTTTCCAGGTCATGTGGCCAGCAGGACTAAGCCGCTTCTGGTGAACCAGAGCAGTGCACGGAAATGCCGTTTAGCTTCCCGCCGGAGCGGTACCTATTTATCTACTTGCACTTTAATGTGCTTTTGAACTGCTAGGTTGGCAGGAGCAGGGACCGAGCAACGGGAGCTCACCCCGTCGCGGGGATTCGAACTGCTAACCTTCTGATTGGCAAGTCCTAGGCTCTGTGGTTTAACCCGCGTCCCATAATAAATTAATAATAAATTTTTTATTCATATCCCGCCCTCCCCAGCCGAAGCTGGGCTCAGGGCAGCTAACAACAATATTGTAAATATTGATTTACAATAAGTAAATCAACCATGATTTACTTATTGCATAATAATAACACAGTAATAATATTCATAGTCCACCCTTTTCTCCAATGAGTACATCATTCTCCCCTTCCTTCATTAATCCCCACAACAACCATATGAGATAGGTCAGGCTGAGTGTGATCAACTGAGTGTGAGCCCACTGAGCTTCATGGCCGAGGGGGGCGGGATTTGAACCCTGGCCTCTCCCAGGTTCTAGACTGGCGCTCTAACCACTACACCACCCTCCGTTCCCCGTTGAATGAGCGGCCTGTTTTGGGAGACATCCCTGCCTTCTGCGGGACTAGAGTGAGTTCCATAGTTTAACTGTGCTGCGTGAAGGACAACATTATGTTCTCTCTCCTCAATCTTCCAGCACTCAGTTTTGTTTGATGTCCACGAGTTGCTGGTGTTACAAGCAAGAGAGAAAAGCTGTGCTTTTGTCACAGTTCATTCTCCTCCACTGCAATCCTTGGCAGAGCAAGCATTTAATGCTAAGGAGGTGTTTGGGGAACTTATTTGCACCCCGGATTTAACCAGAGCTGTCATTTCCCCAGGGTGGCGGCGCAGTGGGTGTGAACTGTTGCACACTAGGAAATTTGCAGTGCTGTTTCTGGAGCCAGCCAGTTAGCTGTGGGTGAGTGGGACGAAGGCCGCTGGTACCCATCCTGTACCTGCCCGTCCCACTGACGGGATCCTGTCCAAGCCTGGAAGTGCAATGCTCCTTGCTTAAGAGCCGTTGCTCTTGCAAAAGCTCAGAGGCCAAAAAATGGGGGTGAAACACACCTTTGGGCTTCAGGGTCTTTGGTCTGGGGTCTTTGCCCCATGCTCTCCCTCCCAGACCCTCTTAACTGAGGCCATGTCTCTGGAGGTAGGCAAAGGCCAAAATCCTCTGGTCTGCCATCTGCAAGAGCTGCCAGGAGTGCTGTTTCAGGATGAGACCTTCTGCTCCTTCCCCCATTAAAAACACACACACACACACCAAAACCCCCCTTTGCCTTTGATTTGAAAATGTCTAGACATCTTGCAAAATCTCAGCAACCCATCCTCTTCGTTGGCTCCACCAGTGTGGGGCAGTGGTCAGAGTGTCTGACTAGGGCTCAGAAGACCCAGGTTCGAATCTCCACCCAGCCATGAAGGTCTCCCTGGGTGACCCTGGGCAAGTGGCTGCCTTCTCTCTGCCTGACTTACCTCACAGGGCTGTTGTGGGGATTAAGTGAGGGGGGGCATATGTGCCACCTTGAGCTGCTTGGAGAAAAAAGGTGGGATATAAATGCAATAGATTAACAGCAACAACTATTTAAAATTAGCACATGCCTGTATGGAAGTGAGAGCTGGGCCATAAAGAAGGATTGATGCTTTTGAATTCTGGTGCTGGAGGAGACTCTTGATTGTCCCATGGACTGCAAGAAGATCAGACCTCTCCATTCTGAAGGAAATCAGCCCTGAGTGCTCACTGGAAGGACAGATCCTGAAGCTGAGGCTCCAAGACTTTGGCCACCTCATGAGAAGAGAAGACTCCTTGGAAAAGACCCTGATGTTGGGAAAGATGGAGGGCCCAAGGAGAAGGGGACGACAGAGGACGAGATGGTGGGACAGTGTTCTCGAAGCTACCAGCATGAGTTTGACCAAACTGCGGGAGGCAGTGGAAGACAGGAGTGCCTGGCGTGCTCTGGTCCAGGGGGTCACGAAGAGTCGGACACGACTAAACGACTAAACAACAACAACAACTTGTGGCCTGGGCTTCTGCAATGGTACCTTGCATTCCCCCCTCCTCCTTCCTCTTTGCCCCCTGCTACTCTGGGGCTAGGGAATTGAGGGCAATCGTGCCAAGGGCTGGTTTTCAGGGTTAGCTGAGTGCCTCTGGGAATGTGCAGAGTGCATTTATGTTCTTCCATGCCCTCCTGCCTCACTCCCATTTCTGTCTTCTCCATCTGGCACAGAGGCCTTCTGTTAATATCGGGATATTTTTTGTGGGGGGCAAGTCAGTTTCATGGACAGGGCACTCTGCACATGCTCTGGGCACCCTCCCCTCCATGTGTGTGTATTTATGTAAAAAAATAAAATCCTGCCCTCACAGAGTTTGCTATGGTGGCAGAGGGGAAGGAGAACAAAAGGAGGCAAATGGCGGTGGAGCAACAGAGAGTCTTGTTCACTTTGACCCGTCCGCTTCATTCCATCAGTACAAAAGTTTGAGGTTCCTACAGGAGCCTCTCACTGTTGCTCCCTCCACCTCAGAGCAGCCAGACTGTGTGGGAAATAATCTCCCTCCTCCCAGCTTTCCTGCCTCCATACAAATGCACAGAGCTGGGCTCCAGGCTTTTTTTTTTTTAAAAGATATTTATTAAAATTTTCAATTTTTATACAAACAAAAAACAAACAAACAAAATTAAAAACACATATAGTTCACTTATACTTAACTTTCAATAACATATTTCTCTGACCTCCTCATACCTCCCCTTCTTGTAGTCCAGTTCAAATTATTTGTTCAGCAAATCCTTATCTCAAAGCATTACAGCTTATAAAAACACCTTATTTTCTATCCAACATCTTAGGTTATTATAACCTTAAATTTTTACTTATAAAAAACCATTTTTTCATATTTCTTTATACCATTACAGCTAGACACCACTCAATTTCAATCCAGCATCATTCAACATTCCTTAATTTTACAATATTTCTGTAAATAGTCCTTAAATTTTTTCCAATCTTCTTCTGCCGACTCTTCTCCCTGGTCGCGGATTCTGCCAGTCATTTCTGCCAATCCCATACAGTCAATCACCTTCATCTGCCATTCTTCCAGAGTGGGTAAATCTTGCGTCTTCCAATACTTTGCAATGAGTATTCTTGCTGCTGTTGTGGCATACATAAAAAACGTTCTATCCTTCTTTGACACCAATTGGCCGACCATGCCCAAGAGAAAGGCCTCTGGTTTCTTCAAGAAGGTATATTTAAATACCTTTTTCAACTCATTATATATCATTTCCCAGAAAGCCTTAATCCTGGGGGCATTGCATGCCGTAAATTTAATCCCAGTGGTCCACAACTGTTCCCAGTCAGCAAACATAATATTATGTCCAACGTCTTGTGCCCATTTAATCATTACAGATTTAACCGTCTCATCCTGAGTATTCTATTTCAACAGCAAATTATACATTTTTGACAAAGTCTTAGTTTTGGGTTCTAACAGTTCTATTTCCAATTTAGATTTTTCCACCTGGAAACCAACTTTCTTATCCAAATTGTAAGCCTCCATTATCTGATAATAATGAAGCCAGTCTCGCACTTTATCTTTTAATTTCTCAAAACTCTGCAATTTCAGTCTGTCCCCTTCTTGCTCCAAAATTTCCCAGTATTTTGGCTCCAGGCTATTTCTAATGCTGAAATACCTGCCTACAGATAGGCCCAGGTGATAAGCTGTAATTAAAATAATTAGCCTTCATGAGCAACTTTTTTCTGGGCCTGTCAAGAGTCACAGCCCTGATCAGTTTACTGTGTAAACTGTGTTGTCGTCTGGTGGCCCCGGGTCACCCCATGAGCTTCATGGCTGAGTGGGGATTCGAACCCAGGACTGGGGTCTGGAAGTTCTGGCTTTCGAATCTCCCCTCAGCCATGAAGCGCATTGGATGGACTTGGGCCATTCACCTTCTCTCAGCCTAACCTACCTCACAAGGTTGTTGTGAGGAGAACCACGTACACCGCCTTGACATAAACGTAAGAAACAAACAAATAATAAAACTCTCTTTTTAAAAAAATAATATTTATTAAAGAACTTTTCCAACAATTTAAACACTACAAAAAAAAAAATCTTGTGCCCATTTAATCATAGCTGATTTCACCATTTCATCCTGAATGTTCCATTTCAACAGCAAGTTATACATTCTTGACAAGTTCTTGATTATTTCAAGAATCAAAATCAAATAATAAAACTCTCAGGCCACTCTGATCTGGCCCTTGATTCACACACTGAAGCATCTTCCACTGTAACTAAGTAAATAAATTCAGTAACGTTTGGGATCCGCTGTGACATTTTGCCGTTTTATTTTCTCGGTTTTATCCCGCGTAACCCATTGCTGTTTATTACGACAGACGGCCTGTAGATGTTTCAGTAAATCAGAAGGGTGGGAACAGCTGCAGAACTGCCTCCAGGGATGAGAGAGGAAGACGTGCGAGTGACGGCACTGGCGCTGGGCAATAGGCACTTGCTGCAGCTGACTCTGTCACAACATGCTGGGAGTGTGCAAGTGCTTTGACGGCTTTTTGGAGTTTGTGGTGTCGCCAACAGAGAGCAAGGGCAATGTGAGCTCCAGGGTTGTTGTTATCAGGTGTTACTCAACCGAGTTCTGCTTATTTGGAAGCTATTGCAGCTGTGATTTGGTTGCTGCATCATAGCAAGGTGAGTTGCTGCCTCTTGGGTGTGTTTTGGTGCCTTGCCAAAGCACCCTCAAAGCGAAATCGCTCATCAGCTGGGTTATGTGTGGGCCCAGACCTTTGCTGAGCCAACTGTTGCATCAGAAGCTAAGAGCAGTATCTGCATACCTCTTGTGTAAAAATCTAGCAAGACGGAGGAGGGAGGTGGTTAGCTAATCTAGTCCAACCCTCTACAGTGTACGAATTGCAGCTAAAGAATGTATTTATTTTGTTTGTTTATGCAAAACTCTTTAGTGTCTTGCCTGTCCAGCTTACAGCACAAGGCAGCAAACTGCAGAAATAAAGGAAACAATTATACAGGTAATTTAAAACCAAACAACAACGATAACAAGAACAACAACAACAATTTATATGCTGCCCATCTGACTGGGTTGCCCCAGCTTCCAGCAAAACCAGTATAAAACCCCAAACGTAAAAAAACTTCCATACAGGGATGTCTTCTAAAAGTCCTATAGTTGTTTATCTATTTGACATCTGTTGTGTGGTCCGTACGCCTGGCCAAATAAATCGGATACTGGCCTCCTCTTCAATATCTCGACATTGAGGGCAGACTGAATGTCGCTCTGATGGGAGTTCCATAGGTGAGGTGCCACGACTGAGAAGGCCCCGTCTCGTGTCATCGCTCTCCTGCAGGAGTGGCACTCGAGGGCAGATTTAGGCAGGGCCTTGCAGAGCCAGGCAGAGGCCCGGGCAGACAAATTTGACTATTAATTATAATTAAATTATAATTATAATTAAAACTTCTCCGTCTTCTTATTCTACTCTTTAAAAAGGCGTATGCTTGTGAGAAAGCAACTATTGCTCATAAGCCACTGTTTCTTTAAAAAAACATGGTTTCCACCAAATTTTATCCTCATTGAGCTATATGTACTCCTCGGGTGTAAGTAATATTCCTGACCTTGTCAACAAAATTTTAAACAAATGGCCACATTTTCATCAATTTTTCATCATAAAAAATAAATAAAAAATAGCGATAAGAAAGCCAACACACCAGGGTTCAAATCTCCCACTCGGCCATGAAGGTAAGTCGGTGACCTTGGTTCATCAGTCACAACATTTCAGCCAAAACTACCTCCTACCTTTGCTGGGATTAAATGAGGAGGAGGAGGAAAACTTACGTAGGCCGCTTGGAGTTTCTTGGAGGAAGGGTGGGGATAGAAATGCAATAAATAAAAATAATATGGAAATAATTATCGCTGTCCTTTGTTTGCTCATTTAAGTCTTTTTACCTCCTTATCTTTCCCCCCCATAATAATATTTATTATTTTCCATACATAGATATAACAAAAGAAAAGGTTGACAGTAATAAAGGGGAAAAAAATAAAAAATAAAAAAGAATATAAAACATAAAATACAACTAATCACCACTACACTAACACTTACTTAATTAATTAAAATCCATCTTCATAAACATATTATTTGACTTCCTCAAATCTCTTCCACCTGAATTTTTTAGTAATTATATATAGCAGTTTCCAATATCATTATTTCTTTATCTCCTTATCTTTTAGGGGGCTTCTGGACTGGTTCCAAGCCAGTAAAATTAAGACGCTGATCCTGAATGTATTTATTTTGTACGCCTCCGTCCCCTTCATCATCCGCATGTTCCCTCCGTTGCTGCAAAAGTTTGTCTTTCTTAATTTCCGTAAGTATTCTCTCTGCCTATCGCCTGCGTTGGGACCTTTAAACGGGCCACAGCAAAGATTTCTCCAGAGGCTGGCTGAACTTCTGGAAATCGATTGCGGATCCAGGGTTTGCCTGGTATCAAGCTGCATTGTCTTTATCTCAGACTAAGCCGGTTTGCCCTGACAACTGCCCAGGGGTCAAGATCTCCTGCACGTCTGTTTCCAAAGGCCTGTCTGAATAGGAAGGTTTTTGGCGGGACGAGTCATCACTGCAGGAGAGGAAGATTTTAACAGGCTTCGTCTTGGGAGCAAAGGAACATAGGAAGCTGAGTCAAGACATTGCTCCATCTATTATTATTATTATTATTATTATTATTATTATTATTATTATTAACAAATTTTATTTATACCCCGCCCTCCCCGGCCAGAGCCGGGCTCAGGGCAGCTAACCAGTAAAATTACAACAGAAACATAATGGGAGCGGGGACAAAAACTCCCCAATTTAAAATACAGGTTAAAATGCAGTTTAAAAAGCAGCCTCGTTTTAAAAGTAGCCCACAAATCAAAACCGTAAGGGGAGGGAAGACATAAGGGTCAGACTGAGTCCATACCAAAGGCCAGGTGGAACAGCTCCGTCTTGCAGGCCCTGCGGAAAGATGTCAAGTCCTGCAGGGCCCTGGTCTCTTGGGACAGAGCGTTCCACCAAGTTGGGGCCAGTACTGAAAAGGCCCTGGCCCTACTTGAGACCAATCTAACCACCTCGTGACTTGGGACCTCCAAAATGTTGTCATTTGTGGACCTTAAAGTCCTCCGCGGGGCATACCAGGAGAGGCGGTCCCGTAGGTACGAGGGTCCTAGGCCGCATAGGGCTTTAAAGGTCAAAAGCAGCACCTTAAACCTGACCCTCTACTCCACCGGGAGCCAGTGCCGCCCAGGCAGTACGCATATTCTGCAGCTCTTTGCAAACATGTGTTCTGTCTAGGCTGGAGAAATGGATGGTTTAATCCAGAGGCTGCCAGTCCCTCAGATAATTGATTATTTTGAATGCTTTTCAATACTTCTTGAGCCTGCTAGTAGCCCTCTCCTCCATGAATTCTTCCAATCTGCTTCCAAGTTTGTGGTCATCTTGTGGGAGGGAGTTCCACAGTGTAACCGTGCCCTGTGAATGACGAGGTCATTTATTTCATCTGTCCTGAATCTTCCTCTGGATGTCCACAAGTCCTAGTTCTCAGAGAGAGGGAAGAAAACTTTCCTTTGTCCACTTCTGCCATGTCAGGCGTGGTTTGGTTTCGCTACCCATTCATTCGAAGTCATAAAGCAGAGATGCTCCTCACCTATTGACAAGTGTTGGGGGCGCATGGGGAACGCGAGGCCTTTGTCAGGGAGCAAATTTCCAAAGTGAACTTCTTTTGCAGTTGTTTTTCCCTTTGGGGTGGATTTCCAGAAGCCCGAAGTATATCTGAATCACACGAGGAACTTTTATCTCACCTCCGAACCGGGGATCACTATTGGGATTTGGTGAGTAAGGGCCCCCCCTTGGCCTGGCAGGCCTGTGTGCTGATCTGCATGTCACCCTCCAAGTCTCGCTCCCAATCTGATCTGGGGCTGAGGATGATCCGTAGATAGATAAGATAGATAAAACTTTAATCGCATTAGCCAACGGCCATGGCAGCATAAAACAAGCAATAGCTAAAGGTAAAGGGACCCCTGACCATTAGGTCCAGTCATAGCCGACTCTGGGTTTGCGGTGCTCATTTCGCTTTATTGGCCAAGGGAGCAGGCGTACAGCTTCCGGGTCATGTGGCCAGCAGGACTAAGCCGCTTCTGGTGAACCAGAGCAGCGCACGGAAACACCGTTTACCTTCCTGCTGGAGCGGTACCTATTCATCTACTTGCACTTTGACGTGCTTTCGAACTGCTAGGTTGGCAGGAGCAGGGACCGAGCAACGGGAGCTCACCCCGTCACGGGGATTCAAACCACTGACCTTCTGATCTGCAAGTCCTAGGCTCTGTGGTTTAACCCACAGCGCCACCCGTGTCCCATAAAACAAGCAATATATAAAAATAAAAAGATAGCAATGGGTAAAAAGGGCAATCCAATGACCAAGATTATCGTCTGATCATTTTGATCTGATAACAGAAAGAACAATGTGGCCTCAGATGGGCGGCCTGGGATGGTAAGCAGGAGTTGGGTAATGATCTCATTCCTCAGATCTTTATAAAGGGGACAGGACAGGAGAACATGAGCCACTGTTTCCAGATTGCCATCTCTACAGGGGCAGAGTCATTTCTCAGTTGGAATCTTTTGGTATCTGCCCTCAAGCACGGCAGAGGGCATCGCATCCAATCTGGCCAGTGTGAAGGCTCATCTGTATTTTGGGATAGTTAATTTGTACAAATATGGTGCCAGGGAATCAAACTGAGAAGGGGGGGGGAGGCATAATAAAGCCCGTCATGAGAAGCTGATGTGGGTGGAGTCCGCAGGAGAGGAGTTTTTGGTGCACAATTTTAAACCGTGCACTTTTATGGGGGTCTTGTGTCAGTAAGGGCAGTAGACTGGGTGGATTTAAGTTTATACGGAGCCAATAATTAAGAGTTCTGTGCCAGGACTAAGCTTCTACAGAGGGAAGACTTGAGGATGATCCCTATCTGCAAAGCACCATGCATGCGCTTAGCAGCTTTGCTCTCACTTTTGCTTTCTCCTTTCTCTGTGCGCAAATCCGTATTTTTAGCTGATGCGCTCAAGGCTCGCTTTGTGCACTGATCTGGTCAGATGCAACTCGCCTCACTGCTCCCCCTTTCCATCCGCAGTGGGGCAACCCTCACTGCGGCTGAATAGGCCTTTTGCTTCTCCTCTTAGGCACTCCTTGCCTGACAACATGCGGGAGGAGGCTGAGGGGAAGGGCCCCAGCTGGTACGAAGAGGCCCTGGCGGACGATAATCCCATCATAATCTATCTCCATGGCAATGGGGGGACCAGGTGAGTTTGAGACTGAAAGGAACAAACAAAGGCAGCGTCCATGCTCCGTTATTCCCCGGCTCAGTTGTTATTCTTCTGCATGCACCGTCTGGATGTTGGGACAGAAGGGCTGTAGCTTAGTGCAGGACACCTGCCCTGCATGCAGAATGGTCCCGGGTTCAACGCCCAAGGGAATCCCGGTGGCGCCATTCCCCCTCCTGTGTCCGGTGTGAGCCTGAAAAGTCTTGCTCATTTAACTACTTTAAAACTTTAAACCAGGCAAACTCTGGCCCTCCAGATGTTTGGGACTACAGTTCCCATCATCCCTAGCTAATGACCAGTGGTCAGGGATGATGGGTACTGTAGTCCCAAACATCTGGAAGGCTGGAGTTTGCCTATGCCTTCTTTAAACCACGTCTTTTAATGGCTGGCTTGTGATCTGTTTATGAGTCATTCTGGAAATATGCAAGTTGGCAATTTTGATCGCCGGCGGCAATGATTAAACACTTGGCTCTCGTCTTTGATCTCTCTTACAGAGCGGCAAGTCACAGAGTTCGTTTAGCAAAGGTAAGTTGTGATGTTCCCTCTTCCCCTTTAAAAATAAGAACATAAGATGAACCTGCTGAATCAGGCCAATGGCCCATCGAGTCCCCCTTCCTGTTCTCATAGCGGCCAAACAGAAGCCCCAATGGGAAGCAGGCAAGCAGGATTCGAATACGAGCCCCCTCTCCCTTCCTCTGGTTTCCAGGAACTGGTGTTTAGAACCATTGCTGCCTCTGACTATGGAGTCAGACCACCCATTGTGGCTAGTAGCTACGGCAGCCCTCTTTTCCTTCACGAATTTGTCCAATCCTCTTTCGAAGCTGCCTCCCGTGGCAATGAGTTCCATAGTTTAACTCCGCACTGCGTGAAGAAGGACTTCCTTGTAGGTTTCTGTTTCTGAAGTTTTGGCTCATTTGCTCAACAGGCCATGAGTGACAGCGGCTTCCACGTCCTGGCTGTTGACTACCGAGGTAAGTTCCGATGCACAAATAATGCCAGGGTCTTGCGGGACACGCGGATGGTGTGTTTTCCTCTGACCCTTCATCCGATGCCTCCCTCCAGGCTACGCAGACTCCACCGGCCACCCCAGCGAAAACGGCTTCACCACGGACATCCAGTTTGTCTACGACTGGGTCAAAGCCCGCAGCCGCAACAGCACAGTCATCTTCTGGGGACACTCGATGGGCACTGGGTAGGTTTTGCGTTCTCAGCCCTGTCTCCGGGTGCCCTCTTTATTGTGGATTCTGTTGGAAACACGCACGGCTGCCAACTTCCCAAGTCATTGGGACATTTCTCTGGTGGTCCTCGCTGGCCGTAAATCTCCCTCAGTCCAGAGAGACCGGTAATAAGCGGCCCCTCTCCTCTGAGAAGAGCACGCTAGTCTTCTAGCTTATCCTAGCAGAAGAAAGACTCCATCAGTAGTTCTAAACTACTTTATTTACAGTCTTATAATACAGAGACTCCATCAGTACATCTGTGCTCTTTGAACACCAGTACAGAACTGCATCAGGACACGGGTGGCGCTGTGGGTTAAACCACAGAGCCTAGGGCTTGCCGATCAGAAGGTCGGTGGTTCGAATCCCCGCGACAGGGTGAGCTCCCGTTGCTCGGTCCCTGCTCCTGCCAACCTAGCAGTCTGAAAGCACGTCAAAGTGCAAGTAGATAAATAGGTACCACTCTGGCGGGAAGGTAAACGGCGTTTCCGTGCGCTGCTCTGGTTCGCCAGAAGCGGCTTAGTCTTGCTGGCTGCATGACCCCAAAGTTGTACGCTGGCTCCCTCGGCCAGTAAAGTGAGATGAGCGCCGCAACCCCAGAGTCGGCCACGACTGGACCTAATGGTCAGGGATCCCTTTACCTTTACTTTACAGAACTGCATCACATACAGAAGTGAAACTACCGTAACTTCCAACAGTACTTCCTGTCTCATACTCACTCAGACACTCACATGATGTATACAAAACATAACAATAGTACCACTCGCTGGAGCAGCTCAGATAGATAAAAATCCTAACATCACTCCCCCATTTTTAGGTAACCGTTTCTGTGTAAGCTAGTGCAGCATCAAGTGACATAAACAAACCGTTGTCATACAAATAGTATACCCCTGTTGTACCAGTTTCACTTTTGGAACTACCTGCAACTGGACTGACCAGTTCAAACCTCTGGTTACCTGTCTTCCATGGGACTAGAGCTTTTGCTCTATCTTGGTCTGAGGAAACAGTGTTGACCCTTGCAACCTTCAGGTGTGGTTTTGTCTCTCCTGTGGACAAACCTGGTACCTCACTCAAGACCTCAGTGTCTGAAACATGGTTTGAGCTGGGGAGAGGGCTCTTGTGTTCGAATTCTGCTCGCTGGTTTCCCACAGGCAGCTGTGTCCAGGGCAGCTGTCTACCAGCTCTCTCTGGTACGCAGGCTGAGACCCTCCCTGCCCGCAGACTGTCTCGCCAGAATGAAGCATGCTCTGGTTATCACTCGCTTGGACTGCTGCCATGCACTCTACATGGGGCTACCTTTGAAGGTGACCCGGAAACTACAACTAATCCAGAATGCAGAAGCCAGACTGGTGACTGGGAGCGGCCACCAAGACCACATAACACCGGTCTTGAAAGACCTCCATTGGCTCCCAATACGTTTCCGGGCACAATTCAAAGTGTTGGTGCTGACCTTGAAAGCCCTAAACAGCCTCGGCCCAGTATACCTGAAGGAGCGTCTCCACCCCCATCGTTCAGCCCGGACACTGAGGTCCAGCTCCGAGCGTCTTCTGGTGGTTCCCTCCCTGCGAGAAGTGCGGTTACAGGGAACCAGGCAGAGGGCCTTTTTGGTGGTGGCCCCCATCCTGCGGAATGCCCTCCCATCAGATCTCAAAGAAATAAACTGCTATCTGACATTTAGAAGACATCTGAAGGCTGCCCTGTTTAGGGAAGTTTTTATAGACTGATGTTTTAATGAATTTTTAATCTTTTGTTGGAAGCTGCCCAGAGTGGCTGGGGAAACCCAGGCAGATGGGTGGGGTAGAAATAATAATAATAATAATAATAATAATAGCCTTTCCCCATGAGAACAGGATGTCAGGCTCAATGAGTCATTGGACTAATCCAGGAGAGATCTTCTGGGCCAGCAATGTGACAATATCCCTCTTTCCTGTTTCCCTGCAGAATTGCTACCAACACTGCTAGGAGGCTGAAAGAAAAAGGTAATTATATATATCTGTGTGTGGAAGGGTCACGGCCTCACAAACCAAGGAGCCCTGGTTGTGGGTACATAGCAAGCTGCAAAGTGCTGTCCACACTGACTGACAGCAGCTCTCCAGCGTTTTAGACAAGGGAACCTGTTCCTAAATTCTACTTGGAGGCACCAGGGATCGAACCCGCGACCTTCTGCCGCCAAGGCAGATGCTCTGCCACTGAGCTACAGATTAGAGAGAGCCATTTGCGCACACTTTTGTGTGTAGGAAATGGCCTGGTGGCGCTGTGGGTTAAACCACAGAGCCTAGGACTTGCCGGTCAGAAGGTCGGCGGTCCGAATCCCCGCGACGGGGTGAGCTCCCATTGCTCGGTCCCTGCTCCTGCCAACCTAGCAGTTCAAAAGCACGTCAAAGTGCAACTAGATAAATAGGTACCGCTCCGGCGGGAAGGTAAACGGCATTTCTGTGCGCTGCTCTGGTTTGCCAGAAGCGGCTTAGTCATGCTGGCCACATGACCCGGAAGCTGTACGCCGGCTCCCTCGGCCAGTAAAGCGAGATGAGCGCCACAACCCCAGAGTCGGCCACGACTAGACCTAATGGTCAGGGGTCCCTTTACTTTTACAGGGTTATTAAACCTTTAAACTAAGCCAGTGTGGTGCAGTGGTTAAGAGCGGTGGACTCATAATCTGGTGAACCGGGTTTGCGTCTCCACTCCTCCACATGCAGCTGCTGGGTGATCTTGGGCCAGTCACACTTCTCTGAAGTCTCTCAGCCCCACTCACCTCACAGAGTGTTTGTTGTGGGGGAGGAAGGGAAAGGAGAATGTTAGCCGCTTTGAGACTCCTTCGGGTAGTGATAAAGCGGGATATCAAATCCAAACTCTTCTTCTTCTTCTTGGAAGTGAGGAGATTGGCTTTTGCATAGGGTGAGCAAATCGGGAGCATGAGCCACAGATTTGGCCCTGAAATCCGTTTCAGTGGTGTCCTCAAGGGTGTTTCTGAGCATGTTCAAAACGCCCTTCTTTCTCCGGTTTATTCTTACAGCTCTCTGTTAACGCGTGCGTGAAGCAACATCTGTTTGTGTATGATGTCAAGAGAGAGGCTGTCAACACAAATGACAGATGCAACTGGGTCCCCCTCCCCACTTTCTCCCGTACTTCTGCTGAATCCTCATTCGTGACGCCATTCCTATGTACTTTCCCAAAGCCCCTTACTCAAAACTGCATATAGTTTGCCCCCAGGTCTATAGGGTTTGGAAGAGACTGGGGTGGTGAGGAAGCTGAGAAGCCCCGGAAAGATGGTGTTGTAAACAAAAATTACCCTTTTCCCTTATGGGGGACACAAGAGCCCGTATAGAGTCCTTATGTAGGTTCCCTATTGGTAGGAGAAAATAACAGAGGCCAACCAGAGAATATTGAGAAGCAAAGCAGTTAGTAAGCTTGATCTTTATTGATCTGTTGCAACAGGGTGCTCCCCTCACACGCAGGAAAGGAGGAGGAGGAACCCAGAAAAATGGTGCACAAGGCCTTATAAAGACTTTTTAAATTCCCATCCTGTAGATTAGGACCACCCCCAGAAACATCATACATACATCACAGAAGGGGTGTAACCTAAGACCACCCCTCAGATAAATCACACCTACATCACAGAAAAGGCCGTCTAAAACAGAAATTTGAATGTTGTTTATCTCCTGTCTGGCAGGTTACTTGATTGGATTGCCTGGGGAGCCTGGCCAGTCTTTTGTAATGATAAATACTTAGTTCCTAAGGCATGTCACAGGCTCACACCCTATTCAAACACAGACATGCCCTTAAGACAGGATTTGTGAAGGAAAAGACAATGGGGAGGCTTTTCCACTTTGACCTTGCAGAGAAAACATTTGCTCAATTTAGGAATCAAAATGGCTTCAGGTTGGTCTTCCTGTGCTGATCTATGTACATGCGGTTATGAATATTACCATATATCTAAGACCTCAAAATTCCTGTCACAGATGGGATGAGGGTGGAACTCGACATGTGATTCCGAGCTGAGATCCTGCATTTGGGGACTAGATTGCGACCCTGCAATGATTTTGTGTCGGCAGCAATCAAACAGGGCTTCATTCTGCCTTGCAGTTGTTCTGGAGGGGTAACAGGGCTCCATCTCCACACCCTCCTCAAATTTTGCAAGTTGACTGTTCAAGTCAGCCTGGATTTCTGTATATTTTGTCTCTGTCGGACTGGAATAGCTTGCTGCCCTGGTTCTTCTGGTGGAGAAAAGCTGCTCTTCTCCAGGGATTTGTCTTGGCGTCTCTCCAAGGGCTTTTCGTAGAATTGTAGAATTAAATCACAGAATCGTAGTGTTGGAAGGGAACACCAAGGATCCAACTCCCCAATACAGGAATCACAGCTAAGAAATCACTGACAGATGTCAATCCAACCTCTTTTTAAAAACCTCCAAGGAAGGAGAGTCCATCACCTTTTGAGAGAGTCTGTTCCGCTGCTGACAGCTCTTGTCATCCAAAAGTGCTTCTTAAAGTTTAGTAGGAATCTTCTTTCTTATCAATTGACAAGAAATATAATAATAATAATAATAATAATAATAATAATAATAATAATAATAATAATTTATACCCCGCCCTCCCCAGCCAAGACTGGGCTCAGGGAGGCTAACACCAGGTATAAAAACAATTGATCGAAATACAACTTAAAAACAAGATTAAAACACAACATTAAAATGCGGCCTCATTTCAGTAGGAACTCAAATCAAAAACTTTTTTGGGGATGAAAATGTCAAGTCTTCACCAAGGCCAACTATCCAGACTGGTCCTACGTGGGCCAGGAAAAAAAGCCAGGGAAGTCCCCAAATGGACTATGACTTTCCTTGATCTGGACACTCGACTTGCGTTGATGCAGCCCAGGACTGCGTTTGCTTCCACTTTCATTTTCCAATTCCCACCTCTTCCCCCCGCAGATGGAACCATAGTCAATGCGCTGGTTCTGGAGGCTCCTTACACCAACATCCGAGATGCAGCTGCCACCATCCCCGTTACAAAAGTAAGATTTAGCGCTCTTCTTTCGCAACCCCCTGCTGCCACTGAAACAGCTTGCTGAACAACTCTGTAAACAGCGGGGTGTGCCAATTGGCAAGTGGTTTTTATCTCTATTCTGTTTGGCTAGGGTGGGGAACTTCAGCCCAGAGAGCAAAAGTCAAATGTAACATGACAAGAGGCATTCTAGGTCAGACCATTGGTCCAGCATCCTGTTCTCACAGTGGCCCCCCAAAGCCCCAATGGGAAACACATAAGCAGGATCCGAGCGCAAGGATCCTGCGGGTTCCAGTGACTGGTATTCAGAACCATTGCTGCCTTTGACCAGAGGATAGCCATTGTGGCTAGTGCCTGGAGGCGGTTGGAGGATGGATGGCGGCTAACAGATTGAGGTTGAATCCTGACAAGACAGAAGTACTGTTTTGGGGGGACAGGAGGCGGGCGGGTGTGGAGGACTCCCTGGTCCTGAATGGGGTCACTGTGCCCCTGAAGGACCAGGTGCGCAGCCTGGGAGTCATTTTGGACTCACAGCTGTCCATGGAGGCGCAGGTCAATTCTGTGTCCAGGGCAGCAGTTTATCAGCTCCATCTGGTACGCAGGATGAGACCCTCCCTGCCCACGGACTGCCTTGCCAGAGTGGTGCATGCTCTGGTTATCTTCCGCTTGGACTACTGCAATGTGCTCTATGTGGGGCTACCTTTGAAGGTGACCCGGAAACTACAACTAATCCAGAATGCGGCAGCTAGACTGGCGACTGGGAGCGGCCGCCGAGACCACATAACACCGGTCCTGAGAGATCTGCATTAGCTCCCAGTACGTTTCCAAGCACAATTCAAAGGGTTGGTGCTGACCTTGAAAGCCGTAAAGGGCATCGGTCCTGTATACCTGAAGGAGCATCTCCACCCCCATCGTTCTGCCCGGACGCTGAGATCCAGCTCTGACGGCCTTCTGGCGGTTCCCTCATTGCGAGAAGCAAAGCTACAGGGAACCAGGCAGAGGGCCTTCTCGGTAGTGGCGCCCGCCCTGTGGAACGCACTCCCATCAGATGTCAAAGAGATAAACAACTATCTGACATTCAGAAGACATCTTAAGGCAGCCCTGTTCAGGGAAGTTTTTAATCTGTGATATTGTGTATTTTTGGTTTCTATGGAAGCCGCCCAGAGTGGCTGGGGAAACCCAGCCAGATGGACGGGGTACAAATAAATTATTATTATTATTATTATTATTATTATTATTATTATTATTATTATTATTAGGATCCGAGCGCAAGGATCCTGCGGGTTCCAGTGACTGGTATTCAGAACCATTGCTGCCTTTGACCAGAGGATAGCCATTGTGGCTAGTAGCTGTTGATAGCCTTCTGCCCCATGAATCTGTCCAGTCCTCTTTGAAAGCCCTGCCAAGTTGGTCGCCACCACTGCCTCCTGCAGCAGTGAGTTCCGCAGTTTAACGATGTGCTGCGTGAAGGAGGGCTTTCTTTCGCCTGTCCTGAGTTGGAGGCAGTGTGCCTCCAAGTGCCAGTTGCTCCGAATAGTGCTGGAACATCCTGAAAAGTCCCCGTCAAAAGTGGCAACCTGCCAGCATCTCGGGAGGCGTCTGTCTACACAGGCATTCCCTTGATCTCTCAATCTGCATATCATGTTTTCATTGCTGTGCTGTTTTAATGAGTCTGTCTTATCACGGACATATATATGCTAGCTTTGTTGCATGTTTTAATTATGCTGTGTGGTTTGTTTTTTAAAAAATTATTGTGCCTTTGTGCCATTGGTTTACGTGCTTTGCAAACTGTGTGCATAAAATAAAAACAAGGATGCTCTAAAGGCCTTTTCTGGCCCACCAAATGTAATTACCATTAGGAAAAACCTAAAGCAGGAGTCGGCAACCGAAGGCCCATGGACCACAAGTGGCCCCTGGGGGTCGTTTAACTGGCCCGTGAGTTGCCCCCAAACTAAGCCACCCTCTCTGCGAGTCCCCACGCGCTGTGCTAAACCAGTGCCAGAAATTGCGCCTGTCCAGACTCAGAAAATCGCGGGCGCACGCGCACTCCGGCCCACAGATAATAATAATAATAATTTATTATTTATACCCTGCCCATCTGGCTAGGTCCCCCCAGCCACTCTGGGCAGCTTCCAACAAACCCCTAAAATACAATAACCTATTGAACATTGAAGGGACGCGGGTGGCGCTGTGGGTAAAACCTCAGCGCCTAGGACTTGCCGATCGTTAGGTCGGCGGTTCGAATCCCCGCGGCGGGGTGCGCTCCCATTGCTCGGTCCCAGCGCCTGCCAACCTAGCAGTTCGAAAGCACCCCCGGGGGCAAGTAGATAAATAGGGACCGCTTTCTAGCGGGAAGGTAAACGGCGTTTCCGTGTGCTGCGCTGGCTTCCCAGATGCAGCTTGTCACGCTGGCCACGTGACCCGGAAGTGTCTTCGGACAGCGCTGGCCCCCGGCCTCTTAAGCGAGATGGGCGCGCAACCCCAGAGTCGGACACGACTGGCCCGTATGGGCAGGGGTACCTTTACCTTTACCTTTTATTGAACATTAAAAGCTTCCCTAAACAGGGCTGCCTTCAGATGTCTTCTAAAAGTCTGGTAGTTATTTTTCTCTTTGAAATCTGGTGGGAGGACGTTCCAAGGGCGGGCACCACTACCAAGAAGGCCCTCTGCCTGGTTCCCTGTAACTTGGCTTCTTGCAGCGAGGGAACTGCCAGAAGGCCCTCGGTGCTGGACCTCAGTGCCCGGGCAGAAGGATGGGGGTGGAGACGCTCCTTCAGGTATACTGGGCCGAGACCGTTTAGGGCTTTCAAGGTCAGCACCAACACTTTGAATTGTGCTCGGAAACGTCCTGGGAGCCAGTGTAGGTCTTTCAAGACCGGTGTTATATGGTCTCGGTGGCCGCTCCCAGTCACCACATTCTGTCTAATTGTAGTTTCCGGGTCACCTTCAAAGGTAGCCCCACATAGAGCGCATTGCAGTAGTCCAAGCAAGAGATAACAAGAGCATGCACCACTCTGGCGAGACAGTCTGCAGACAGGGAGGGTCTCAGCCTGCGTACCAGATGGAGCTGATAAACAGCTGTCCTGGACACGGAATTGACCTGCACCTCCATGGACAGCTGTGAGTCCAGAATGACTCCCAGGCTGCATACCTGGCCCTTCAGGGGCACAGTTACCCCATTCAGGACCAGGGAGTCCTCCACACAGCCCGCCTCCTGTCCCCCAAAAACAGTACTTCTGTCTTGTCAGGATTCAACCTCAATCTGTTAGCCACCATCCATCCACAGAGGGATCTCCGCTGGAGTGAACCGGCCCAGGCGAGGTAAACCTTGCTGACCCCTGGCATAAATCCTCAGCCAGAAAGTATGTTAGATTTGGAACGTGGACTCCTCTTGCCACTGATATTGCAGCAATATAGACCCTCCTCCCGCCCCCCACACGTTTTCTTTGCTGACACATTTACTGGGGCAATTACACAAAGGCATTTTCCATCCATGGAAAGTGTCCACCTTTTTTCAGGCTCTCTGTTCCGCTGCGACTTCTTCTAACGAGTCACCTGCCCTTTCTTGAAACAGATCTACCGCAAGTTTCCTGGCTTTGACTATCTGATCTTAGACACAATGGCTCTCGCGGATATGATCTTCCCAAACGACAAAAAGTGAGTCCAAAGGGTGCCACGGTGGCAGCGAGGTGGTTCTGTTTGGGGCACCTGTCCCTGTAGAAGTCTGTGTACACTTGAGCAAAACTGGTGTCCTCTTATTTTGTTTTGTTTCATAAAAGGCATGCGTCGCTTAATTGTAAAAACAAAGCAAAACCCTTAAAATGGTTTACAAAGAGAATATTATCGTTATTATTAACATTTATATACCACCTCTAACCTCCAAGGATCTCAAGTTGGTGCACATGGTTCTCTTCTTTCCCATGTCGTCCTCCCAACAAGCTTGTGAGGCTGACCCAAGCGAGCTTTCATGGCTGAGAGGGGATTCGAACCCTGCTCTCCATCACCCTTAACCATTACGCACACTGGCTGTTGTTATAAACAAAAATTGACCTTTTCCCTTATGGGGTATCCAAGAGCCCATATAGAGTCCTTACATGTTGTTGTTTGTTGTTGTTGTTTAGTCATTTAGTCATGGCCGACTCTTCGTGACCCCATGGACCAGAGCACACCAGGCACTCCTGTCTTCCACTGCCTCCCGCAGTTTGTTCAGACTCATGTTTGTAGCTTCGAAGACACTATCCAACCATCTCGTCCTCTGTCGTCCCCTTCTCCTTGTGCCCTCCATCTTTCCCAACATCAGGGTCTTTTCCAGGAAGTCTTCTCTTCTCATGAGGTGGCCAAAGTCTTGGAGCCTCAGCTTCACGATCTGTCCTTCCAGTGAGCACTCAGGGCTGATTTCCTTCAGAATGGAGAGGTTTGATCTTCGTGCAGTCCATGGGACTCTCCAGAGTCTCCTCCAGCACCATAATTCAAAAGCATCAATTCTTCGGCGATCAGCCTTCTTTATGGTCCAACTCTCACTTCCATACATCACTACTGGAGTCCTTACATAGGTTCCCTATTGGTAGGAGAGAATAACAGAGGCCAACCAGAGAATATTGAGAGAGAGGAGGAACCCCGAAAAATGGCGCGCAAGGCCTTATAAAGACTTTTGAAATTGCCACCCTGTAGATCAAGACCACCCCCAGAGACATCATACATACTTCACAAAAGGGGTGTAATGTAAGACCACCCCTCAGATACATCATACCTACATCACAAAAAAGGCGGTCTAAAACAGAAATTTGAATGTTGTTTTTCTCCTGTCGTTGTTTATTTCTTGTCTGGCAGGTTACTTGATTGGATTGCCTGGGGAGCCCGGCCAGTCTTTTGTAGTGATAAATACTTAGTTCCTGGGCCAGGTCACAGGCTCACACCCTATTCATATCTTAAATGTGCCCTTAAGACAGGATTTGTGAGGAAAGAGACAATGGGAGGTTTCCCACTTTGACCTTGCAGAGAAAACATTTGCTCAGTTTAGGAATCAAAATGGTTCCAGGTCGATCTTCCTGTGCTGATCTATGTATGTCCTTGGTTGGTACACCAGTGAAAACAACTCTTTAAAACATTCGAAAGAGAAACTCGGCAATAAATATAGAAAAAAGATGAAAATATCCATCAATATTCCACATTATGGAGTACCGTATTTTTCGCTCCATAAGACACACTTTTTTCCTCCTAAAAAGTAAGAGGAAATGTCTGTGTGTCTTATGGAGCGAATGTGTGGTCGGTCGCTGGCTCCCTTGCCCAGGCCTCCATTGTGGAATGTTCTGCAGATGGAGGCTGTTTGTTTCCCCAGTGACATGCGACTGGCTGATTAGATTACCTGTCTGGAAACTGTAGAAATGGCTCCCTTTCCTAGAGAAGCTGCAGAACTGTGAGTTGAACCCCATAAAAACAGGATTTTTTCCCCTTTGCAAAGTAAGCTCAACAACTTTGAGCTGATCCTCAAAAAAAGGGGCTTTTCCCCTTTGCAAAAGAAGGTGCACAACTGTGAGCTGACCCCCCAAAAAATGGGGCTTTCCCCCTCTAAAAACTAGGTGCGTCTTATGGTCAGGTGTGTCTTATGGAGCGAAAAATACGGCATTTCGTCTTGCACATGTGCCTTCTCGACTGCTTCAATCTGCGGATCTGGCAGTGTTATAGGTGCTGCACAATACTTGTTGTACACATTTAGTGTGGTGGCTGCTACACTTCAAAACTCCCTGCTTTATTGACAGCTGTCTTTGCTGTACGGTTTCCAGCGCCTGCGGAAAACCTTTTCCAGACACGTGGAAGTTACATGTGTGTTTTTTAGGTTAACATTGGTTTTCATTAGTGTTTGAATGTTTTTTAAACTGTCCTTTATAGATACAGCGGTACCTTGGGTTACATACGCTTCAGGTTACATACACTTCAGGTTACAGACTCTGCTAACCCAGAAAAAGTACCTCGGGTTAAGAACTTTGCTTCAGGATGAGAACAGAAATCGCGCGGTGGCAGCGGGAGGCTCCATTAGTGGTGCTTCAGGTTAAGAACAGTTTTAGGTTAAGAACAGACTTCCAGAATGAATTAAGTACTTAACCTGAGGTACCACTGTATTTTAAAAAATAGATTTTTGGTAAACAATTTTGAGGTTTTGTTGCAACCAAGTGGTATCCAAATTTTCTTAAATAACTAAAAAATGCAATTTAATTTGGGAGGCATCAACCTTAAGGCACAGGTTGGGGAACTGTTTTGGGGTCTGCGTTCACCCTTGGTCGTCACCCCACTGGGGTCCACATGCCAGCCAAAAGCACCTGACCAAAATGGGTTTTACCCCTCACTCTTGCAGACTTTCTCTATGTATGCAGAGAGAGACAACCCTCCCCTCAGGGGATCTGTAAAAATCAGATGAGGATGGGGATTATGACTTCTTGCCTGGTCACCAAATGATCAAACTGATGAGAAAGGAGGGACAATTTTTGCTGCTTACTGGGTCACCGCTCTGCCCTGCCCAGCCCTTTAGAATAAAAACCATGTGGTACTTCTAGAGTCTTAAATCTGTTCCCTGCTTGGTGGGGCTGCTACCACTGAAAAATTGTATTGGACCAACCAGGTGGGCCATCAGGAAAGGCTTTGTAGCTGGCCTCACACTTAAAAAAAAATAGAGGGGGGGGGGAGAAGAATGCCTCTTCTAAGATTGTTCTAAAGGTAAAGGTAAAGGGACCCCTGACCATTAGGTCCAGTCGTGACCGACTCTGGGGTTGCGGCGCTCATCTCGCTCTATAGGCCGAGGGAGCCGGCGTTTGTCCACAGACAACTTCTGGGTCATGTGGCCAGCATGACTAAGCCACTTCTGGCGAACCAAAGCAGCACACAGAAACGCCGTTGTTTACCTTCCCGCTGGAGTGGTACCTATTTATCTACTTGCACTTTGACGTGCTTTCGAACTGCTAGGTTGGCAGGAGCAGGGACTGATCAACGGGAGCTCACCCCGTCGCGGGGATTCGAACCGCCAACCTTCTGATCAGCAAGCCCTAGGCTCTGTGGTTTAACCCACAGTGCCACCTGCGTCCCTTATGATTGTTCTACATCACATCTAAAGCCAAAGTATGACTCTTGCTTAAAAACCATTTTTTAAATTACTCCCGTGCAAATTTAATTGATTTAACCAGCTTCTCGGCTAAAGTTCCACCCATTTCGTAAACTGTCTTGTGCTTTTCAGATGAAGGGTGGTATATAAATCTAATCATCTCGTGTTCTAATTTCCCAAATCACTTTGGGAGCCAGGGTTTGGCCAAAGATGCAGGATAAAACCAGAATAACCAAATGCTTGGTGGTTCATTGCATTCTGTCTCCATCTGCAGCGTCCAATTGTTGTCCAGTCCTATCCTGATCATACATGCAGAAGATGATGCGATCATACCAATACAACATGGAAGAAAGGTAACAAAGCCTTTGTACTATTCTAATCTTCTTTCTTCGTTTCTCTTAAAAGTGGGAAGGCAATGCAGCCGTGGAACGAAGCCTCCATGGTTATTTGCTCACTTAGCCAGTAAAATGGTGGCAGGGTGGGGTGGGGTGGGGGGGCAGAACTATGGATTATTTTCACAATTACAAAGGGCTCCTTGTTTGGTCACCTGGGGACAGTTCTCCTCGTCCTAGGCGAGCAACTATTCATCATTGCCATTCTAGGGCTGAAAATGCAAGGTCAGATAGGTTACACTTTCAAACTGGGCTAGGGAACATTTGTCCCTTCTGGCATTGTTGGACTGCAGTTCCCATCATCCCTGGCTCTGGGCTATGATGGCTGGGGCTGGCGGAAGTTGCAATCCAACAGCCATAGGTCAACTGGTCCCCATGCGCTGCTTTAAAACATCCTTTGCAATTACTGCTTTGAATTCCTTGTTGCTTAGTCATTTCCTGAACATTCAAAGCAAGCTGCATTTATTTCAGAGGAACCAGGGTGCTCATTTTGAGAGGGAGTGGTGAATGGGTTGTTCACTCTACATATACCATATTTTTTGCTCTATAAGACTCAAATTTTCCTTCCTAAAAAGTAAGGGGAAATGTGTGTGCATCTTATGGAGTGAATGCAGGCTGCACATCTATCCCAGAAGCCAGAACAGCAAGAGGGATCGCTGCTTTCACTGCGCAGCGATCCCTCTTGCTGTTCTGGCTTCTGAGATTCAGAATTTTTCTTTTCTTGTTTTCCTCCTCCAAAAGCGTCTTGTGGTCTGGTGCATCTTATAGAGCGGCGAAAAATACGGTGTTTGTTTTTTTTAAAAAAATGCTGCAACATGCTTTGAACCTTTTGAAGAATGGTGGCATCAGAAGTTTTAAGCCAGGGCCAAGTTGGAGGTGGGGGATTTCGACAGTGGAAATGAAACCACAGGCCGATGCCTCGCCTTGCAAGGCAAGGTGTGATTTTGCAGAAGGGCTAGCGATGAGACTGTCAGAACAGGATGCTGTTTCCAATTCCAGCTCACAAAACGTCCTGTGTTCCCGCCGCAAGTTCTCTCAGGCTTAACCTACCACACAGGGCTGTTGAGAGGACAAAATGAGGGAAAGGGGGGGAGAACCTTTGGAATCCACCATGAACTCTGTGGGATAAAACCATAATAATAAAAAATCACAAGTCGTGTGTCTCTGTTTCTCAGTTTGATTTTTTTACAGGTATTGTACGTATTGCAGTTAATAGTTCCTCATCATCCTGGAAAAAAGTGACAAGTGGGGTGTCGCAGGGTTCTGTCCTGGGCTTGTTGTTATTCAACGACTTTATAAATGACTTGGATGAAAGAATTGAGGGGATGCTCATCCAATTTGAAGATGACACCCAACTAGGAAGGGTAGCTAATGCTGCAGAAAACAGAACCAGAATTCAAACTGACCTTAACAGATTGGAGACCTGGGTGCAAGCTAACAAAATGTATTTCGATAGGGACAAATGTCAGGTTCTGCACTTAGGCAGGAAGAGGTAAAGGTAAAGGGACCCCTGATCATTATGTCCAATTGTGACTGACTCTGGGGTTGCGGCGCTCATCTCGCTTTATTGGCCGAGGGAGCTGGCGTACAGCTTCCGGGTCATGTGGCCAGCAGGACTAAGCCGCTCCTGGTGAACCAGAGCAGCGCACGGAAACGCCGTTTACCTTCCCGCCGGAGTGGTACCTATTTATCTACTTGCACTTTGACGTGCTTTCGAACTGCTAGGTTGGCAGGAGCAGGGACTGAGCAACGGGAGCTCACCCCGTCGCGGGGATTCGAACCGCCGACCTGCTGATCGGCAAGCCCTAGGCTCTGTGGTTTAACCCACAGCGCTCAGATGCACAAATATAGGATGGGGGACACCTAACCTACTTGCAGTACATGTGGAAAGGATCTCGGGGACTTAGTGACCATGAGTCAACAGTGTGATGCAACAGGAAAATCAAAGTTCATGCTATTCTAGGCTGCATCAACAGTGTCCAGATCAAGGGAAGTAACAGTCCCACTCTATTCTGCCTTGGTTAGACAACACTTGGGATACCACGTCCAATTCTGGGCACCACAATTTAAGAAGGATGTTGACAAGCTGAAACATGTGCAGAGGAGGGTAACCAAGATGATCAAGGGTTTGGAAACTAAGCCTTATGAGGAAGGGTTGCTGGATATGTTTAGCCTGGAAAAGAGGAGACTGAGAAGAGATATGATGGCGATCTTCAAATATCTTAAGGGTGGGTGCATGCTTGTTTTCATCTGCTCTGGAGGGTAGGATTCGAACCAATGGCTTGAATCAAGTGGCAAGAAAGGAGATTCCGACTAGGCATTCAGAAAAACTTTGGTTCAACTGTCAAACAGGTCTTACTGTCAGACTCCCACGAAAGGTTGTAGTCTCTCCTTCCTTAGAGGTTTTTAAGCAGAGGTTGGATGTGTTGGGAAACTGTGTATGTGCAGCTACTCACACAGAGTCAATTAAGGTTTGGCAGACAGCCAGAAGGCAATCTGAAGGAGGAGGTCTGCCTGGCGATAACAGAGTCATGCAGACTTCTCCCTGATTGGTCAAGCTCTTTCAAGGGAGTGATAATTAATGGCCTACTAACTGGAATGAGGGGACGCGGGTGGCGCTGTGGGTAAAACCTCAGCTCCTAGGACTTGCCGATCGCATGGTCAGCTGTTCGAATCCCCGCGGCGGGGTGCGCTCCCATTGCTCGGTCCCAGCGCCTGCCAACCTAGCAGTTCGAAAGCACCCCCGGGTGCATGAAGATAAATAGGGACCGCTTACTAGCGGGAAGGTAAACGGCGTTTCCGTGTGCGGCTCTGCCTCGCCAGGGTAGCTTCGTCACGCTGGCCACGTGACCCGGAAGTGTCTGCGGACAGCGCTGGCTCCCGGCCTATAGAGTGAGATGAGCGCACAACCCTAGAGCCTGTCAAGACTGGCCCGTACGGGCTGGGGTACCTTTACCTTTACTTAATTGGAATGAGATAGTTCAGGAGTTCAGAGGTTCAGAGTTCTGTGTGTCAGTGTAGGAGTTGTGAGTTGTGTCAGAGAGAGCTAGCTAAAGATCCATGTTCTGTTCCTGTAATAGTCCACTGTATATAATAAACACCGAACTACAAGTTCCTGGTTCCTGCTTCGTCTATCCTGTCTGCAGCCAAGTCGCCAATTGCTTCCATGGATTCTGCATGTACTCTGCTAGGTCTGGCTAAGGTCCTACAACTAGTCAGAAAGTTGTGAAACACCAAATAGGATTTACCAATAGGATGGCCATCTGTCCTGAATGCTTTAGCAGGGGTATTGCTACCCCAGTATTGCAGGGGTATGGCCTAGATCAAAGGTCGACAACCTTATCCGTGGATGGGCTGGTCGACGCTCCGCCTGTCGGAGGATGGGCCGAAGCGTGTGTGCACACGCGCTCTTCTGGGTCGGAGGAGCACCTGTGCGTGTGCGCACACGCTATTTCCGGCGCACATCCGGGTCAGGAGAGCGCCCATGAGCATCCACACAGGCGCCATCAACCCAGAAGTTGGTCCCCGCGTCGCTAAGAGCGGGCAGTGGCAGGGGTCGCTATAGGCCAGTTAGACAAGCCTCGTGGGCCACTACCGGCCCATGGGCCTTAGGTTGCCAACCCCTGGACTAGACGACCCCCGTAAGATTCTATGAAACTAAGAAACCCCAGATGCTGCAACCTGCCTCATTCGTTCCCTTACAGCTCTTTGAGATTGCATACAACGCTTCGGAGAAGAAAGAGAACGTCGTGTTTATTCCTTTACCTTCTGCCCTGGGCTTAGGACACGACTACATTTCCTTCCACCCTGATCTTGCCGGTATCGTGAAGTAAGTGGGCGGAAAGAAGAGAAACGCTTTTGCAGAATGGGGTCCCCGACCCCCGATTTCCCTTTGACACTCTGGGAGCTGGGATGCAGTGGGGAGCTGGGCTCATGCAGCTGCCTGCTCCAGCAGAAAGAGGGATGTGCAAATTTGCTGTGCTGGAAGCCCAAGAAGCAGCCTTTAGCCCAGGCTGTTTGCCTTGGCTGTTTGCAAGAGGGAGGACCCCTTCTTCCTCGTTCCTGCACCTTGATGAGAGAGACTGTCCAACCCTCCTGCCCTGTCCATTAGCAGTACAGTGGTACCTCTGGATGCGATCGGGATCCGTTCCGGAGCCCCATTCGCATCCTGAAGCGAACGTAAGACACGACTGCACATCTGTGTGTGCACGGGTCGCGTTTCACCGCTTCCGTGCATGCGCGTGACGTCATTTTGAGCGTTTGCGCATGTGCGAGTGGCTTCGTTCCTTCCGGGTCGCCACAGAGTGCAACCCAAAAATATTTAAGCTGAAGCGTATTCATCCCGAGGTATGACTGTATAACCTCAGTATTTTTTAAAATAACTCTGTGATCATTGCAGAAATCAGTATGGCAGGCGAAGGGAACATGTCTCTCCATTGCATGACCAAGAAGAACATGCTTAAATGCCATAGCAGCACTTGGGCCTGTTATGTCAAGACATAACAGCGGTCTTGAAAGACCTACACTGGCTCACTGTATGTTTCTGAGCACAATTCAAAGTGTTGGTGCTGATCTTTAAAGCCCTAAATGGCCTCAGCCCAGTATACCTGAAGGAGCGTCTCCACCCCCATTGTTCTGCCCAGACACTGAGGTCCAGCGCAGAGGGCCTTCTGGCGGTTGCCTCACTGCGAAAAGTGAAGCTACAGGGAACCAGGCAGAGGGCCTTCTTGGTAGTTGCGCCTGCCCTGTGGGCAGGCTATAAATAATAAGTTGTTCTTCTTATTATTATTGGCCCTGCGGTCAGAGGTGGCTTTCAGTGGCTGGGAAGTTCTTGCAGAGCTAATGTGGCTTCCTCCATGTTATATTGGAGTTGTAGTCCAATATAAGACAGAAGAAACCACATTGGCTACACTTGACCTAGGTGATGGGGAGACATCCTCAGAAATGGCTGGTCTACTGCAAGTGGATCACTTTCCCCAATTTAAAACAAACACACCTTCCATATTTACTGAAATGGCATATATGTGCACCCACATACAGAGTGTACTCTTCCGCCCAAATGTTGCACCAGAGTTTACAAAACTTGGGACTACAACTCCCATCATCCCTAACTAGCAGGGCCCGTGGGTCATGGATGATGGGAGTTGTAGTCCAGAAACAGATAGAGACCCAAGTTTGGAAAACCCTGTCCCAGCCTAAAGACAGCCTAAGTACAGGGCCGTCTTACCCATAGGTGCTCGGGGTGCGGGGCACCCGGGCACCGGGCTCTCAGGGATGCCAGGCTGAGAGTCTGGGGCCTGAGAGTTGAGTCCGGGGAAGAGGCCTCCCATTGGCTGAAGCGCTGTGGCAGGCTCTTCTGCTGTGGGCGGCTCTGCGCCGTGAGTTCGGGGGCGACTGAGCCAGTGAGACACTGAGGCAGCCGGGTGGATATTTGCTTAAGACAGCCCTGCCTAAGTAGATACCTGGCATGGCCCCTGGTTGAAGAAATATAAATCATGCTTCTTTGTTTCCCTCCTGTTCCGAAACAGAAACTTCCTCCAGAGTGTTAAGTGACAGCAGCAACGCAGGAAGAGACCAGCCGCTGCCACCCGCAAGGAACACTGCGCCATACTCCAGTTCAAATTGCTACAGATAATAAAAGGAGCCATGAACAGGAAGAGTGGGTTTCGTTTTTATTTTACCAGGTGAATTTTCAGGAATGCAAGATTTGTGGCGTGGACCCGGAAGACAAGAAAGCGGGGAGACAGGAACACAAACTGATGCATGCAGCCCTTGCAAACATGTGGGGTTTGCGGCTTCTTTTTTTGTATTAATGCACCTAAAAGTGGGTATTTTAAGCACTACCTGAGCGGGACAATCTCTCTCCCCTTCTTAGTGCATCTTTCTCACGGCACGTAAGCAGCCGGCATGTACCTGCTGAGCACACCAATGGCATTGAACACATAGCACCTGCTGCAATACCTCAGGGTATCCGTTAAAAGCACTTTGGTCCAGCGACTGTAGGACAGATTATAGGGCTCAGCCAGACGTCCTTTTGCACCCCACTTTCTAGGCACAGGTCTGTACTTTCTGCATCTGAGTGGGTGGGTTTTTTTCCCTTCCAGTGCTTCTCCTGGGAAAACCCACATTTTAGTGCCAAATCAGAGCAGATAACAAGCCGCAGAAAACCCGACTGCCATTTGCCAAAGGCTGGGAGAATAAAACAACCCAAAACAACAGGCTCAGAGACAGAGCTTTGAAATGCAGAAAGGGAGTCTGGATGTCCTCATAGGCAAGTTGGAGCAGGGGCCCCTTTTTGGGGGGGAAGACCCTTGGCCACAAGATGGCTGAGACAGCAACATTAAGACCCCCAGGGATTCTACTGCCACCATTTTCAACACACCTCTCTCCCCAGACAGGTCCCACACCCGCTGCGAAGGGTTTATCTGATGGGTAACCAATCCCTTTGTTATCTCTTAAAAAGAGATGAGGATGCAAAAGAGCAGCTTGTTGACTTGATCTTGCCATTGGTCCCTCCTGGAAACTGGTTTTGCAGGAGGTTCAACAGCAGCCCCATCCTGGGAGCTTCGGAAAAGAGACTTAGGACTAGGAATTCCCAGGCTGCCAAGGGAAGGGGAAGCGGGGGGGTTCATGACACTCAGAAGTGCCCTTCAACTCGCTTTGCACTTCTGCAGAATTCATGGAATAAGTCAGATTCCCCTTTCAATGCCAATAAAAGCAGAAAGAAAAAGAGCCCACAACTTTTAACTACTGTTAGCGTCACTAAACAAGCGTGAGCCTGCCTCGCACACTCACTACACAAGTAGAGCTAACTCCCAGCGGCTCGTGCAAACTCAGACGTGCATCTTTTCGGACGTGTCGTTGGCCAGCATCTCGTCCGCCACGTCCCGGGGCACATTGGGGGGCGGGATCTTCAAGTCGGAAGGCTCCACCCCCCAGATGTCCCGGGCGTACTCCTTAATGGTCCGGTCGCTGGAGAACTTCCCGGAGGCGGCGATGTTCCTGATCACCATTTTGGTCCACTCCTTGGCGTTCTGAGAAAAGGAGATAGGCCAGAAAGAAGAAGCTGACTTGAGAGTCCCAAAGGTCTCATTTCCTTTTTTCTTCTTCAAATTTTTTAATTAATTTCCCAAAAAAATTTAAACAAACAAACAAACATCCTATTTGTAATTAAACCAATCTTGGTAACATTGTTAAGTGACTTCCTCAAATCCCCCTGGTTACCGGGGAGTGGGGGAGTCGCCAAAGGGCACCCACTGGATCACTGATCTGAGGTTTTTCTGGGGGACCGCGACGCTCTTGCGGTCTCCCCCTGCTTCACAGCGCTGGGGCTCTTTCAGCCCAAAGAGCTCCCATCTGCCATTACTGGGCGACCAACTGGAAGTCTCTCATTTCCATGTGCAGAGTTCTTTCTGACTGCTCAACAAAACCCTCCAGGCCAAAGCCACGGTTTGTTTCAAGTTCCAACCTAACCCAGCCCCAAGTTTGATGGTAGGGAAATCAGACAGCATTTTACCTGAAGGAGGGTCTCCACCCCCATTGTCTAGCCCAAACACGGGGGTCCAGCTCCAGGGGCCTTCTGGTGGTTCCCTCACTGCGAGAAGTGAGGTTACAGGGAACCAGGCAGAGGGCCTTCTCGGTGGTGGCACCCACCCTGTGGAACGCCCTCCCGTCAGATGTCAAGCAGATAAAAGCTACATAACTTTTAGAAGACATCTGAGGGCAGCCCTGCTTAGGGAAGTTTAAATGTTTCATCATGTTTTTAATATTCTGTGGGGAGCTGCCCAGAGTGGCTGAGGAAACCCAGCCAGATGGGCAGGGTATAAATAATAAATTTTATTTATTCTTATTCTTATACATTTTAGGCCAGTGGTTCCCAGTTAGCTAGGAACTGTAGACCCCTGCTTTTCAAAAGCCAAGCCATTAATTCCTTTCTTTTGAAAATGTTGACATCTCTGTAGTAGTTCTTGTTATGTGAATGGTGCCAACATGTCTCAGAGCAAACGTACGTCTTCCGGGCCTCGCTCCTGTGCGAGTCACGTGACCCGTGCGAGCACATGGCGCCCACAGTCAGTCAGTCAATGGGTATGTGCCATGGACATCAGTTGGGGTTTGCAGACGACCAATTGGGAACCACTGTTCTAGGTGGTTATCTTGCAAGAAGCAGCAAGACGAGAACTACACAGGAAGTGCAGCGTGTAGAAGAATCTCAAAATACAGGAGTGAAGGAAAAACTTCACTGTACCTGCAGAATTGTAACAAGGAGGGATTTCAACTACAGGAGAGCAGGCAGCATGGCCAATGGCCAGGAATTAAGGGAGTTTTAGGGCAGCAACACCTGGACGGCCACAGGTGAGTCACACCTGAGCTACAAGGATGCTGATGAAATAGCCACAGGTGATCAAGCATGGAGTTAATAAGCACACCCAGGAAACTACAAAAGGCCACAGTTTACTAAACACAGGTGTGCGTGGGAGACAGACTAAATAACTTGTGTATTTATGTTTTTTCCCCCTCTCTTTCTTTTAAGGTCCCAGGGCAGGTCACAACATTAAAACATAGTATTAAAAGCAGGTTTAAACAACTTACAGCCACAAATACTGTATTTTTCGCACCATAAAGGTAAAGGTAAAGGTACCCCTGCCCGTACGGGCCTGTCTTGACAGACTCTGGGGTTGTGCGCCCATCTCACTCAAGAGGCCGGGGGCCAGCGCTGTCCGCAGACACTTCCGGGTCACGTGGCCAGTGTGACTAGCTGCATCTGGCGAGCCAGAGCCGCACACGGAAACGCCGTTTACCTTCCCGCTGGTAAGCGGTCCCTATTTATCTACTTGCACCCGGGGGTGCTTTCGAACTGCTAGGTTGGCAGGCGCTGGGACCGAGCAGCGGGAGCGCACCCCGCCGCGGGGATTCGAACCGCCGACCTTTCGATCGGCAAGCCCTAGGCGCTGAGGCTTTTACCCACAGCGCCACCCGCGTCCCTTTTTTCCCTCCTAAAAAGCAAGGGGAAATGCGTGTGCGTCCTATGGAGCGAATGCAGGAGGGAGGCAGGCGGGTAAAGCCCCCAAGAGCAGCACACAAGCTCCGTGCGCTCTTGCGGGCTTTTCCACAGGAGGGAGAAGGGACTGACTGGCTGCATCAGTCCCTTCTCCCACCTCGTAGAAAAGCCAGGAGAAGCTGCGATCTCTTTAAAGGGGTTGCGCGGTTCTGCGGGCTTTTGGGAGAGGTGAGGGAAACCCCCCACCTCCCAGGAAAGCCAGGAAAGCCCTTTGCAGCGTCTCCCAGCAAGGAGAGGCTGCATGGGGCTAAAGGGGAAGCCAAAACAGCGAGCGGGATGCATCCTGCTCGCTGCCTTGGCTTGTGCCATAGCCGTGCGCAACCCCTCCGGCAGGGAGAGGTTGTGCGCAGCCTGTACGCTGCTCTTTGAGGCTGGGGGGGGATTTTTTTTTCTTGATTCCCCCCCTAAAAACTGGGTGCGCCCTATGGTCCGGTGCGCCCTATGGTGCGAAAAATATGGTAATACGCCTCAATTTGTCCAAAGCCAAGGTAAAGAGGTAAATCTATAGCATTCTCCGGAAGCTGTATAACGAAGGTGCCAGACACACCTCTATGAGGACGGAGTTCACAGCTTAGGGGCCACCACAGAAAAGCTCCTCTCACCCTAGGCTGACACCCCTGAGTGTCTGAGGGCAGGAGAACTATGAAGAGGACCTCCTCTGCTGGACTCAGCACCTGAGATGGTCTGTAGGGAAGGAGGTGGTCTTTATATATTTGGGACCTGAGTCATTTAGGGCATTAAAGGTAAAGGACCCCTGGACGGTTAAGTCCAATCAAAGGTGACTATAGGGTTACGGCGCTCATCTTGCTTTCAGGCCGAGGGAGCCGGCATTTGTCATGTGGGTCATGTGGTCAGCAGGACTAAACCGCTTCTGGTGCAATGGGACACCGTGACGGAAGCCAGAGTGCATGGAAATGCCATCTACCTTCCCGTCGCAACGGTACCTATTTACCATATTTTTCGCTCTATAGGATGCACCGGACCATAGGAGGGGGAGAACAGGAAAAAAAATTCTCACCCTCTCTGCTCAGCACCCCTTCAGCGAAGCAGCAGGAGAAACGGTGCCCCTTCCATTTCTCCTCCCGCTTCACTGAAGGGGTGCTGCGCAGAGAGGGAAAACTGTGCAGCGCCTCTCCAGCGAAGCGAAGCCTGGAGAGCAAGAGGGATCGGTGTGCACTGACCCCTCTCGCTCTCTAGGCTTCAGGCGGCTAATCCGCAAGCCTTTGGAGCGCAGCGGGAACTCCTGCTGCGCTCTGAAGGCTTGCAGATAGCTGCCTGAAGCCCCCGGAGGCTTCAGCGAAAGCAACGTGAAGCCTCCGGAGCGCGGGGGGAGCTCTCCCTCTGCGCTTCGGAGGCTTCGCGTTGCTATCGCTGAAGCCAAGGAGCTTGCATTCGCTCCATAGGACGCACACACATTTCCCCTTAATTTTTGAAGGGGGAAAAGTGCGTCTTATAGAGCGAAAAATACGGTATCTACTTGCACTGGCGTGCTTTCAAACTGCTAGGTTGGCAGGTGCTGGGACAGAGCAACAGGAGCTCACTCCGTTGCGGGGATTCGAACCGCTGACCTTCCAATCGACAGGCCCAAGAGACCCAGTGGTTTAGACCACAGCGCTACCCGTGTCCCAGGGCATTAAACACTAATGTGGGCACCTCCAACTGGGCCCAGAAACGAATTGACAACCAGTGCAGCTGTTTTAAAACAGGGGTTATATAAGGGAACGCCCAGCCAGGAATCTGGCAGCTGCATTTTGGACCAACCTCCTCTCCTCCCTGCTGTCCCAGAGGACCCTGCATATTGGGAGAACTCCAGAAAAAGGGCCGTGGTGGCGGCGGCAGATGGGCGCTTTCCCTGTCGCTCTATTTCGGAGAATCTGGGAAGGTTAGCAATGGTACGAGGCTCCCCTGGGCTTCCCTCCAGCCTCTCCTAGCACCTCGCTTGAAAGCACTTCTTACAAATGTGGAACGGGCATTATGCGGAGCCTGGAACGGGGCCAGTTTGGTCGATCGAAGCGAGTGCGTTTACACAGGGTAAGGCGTGTAAGTTTCTGTTCTTATCACTGTGCAGCTGCGTGGAGTCACAGGACTCTGTTTATATTCCTGGGATTCCATACTATTGGAGTCTCACGGGAAAGGGAGACGGGATGTGACGTTAGCGGTTTCCTGTTTCCTTTGTTCCTTTGTGCAATTGCTCTTTGCTTCCATAGAGAGAGGATGTCTTTTCTGTTCTGCATAGTTTAGAAATAAAACTCTTTAAAATGTAGCTCATACTGTCTCATCCTTCCCTGTGCTGGGAACTCTGCTGGGAGGACGTGCCCTGGAGCCTCATCAAAGGCTCGAGGTCGTTAAACATGTCGGGAGGCAATTCCAAAGACCAGCCTTATCAGCTTGGCCAAGTTGAGATGCCGACAAGGCAATCTCAGGAGACCTCTGGCAGCAGCTGGACACTCTCCGCCCATCTTACCATGTAGAGTTGACTGACGTTGTCTTGACATCTGACATAAGCTTCGTAGTCTGCGAAGACTTTGAACCTATTTGAGGAAGGAGTCAGAGCGGGCGTCAGAGGGGCTTGTGCCTGAACAATGAAGACCCCATGCAGGGCCTTTTTTATTACAGTGGTACCTCCGGATGCGAACGTATCCGTTCCGGAGCCCCGTTCGCATCCTGAAGCGAACGCAACCCGCATCTGTGCATGCATGGGTCGCGATTCGCTGCTTCCGCGCATGACGTCATTTTGTGTGTCTGCACATGCGAGAGCGGCGAAACCCGGAAGTAATGCGTTCCGTTACTTCTGGGTCGCCACAGAGCGTAACCTGAAAACGCTCAACCTGAAGCATATTTAAACCGAGGTATGACTGTATTATTATTATTTTACACATAAATAGAAAGGCCTCAGGCCACCATCAAAGTCCAATGTCCTGTCAAAATAAAAACAGGGTCCTCAACAGGCCCTGATATCAGGAAGAACTTCCCCCCTTTCACTTTTTTATTATTAAATCAAGAATTAATCACACATAATCATAAAAATGTGCTCCCTGAGACCATTCCATTATAGCTATCCAACCTCCCAAAATTTCAACACCACTTGCGATGGTTTGACCCCTTTCTGTTTTAACAGTACAAATTCTACAAACACCCTCCGTATCTCCTCAAAATCATTTCTCCTGTGTATTACCTTAATGTCACATGTTAATTTATCATTAATAGCTATATCGCAAACCTCTTTGTACCATTATAACATTTTATTTTCTGCTTGCCCCTTCCATCTTTCTAGCTGTAATAATTCGTGCGGCTGTCAATAAATTTGTGAGCAAGTCCTTCATAGCCAGTGAACCTTCCACCCCATCGTAAATTGATAATACTGCTACCTCTGGACTTTTGGTCAGCTTTAACCCTGTGATTTCTGCTATCCCCTTAAACACCCTTTGCCAAAAAAATTGTACATATTTACACCCCAGTAAGAGCTGTTCAACAGCGGAAAGGTCTCCCTCGGGAAGTTGTGGACTCTCCTTCCTTGGTTTTGAAGCAGAGGTTGGATGCTTTAGCTGAGATTCCTGCATTGCAGGGGGTTGGACTAGATGACCCTTGGGGTCCCAATTCTATGTTCCTTAAACTTTTTCCAGAGTGGAGGGTCAGGGAAAGCCGACCCTGCTGCGATTGAGGCACAGAGGCCAGGCAAGTTACAGAGTGTGGCACAAGCAACCGTTAGCCAAAGCTGTCAACGGGTTTCTGCAAAGCGGTCTCCGCTCACCGGTCATGGTGGAACAGCATGTTGACCAAATCTTTGAAAAGGTCGGGCTCTTTTGGTGAAAAGAATCCACTCTTGATCTGATCCATAGCTTGCCTCAGCTCAGGAAGTCTCTCGTAATATTCCTGAGCTTTGTACCTGATGGAAAGAGGGAGGAAAACCTTTAGCACACATATTGAAGATTACCGATGGCCATGTATATAACAACAACAACAACAACAATTTATTATTTATACCGCACCCATCAATAGCTGTCAACCGTCCCTTATTTGGCAGGAAACTCCCTTATCCCAGCGCCGTGTCCCGCTGCTGTCCCTTATTGATGATGTCCCTTAAATTTCCCAGGTTTCAATGGAAGCATCCCCTCTCCCTCCCTCCCTGCCCGCCCCCCTCCGGCCTCCTCTCACCAGCCTCGGCCCCCGGGAGCCCCTCCCGGCCGGGACTGGCAGGAGCCTCGGGCCCTTCCACCGCCATCCTCCTCGCGGCCACCGAATTGGGCGTCTCTGCCTGGGGCCTCCCCTCTGCCTCCCGCCGCCGCTCCTGCTAGGCCGTAATGCGGCTGCGCCACCGAAGGACCCGGATGAGATGGGCAGCCTGGCGCGGCCTATGAATTGCTGAGGAGCCTTGAGAGGAGAGTGAGGGCAACCATAGAGAAAGCAGTTCAGAGAGAGGAGGAGGAGGAGGAGGCGGAGGCACGGGCAGGTGCCAAGGGCTACAAGGGAAGGACCGCAAGTGCTTCTCCCATAGATTTGTGGTGGTAGACTAGCATAGATGGTCTGATCTGCGGGTTTACTTCGGGCACTATTTCCCCCCCCCTTCCTCCCGCCCCGCCTGATGGAACTGAGAGCTGCAGATGGAGCACGAGAGAAAAGATACAGAACTGAAGCAGCATCTTCATAACTTGGACTTCGTTTTGCATGAAAAGTAGTTGCTGCTTGTAGTTATTTAATTGCAGTGTTTCATCGGCTGGTGTCTTGAGCAGCAACCTCTGGAAACGGAGGGCTGAAAACTGGCGCTGCTCTCCAAAATTATCTGGTCCCCTTTTAACTTCGCATTTCAGCTGGTTGGCTAAAATCCCTTATTTTAGCTGCTGATCCCTTATTTTCAAGGCTGGCTGGTCCCTTATTTTCAAATCTGTAAGTTGATAGCTATGCACCCATTTGGCTGGGTTTCCCCAGCCACTCTGGGTGGCTTCCAACAGAATATTAAAATACAATAACCTATTCAACATTAAAAGCTTCCCTAAACAGGGCTGCCTTCAGATGTCTTCTAAAAGTCTGGTACTTGTTTTTCTCTTTGACATCTGGTGGGAGGGCATTCCACAGGGCGGGTGCCACTACCGAGAAGGCCCTCTGCCTGGTCTGTTACGTGCTCCTGGCTTTGCAGTCACAAGACATCCTCAGCTATCTCATTTTGTTATACCAGGAGGGGCAGACATGTGAACTCCCTTGATTTGGTGAGGAAAATCTGTTGGAAGTTCAGCAGCAGGGATCATTTGGTGTGTAACTTAAGGGTTAATTACATTCATGTGAAAGCCAACTAGTCAAGATGGAGATGGTGGAAGTATTGTTTCACATGGAGGAATCACATTTACTGAGGCAGCACATGCTCTGACTGGCTGTGCAATTCGGAGGGAGTTTTCCTCTTCAATTTATATACCGTTTTTGTTCAGTGATGTCTGGTTTTTGCATTTATCCGGACTTCACCTGTATTAGGCAAAGTAACTTTGCCAACAGAATTGCCATAACAGCCGCCTCTAAACTGTAGGGTGACTCAAATTATTGAGCAATTATTGATCTGCACCATTAACATATGCAAGGGGTCAAAAATCTGATCTTACCATAAGCAAAATCTCTGGATTTTTTGTGAATTGGATAAGATCTAATTCAGTGGGCAAGATCAAATTTTTCAAGGCACAAGCGTGGAGCAATGAGAAAAGCTCCTTGTCTATCTTCTCTTTTGAGATCCTTCCAATTTCTCCCATTGTTTTGGATATATTGTAATACTCCAATAATTTGGAAAGCCACTCTATTTTTGTCGGTATTATAACACTTTTCCAATTTTTCACAACCGATAGCCTTGCGTATAAATATAATGTCTTGTCTTCTTCCTTTAGACTTCCTGGCACTATTCCCAATAGAAAACCTTCTGATGTTTTACTAAATGCATATCTGAACATTTTCTTCATTTCATTATATATTGTTTCCCAAAATTGTTTGATGTTTAAACAATTCCACCATATATGCATCACAGCACCTTTTTCTGTGCTGCATCGACAGCAGACATCGCCACAATTTTTATTAATTTTTGCTATTCTTTCAGGTGTTAAATACCATCTATGCTGCATTTTAAGGTAATTTTCTTTCAATATATAACACACAGTGAATTTCATATCTTCTTTGCACAATTTTCCCCATTGTTCAAGGATAATATTTCCCCCAATATCTTGTACCCACTTAATCATGGATGCTTTAACCGGACCTCCGGAACGAATTACGTACGTAACCAGAGGTACCACTGTAAATATATTTAAAATTTTTAAAAAAAGAAAAAAGAGAAAAAGCTCTTGGAACCGGGGGGCGGAATTCATCGGTGCACAATCCAATCAAAATACAGGTCAAGCGAAAAGCGTGGACGAGACCTTCGCTTCTGCCATACTCACCCTCTCCGGTCCAGCTCAGCCACATCCTCCACTCTCATGCCAAAGATGAAGAGATTCTCTTCTCCAGCCTCTTCTGCCATCTCAACGTTGGCGCCATCCATCGTCCCAATGGTCAGGGCTCCGTTGAGCATGAATTTCATGTTGCCGGTGCCAGACGCTTCGGTGCCTGCCGTGGAAATCTGCTCCGACAGATCTGTGGCGGGGATCACTGCCAAGAGGGTGAAATTTTAGCCATTCCTGCGGTCCTTTTTTATTATTATTATTATTATTATTATTATTATTATTATTATTATTATTATCTGTCACAGCCAACCATGACGGCTCGCAGCAGGTAATCAGAAAAACACACCATGCAGAATCAAACAAGCAACTGTGTTATATGGACATATCAAACTGCCTTGCACACAGAGGAAAGGGAAGGGCGTAGCTCCGTGGGGCAACTGGGGAAAAATGTCCCAGTTTCAATTTCTGGCTTTTTCCAATTTAAAGGCTGAGGGAGAGGAATCTGCGAGCTTGCCAAGGAGTTGATAAGGTTCAGTACTGAGTTATTTAAAGTTTGACAGCTTCTTCTGCTTCCCAGGCCGAGAGAAAAATGGAATGGTGAAAACAGGATACTTATTGGGACAGTGTGATTTCGGCAGCCACTGCTAAAGTTGCAAACAATGAATCACAGGACAGAGCAATGGAGAACTTCTGAAACAAGAATGGGATATTAGCTCCGGCCAAGGCATGATGGAGAACAGCAACAACCAGGAAAAGATAGACGTAATATTTTACAAGGACAGGAAGAAACGTTACGGACAGAATAACTGCCACTCACAGGAAGAACAAGGATGTAGTTTGAATGCTTCACCTGTAGCTTTATAAATCATTCAATGGAAGTAGTTAAAATTGCAGTTGCTGTATAAGGGATTTAATATTATTTTGACTTGAGTGTAATTGAAAGATTTTGGAACACAGAAATAAAGTAAAGCATCAATTCTAGCACGTGGGAAGCTACCTAAATTGTATAATTTGGCGTCTGATTTATTGGTATTACTAATTTGGCTTTGTTATAATGAGGCTATTATTGGATTATTGTAATTGAAAACTAATAATAATAATAATAATAATAATAATAATAATAAAAGCTGAGGGATAAACTGTTAAGCACCTTTTCTGCCCAAGAGACAACTCTGAGTTAGGGCCAATAGCCTGACCTGGTATAACGCTGTTTCCTTTTACACATCACTTGGGAAGACAGGCGAACTAATATCAGTGTACTGGAAGAAGCAAAGATCACCAGTGTTGAAGCAACGATTCTTCAACATCAACTTTGTTGGACTGGTCATGTTGTGCGGATGCCTGATGATCGTCCTCCAAAGCAACTACTCTATTCCGAACGTAAGAATGGAAAGCGTAATGCTGGTGGTCAACAAAAGAGGTTTAAAGACTGTCTCAAGGCAAATCTAAAAAAATGTAGTAGAAACACCAACAATTGGAAAACACTGGCCTGCGAGCGCTCAAGTTGGAGAACAGCCTTTACCAAAGGTGTCATGGGCTTTGAAGACACTCGAACTCAGGACGCAAGGGAGAAATGTGCTAAGAGGAAGGCACGGTTGGTAAATCCACACCGCGATCAATTCCTGCCTGGAAACCAATGTCCCCACTCTGGAAGGACGTGTGGATCCAGAATTGGCCTCCACAGTGACTTACGGACTCACTGTTAAAACCGTGTGAGCTGGACCATGGACTGCAAGAAGATCAAACCTATCCATTCTAAAGGAAATCAGCCCCAAGTGCTCACTGGAAGGACAGATCCTGAAGCTGAGGCTCCAAGACTTTGGCCACCTCATGAGAAGAGAAGACTCCCTGGAAAAGACCCTGATGTTGGGAAAGATGGAGGGCGCAAGGAGAAGGGGACGACAGAGGACGAGATGGTGGGACAGTGTTCTGGAAGCTACCAGCATGAGTTTGACCAAACTGCGGGAGGCAGTGGAAGACAGGAGTGCCTGGTGTGCTCTGGTCCAGGGGGTCACGAAGAGTCGGACACGACTAAACGACTAGACAACAGCAACAACATGGAAGACAATCTTACTCGGCTACGAGTGATCGCCAAAGAAGAAGAAGAAGAACGTGTTTGAGTAGGACCTGGGAGAGACAAGGGTTCAAATCCCCGTTCAGCTATCAAGCTCACTGGGTGACCTTGGGCCAGTGGTTGCCTCTTAGCCTAACCTACACCACAAGGTTGTTGTGGATATTAAATGAGGAGGGAGACAACTATGTATGCCACCTTCAGCTCCTTGGAGAAGAAGGTGGGATTATAAATGTAATCCATCAATCCATCAAATGTTTAAGGTCTGTTAATGAAGCTCTACTGCAATCCCTCTGTCATGTGAAGACTGGATTCCGCAAAAAGCAATGGACCCAAGTAAGTCGTTGTCATGAATTTAAATGGCTCTTCTCTGAGTAGAACTTAGTTGGATACAACCCAATGGGCCCCACAGCCCTGTCCCTTCCTTCAGTTTCCAGCGATTGGCGTTCAGTTGGAGTTAAACAATATCTAGAGGACCACAGATATGTTCTCCCGCCCCCAACATTTTAGCCAAAGGAAGAGGGACCCACCAAGAACAGGAAAAACGTTGTAGGGAAAGCCAATGAGGGACAAGTGCGGTCTGAAACACATTTTGACTCTTTAGGCACATTTGCCAGGAGAAATGATTCAAGGCTTTTAGACGCCAGCTCTTGCCAGCGACGGACGATGCTGGCCTTACCTTTCTCGGCCAACGAGACTCTGTAGTTTTCCAGGAAGATGACCTTCAGCTTGTTCCCCACCACGGGGTCGTTGTTGACTACGTGGCCAACGGCGGTGATGAGCTTGATGATCATTTTGGCCATGTGGTAGCCAGGAGCAGCCTAGAAGGAGGACAGAAACGCAAGCGCTTAGAAGAAACAGTGGCAGCTGGTGTAGTGATCAGGTGGGATTGCTATGAGGAATTATAACAAATATAGAGTAAGCCATCTGTGTCAGCAATGAAAGCATTGCGTTGACTGGGTTTAAACTATTTTGATATGATTCTTGATCAATCCACACCTCTGCATCCCTGTTCCATTTCTCTTTCTTCACAAGTCACGTACCCACTTAGACAGGCAGGCACCCTGGGTCCTCAGAGACAGTGGGCAGTTGCTTTGCTGTAGCTTTTCTGATATGTTAATCTTAGGATGTTAATCTTAGGGCCAGGAAACAGGTCTCACCTGAAGGTGATAATGATCCCTATCCTCCTGGCCATCCTTCTTATCATGTGTATTGATTGTTTATGACCTCCGGGGTTGCTGAACGCACTCCTTTGTAGTTTTCATTCATTTACCCCAAAAGTATGCATGCTTAACTAGTGTTTGTAGTTTAACTTTGTCCCCATGTGGGGTTTGTTGAAATGCTCAGAAGAAATCTGATTGGTTCTTACATACACTCTGTAAAAAGCTCTTTTGTGAATAAAACGACCTGGGCCAGGGGCTGGGGGGAGAGATTATTATACACACCCTTCCCAGAGTCTTGCGGGTTCAAGCCTCTGTGTGTATTCTTATTAATCAGAGTTCAACCCATCCTTTAATTTGGGAACACCTCAAGCTGGCCATCCTTGCGCTTCACCCTAGCCTCCCTGAAACCGGGACCCTCCAGATGCTTTCTAGATGTATTTTTTTTTTTGTTTAAGCAGACTTTTCAGCTGCACAAATCCCCCACCAACACCTCACACTCTCCCTTTGTGGTGGTGGTGTGTGGTCATGACAGAAATACATGAAATTATGCTTTAGGGAGGTGTTTTTCCTCATTCTCCCATAACACTAGCACTCTGGACGGGTAGTAGCATCAGGAGAGGTGAAGAAAAGTATTCCTTCACACAGGGCTTAATTATTCATCTGTGGAACTCTCTCTCACAAGATGTGGTACGTTGGCCACTGACAAGTCCAAGGAAGGCAGGCAGGCACTTCCAAGGGCAGCCCAAAAGGGGCACCCCAGCAGATCCTACGCTGTCCCCTTCTCAAATTGTGCCGCGCAAACCCATCGCTTACTTTGCCGCCAATGATCACCGTCCGGGGCACAAACAGCTTCATGGGGTCTCGCTTGATGCCTGTGGAAGAGAAAGGAGAACACAAAATGAGAGTCAGCATGGTGTAGTGGTTAAGAGCGGTGGACTCATAATCTGGTGAACTGGATTCGCGTCTCCGCTCCTCCACATGCAGCTGCTGGGTGACCTTGGGCCAGTCACACTTCTCTGAAGTCTCTCAGCCCCACTCACCTCACAGAGTGTTTTTTTTGTGGGGGAGGAAGGGAAAAGGAGATTGTTAGCTGCTTTTAGACTCAAGAAGGCTGATCGCCGAAGAATGGATGCTTTTGAATTCTGGTGCTGGAGGAGACTCTTGAGAGTCCCATGGACTGCAAGAAGATCAAACCTCTCCATTCTTAAGGAAATCAGCCTCGAGTGCTCACTGGAAGGACAGATCCTGTAGCTGAGGCTCCAAGACTTTGGCCACCGCATGGGAAGAGAAGACTCCCTGGAAAAGACCCTGATGTTGGGAAAGATGGAGGGCACAAGGAGAAGGGGACAACAGAGGACGAGATGGTGGGACAGTGTTCTCGAAGCTACCAGCATGAGTTTGACCAAACTGCGGGAGGCAGTGGAAGACAGGAGGGCCTGGCGTGCTCTGGTCCAGGGGGTCATGAAGAGGCGGACACGACTAAACGACTAAACAACAACAACAACAAAAGGGGAGTGAAAGGCGGGATATCAAATCCAAACTCCTCCTCTTCTTCTTCTTTTCCACCAAGACACCTAGGAGGTGAGGCTGTCACTGCCTACTAACCACGAATGCCCAGGGTGCCCAGCTGCCCTCGTGCCCTTACTCACGGTTGTACATGGTGATAATGTGCAGGCAGTTCATGAGCTGCCGCTTGTATTCGTGGATCCTCTTGACCTGGACGTCAAACATGGAAGCCGGGTTGATCTTCACCTTGTATTCTTTCTCCAAATACTGGGCAAACTTGACTTTGTTCTCCTGAGAGGGCAGAGGGAAGGTGCAATCGCTCAAAGCAGCAGCAAATATAGCCAGCAAGGCATGGTCTGAGGGCACCGGATGCAGCCGCCCCCTGCCTAATGCCGTTCCCGGGACATCCTTTTTATTGCGCATTTATGATGCTCTGCGTTCATGACAATATTGGCGCGGTTACACACAACCCTCCTTTTCAACACCGTTTGCACCTGCAACTGTTTCAGAGCCAACATACAGTTCCTTTGTCTGTCCCTCAATCTCCTGCCGAAATCCCGCAACTTTTCATAGCACAGGAGTTTCCTGGGGCTTTCCGTCCAGTTTTGCTGCCTTGTAATGCAAGGCTGCCCCCCCCCCCGGAAGGTAACATTTGGGGGAAGCACCGCAGAGTGAAGAGAGTGGAATCGTGTGTGGACAGTGCTGGATTTATGTATAAGCTAAACAAGCTATAGCTTAGGGCCCCACTCTCGTGGGAGCCCCCAAAAAATGTAAAGAGGGGGGGAAAACTGGATCTACATTTCCAAAATACAGTGGTGCCTTGCAAGACGAAATTAATTCGTTCTGCGAGTTTTTTCTTCTTGCGAGTTTTTTGTCTTGCGAAGCACGGTTTCCCATAGGAATGCATTGAAAATCAATTAATGCGTTCCTATGGAGACCGCTTGCCAGGCTGGCGGTGCGGAGAAGGGCTTTTCTCCCCACCGCAAGCCTTCAGGACAGGTCCGGGAACAGAGGGGAAGGCGCGCAGCGCTTCTCCTCTGTTCCCGGGGCTTGCGGTGGGAGGAGGGTTTTTCCTCCCCACCGCCAACATTCAGAACAGCATTCTGAATGTTGGCGGTGGGAAGGAAAACCCTCCTCCCACCGCAAGTCTTCAGGACAGCCATCCGAAGGCTGGCGCGGGGAGAAGGTCTCTCCGCCCCACCGCCAGCCTTCGGAGGAGCCATCCGAAGGCTGGCGGCGGGAGGAGGTCTCTTGGCCCCACCGCCAGCCTTCGGGGGAGGTCCGAGGACAGTGGGGAAGACGCGCTGCGCTTCCCCGCTGTCCCGGAGATTTCCCTATGGGCTTTCGTCTTGCGAAGGAAGCCCATAGGGAAATTCGTTTTGCGAAGTGCCTCCAAAACGGAAAACCCTTTCGTCTAGCGGGTTTTCCGTCTTGCGGGGCACCACTGTATAAGATGAAAAACAAATAAAAAATAAAACCTGCATACAGCAACAGTGTTTTGAGTTGTGTTGGCTCATATGATGTAAGTCATGGGCCCACCTGCTAGCCTTCTCCCTCAAATATCACTGGTTTGCTCCTTTCTATATATAGGGTGCCTACATTCTGCATGGACTGGTTGCAGGCCAACATGGGCAAATGGCTTGAGATACCTATTAGTTCCATAAATGACCATATAGCATATATTCAACACAAAAACAGCGACAATTAGTTGTTGACAAAGGACAGCTGGACATATCAAGGGCCTCATTACCTTCAGTAGCTGAGGGCCTCATCAAACCTAAATTCGGCCCTATGTGCAAACAATCCAGTACAAATCCACCACTAATGTACTACTCTATCGTTTTCAGTTTCAAACTGTGTGTCTGTTTGCCATCCTGAGCAAACTTGGGCTCTTTGTAGGAATAGGTGGGAGATAAATGTAACAATTACTTTTCCCCACGTTTACTGTCGGGACGTGGGTGGAGCTGTGGGTTAAACCACAGAGCCTAGGACTTGCCGATCAGAAGGTCGGCAGTTCGAATCCCTGCGACGGGGTGAGCTCCTGTTGCTTGGTCCCTGCTCCTGCCAACCTAGCAGTTCGAAAGCACATCAAAGTGCAAGTAGATAAATAGGTACCGCTCCGGCAGGAAGGTAAACGGCGTTTCCGTGTGCTGCTCTGGTTCGCCAGAAGCGGCTTAGTCATGCTGGCCACATGACCCAGAAGCTGTACACCGGCTCCCTCGGCCAGTAAAGCGAGATGAGCGCCGCAACCCCAGAGTCAGCCATGACTGGACCTAATGGTCAGGGGTCCCTTTACATTTACTGACATTATGATTACTTCCAAATGTTCTTATTATGGTGCTTCATAGAGTCCTTTTGGCATCTTGTGAGCCAACTTGGAGCACTACTGTGGAAAAATGGCACGCAAGTAAACTGATGGTGACGCCGCCGGCAAGGATCGAGGGCCGTGTCACGGGGCTGCCAGGGAACGCCTTTGAGGAGCGGGAAGAGTCAGAGGGAGATAGAGGAAGTGACAGATGGGGAAGAAGGAGAGAGCCAGGAGGCGGGAAGGCTCTCTGATGCTGAAGCAGAGCCCCTGCACCGCACAGGAAGTTCAGGAACAGACAGAGAGCCTGTGCCATCTGCACAGGAAAGGAGAGGGTTAAAATGCAGGGATCAGAGACATCCCATGAAACTTCTCCGCCTTTTCTGTTGGAGAAGAAGCCGGAGAAAACCACTCCCCGAATCTGAACTGGACGATTCGGACGCATGATTTTAATGTGCTGCTTGTGTGGTGTAGCCAGTGTGCTGTAGTGGTTAAGAGCAATAGACTCGCAATCTGGGGAACTGGGTTCGCGTCTCCGCTCCTCCACATGCAGCTGCTGGGTGACCTTGGGCCAGTCACACTTCTTTGAAGTCTCTCAGCCTCACCTCACAGAGTGTTTGTTGTGGGGGAGGAAGGGAAAGGAGAATGTGAGCCGCTTTGAGACTCCTTCGGGTAGTGATAAAGCAGGATATCAGATCCAAACTCTTCTTCTACTCTTCTTGTACATATGTAAAATAGGTAAAGGTAAAGGGGCCCCTGACTATTAGGTCCAGTCGTGGCCGACTCTGGGGTTGTGGCGCTCATCTCGCTTTACTGGCCGAGGGAGCCGGTGTACAGCTTCCGGGTCATGTGGGCAGCAGGACTAAGCCACTTCTGGCGAACCAGAGCAGCACACGGAAACGCCATTTACCTTCCCGCCGCAGTGGTACCTATTTATCTACTTGCACTTTGACGTGCTTTTGAACTGCTAGGTTGGCAGGAGCAGGGACCGAGCAACGGGAGCTCACCCCGTCGCAGGGATTTGAACCGCCGACCTTCTGATCAGCAAGTCCTAGGCTCTGTGGTTTAACCCACAGCGCCACCCGCGTCCCATATGTAAAATAAAGAATTGTAAATATCTCTCTGAGTGAGCAGAGGGTGCTTATTGCAAAGAGCATACACAAGCCATCACAGGCCGTGTGGCCTTTTCCCCACCCTTGGCCACCACGTTTGCTTGACGTGAAGTCCAGCGTCTCCCAGGAATCTCGGGAGCAGAATCCTGCCTCCTCTCCAGCTGCAGCGCCAAGAAGAAGATGTTCAGCTCCTCCTCCCGCTTACCTGTTTGACTTTGGACACTTCCCGGATGAAAAGCTCATCGTTGGCAAAGCGGTGCAGCTTCGTCAGCTGGCTGAGGTCTTTGACGTACTCCTCTCCTATTTTCTGTAAAAGAAAAGCGGGGGGCTTGAGGCATCCAGACCATCTGCCCTTAAGACAAGCAGCCTTTCCGGGGTATCTTCTCACCTCCCCAAAATGACTTTTTCCTGCCTCTTACCATGCCAGCCTTACATGCGCCCGCCTGACCACTTCAATCGGTGGAACTGGCACCACTACAGGCGTCGCAAAGCACCCGTTCTGCGCTTGTAAGAACTTGATAGTTTAGTGCGGCAGAACTTTGAAACTCCCTATTGAAATCAAGCAGTTGCCTTCACTGTACTCTTTTCGGCGCCTGCTAAAAACATTCCTGTTTAGACAAACCTACTCATCACATGCTTAGAAATTTGAGGTTGTCTGGACCTCTTTTAGCATTTTAACTTTTGTATGTTTTGAAGTAGGATTGTGAATTTTCCTTGATTTTACTGTGGACAAGCAACCGTTTTTAATCCAAAGCATTAGCTATAATCTTTAGTAAATCTTTTGTAAACTGTTGTGAGGTTGTTGCTTTTCACAATCACATGATGTATTAGTTTTATGAATGAAATGCATAAATAAATAAATAAATATTTTTTAAAAAAGCATGCCTCTGTTTCCGCATGAAAATGACAGGCAAAGTTATGTTCAGATACTGCCCCAAATTTCATCACTTTGCAACTGTGATTTTCTGGGTTAAGGGGGCTGAAGACCAATTTTTCCTGGAACCAAATAACACAGAAATGAGCTCTGAATGCATGCTATATTCCAGAATAGAAGTGCCTTTTGCAGCATGTGAAAGCTCAAATACAACGTGGAAATTAACAGGGAAATTGAATAAACTGCTGCACAGAAGCAGCCTTATTGCTGTCCAAGGTACATCAGGACACGATCCACCTTGATGGAAACGGTGCGATTTCTGCCAGAGCAAAGTCAACTGCAGGTGGGCTGCGTACCTCTGCAATTAACTCTGCGAGTCCCGGGTTGCAAAGCAGGAGCCACCGCCGAGGGGTGATGCCGTTGGTTTTATTCTGAAACTTCTCGGGCTCCACCTCTGCAAAGTCCTTGAACCTGCGCAGGAAGGAAGTTCTCAGTTCAGTGGCTGGGGAAACCCAGCCAGATGTGTGGGGTAGAAATAATAAATTCTTATTGTTATATCATCAAGGTTTCTTGGCTAACAACGCATCATAAGAAGAGTCTTTTGCCGGATCGGGCCAACCATCTCGTCCAGCATCCTGTTTGAACAGTGGCCGATCAAATGCCCCAAAGGGAAACTCACGAGCAGGACTTACCGTATTTTTCGCTCTATAGGACGCACTTTTTCCCCTCCAAAAATTAAGGGGAAATGTGTGTGCATCCTATGGAGCGAAAACAGGCTCCTTGGCTTAAGCGATAGCAATGCGAAGCCTCCAAAGTGCAGAGGGAGCGCTCCCTCCGCACTCCGGAGGCTTTGGGTTCCTTTTGCTGAAGCCAGGAGAGCAAGACTCTCCTGGCTTCAGCAGAGAGGAAGAGCTGCGCAGCGCCCCTTCAGCGAAGCGGGAGGAAAAATGGAAGGGGCTCCACTTCTGCCACTTCGTTGAAGGGGCGCTGAGCAGAGAGGGGGAGAATTCCCCCCCCCCGTTCTCCTCCTCCTATGGTCCGATGCGTCCTATAGAGCAAAAAATACGGTAAGTGCAACAGCACCTCCCTTCACTTAATTGTCCTACTGTGAAGCTGGGGGGGGCAATGGAAGAAGGCTCAGAGCCCAGGGAGTGGTGGTGGTGGAACGACGATGAGTAGTCAGAGGGAGAAGACTGAGAAGAGGAGGTGTCGGAAGCTGAAGGGCTAACAGGGCTTGGTGAGCTGGGAGAGTCTGTGTCAGAGAGAAGTCCAGAATCAGAAGCGGAAGCAGGAGAGAGGGAAGCAGAGAGGAGTCAAGCTGGTGAAGAAGTCAGGATGTCTGCCCCTCTTGCTGCAACACTCTTTCCTCCCTTCTGATCTCCCAGGACCAGGAGAGGTGTGAAGCAGGAGCAGCAAAGACAGGTACGTTGGCATAGTCTCAGATGGCTTGGGAAGGACCCAGGAGAGGAGGCGACTTAGGCAGTTGTGGGAAGGTGGGGACCTCTCCACAAATGCTTCATAGGGGCAAGAGCTATTGAGAAGAGTTGTGTGCTTATTAGAATCATAGAATCATAGAGTTGGAAGAGACCACAAGGGCCATCGAGTCCAACCCCCTGCCAAGCAGGAAACACCATCAGAGCACTCCTGACATATGGTTGTCAAGCCTCTGCTTAAAGACCTCCAAAGAAGGAGACTCCACCACACTCCTTGGCAGCAAATTCCACTGTCGAACAGCTCTTACTGTCAGGAAGTTCTTCCTAATGTTTAGGTGGAATCTTCTTTCTTGTAGTTTGGATCCATTGCTCCGTGTCCGCTTCTCTGGAGCAGCAGAAAACTGTTACGAAAAAGGAGCAATGCAGAAGCGAGCTCCAGGTGGCTGGAATGGTAAACAGGAAGCTGATGTTATGGGACTGTACCGTGGGAACCAGGGACGGTCTATTCAGTGCACTGAGCACCGGATGTTAGCTCAGAGTGGCACATGACCCTGTACTGGAAGTACATGGGTGGAGTTTTTCTCTCTCTGCAGTTGGGATGAGAGGGTACAGACATGATTTCTCTGTACTGCTGGAAAGACAGGAATAAAGACATGTAAATATATTTCTGCCTGTCTCTTTCCCCCCCCCCGGCGATGGGAGGGGGAGGAATGGTGTGTTCTTCTTCACGTTGGGAAGAATCGCCGGAGGGAGACCTCCCCTGGTCTTGCCGGGAGTCGCTGGCAGGGAGGTCAACAAGGATTCAAGCCAGGAACCTGGAGGGTGGCCAATTTCCTCTGGACTTCGCTGGCTCTGCTGGCTTGAATCAACTTCTGGTAGCATTTTGCCGATGGTTACTGATCCATGGGAATCAGCATGAGAGGTGAGAGGTCGATGAATCGTTGCCATCCTCTGCACCTAAGAAGATAAGGAAACGTCTGCCTGCAGCCAGAAGCTGAACAGACAGCTGGACACCGAGAGGCGTTTTCCAGGCAACGGAGCCCCAAAATGTATGCTGAATTTCGGGCTAAAGAGAGTGAACACAGAAAGAATTATTCTCTGTTCACGAGAGAGCTGCGTTTGAGAAAAACAGCTCTGAATGCAAGCCTGCATACCAGAAATTCTTGTGGTAGATAAGATTCCCGTCCCGAGGAGGTTACTGAATGGCTCAAAGAGCCTGGGAAGAGGAATTGTTTTGATTAACTACGCAGCTGTGGAAAACAGCGTGCAGATTGCCTGCCAGTGAAGGCTGTAAACAGCCCAGAAGAAGACTTTTGGATTTTACTGGCTTGAGAAAGTGAGAGCTGACACTTGGATTCAGAATGAATGCCAAGAAGGGGGGAGGGTTACCTTATCCACCTCCCCTGAGTGCCGTGGTTCTGGATGAACACAACCGGCTTGCTGCACTGGAAGTAAAGGACAGGGGGAGGGAGGAACGGAGTTCTAATTCCCCCACCGATGAGGCTACTGGAGAGGATGCTGTAGCTTTGAGCGTTGTCCAATGTTACAATTGTGGACAGGCTGGGCATCTTCAGCGGAACTGTAAGAAGCCACGCCAGCCAAAAGGAGCTAAGGGCCGCTCAGCAAAGCCTGAGGCGTCAGGCAAAGGTCATACCAAGCCTTCGGTGAAACCTGCAAAGGCTTTGATGGCGAAAGGAACCACGCAAGATGTTGGGAACTCGTTTATAATTGACACTGGATGTACCGTTCATATGTCCCCACACAAAGGACTCTTTTCAACGTTTAAGAAGCAAAGCTTCGCTGTGAAACAGGCCAACGGTCAGGAGCTGGAAGCGACCGGGATAGGGACTGTGTATCTTAAGAGTCTGAACTTGACTATAAACAATGTTTACTTAGTTCCTGAATTGAAGTTCAATCTGTTGAGTGTTTCACAGATTGCAAAGAGAGGACTGAGACTGTCCTATGATGCTGAGAGCTGCAAGATCTACAAAGATGGAGAGTTATTTCTTTCTGCCAGAGAGAAAGATGGACTGTATTTGTTGACTTTTGACCAAAGTGATTACATGGAATGTAATTCATCTGTGTCTAACTTGATTTCTCTTGCAGGTGTGACAAAGAAGGTGACCGGGGTCAACAGAGCATTTCAGCGGGTGTATGCTGATGTGATTGGTCCTCTAGAACCATCTAGAGGCAATGCAAGATATTATCTTGTGTGTGTGGATCATTTCTCTAACTTTGTCTGGATTTATGTGTTGAGAAAGCCACACGAAGCCTTGGAGAGGTTTCAGGAGTTTTGTGACAAGGTTAAGAATATGCATGATGCTAACATTGATTGTCTATTCACAGATGAGAAGCAGATTTTTCTTTTACAGGATTTCCAGAGGTTCCTGCAGAAGAAAGGGATCAGACTTTCTGTTGCTGTTTCAGCGGAAGCGTGGAACAGGGGTGTCTGTGTACGGGTGAACAAAGAATTGCAAAAGGGGATGAATGCGCAATTGCTTAGTTCACATCTGCCACATGAGTTCTGGGCCGAGTCGCTGATGTCGTATTGTTATACGAAGATGAGAAAGGTTTCAAAAGAGTTGGGAAGTTCTCCTTTTGAGAAACTGTTCCATAGAAAACCTTCTGTTGCCCATTTCAAGGTTTTTGGGTCTCATGTGAGGACAGAAGCTCCAGGTGGAGTAAAGAATGCCAGAGGCATTTTTGTGGGTTATGAAAAGGGTCTCTACAGAGTAATTTTGTCTGAATCTGGTCAGGTGATTCTCACAAAATTTCTAGAGAGCGCTCCTGAACAGGAGAGAGTGATAGTACACACATTTCCCACAGAGGACGATTCAGATGATGATGTTGATTTTACAGATTACAGTGGTACTGAGAGTGACAGTGATAGCTCGGAGAGCTCAGTTGTCACAGTCCTTGAGAGGAAAACTCACACAATGGATAGGCCTTCACAGGTGAAGGATGAACCACTGTTTACCATTGGAACTGGTTCTCCAAAGAGTCCTGAGACTGAACCAGTGAGCAGAGAGGATCAGCACCTCATACGTAGGTCTGAGAGAGTTACAAAGGGTCAACCACCCAAGAGGTACTCAAAAGAGTTTGCTAACTTAGCTGTTGCATGTGTTGCTGTTGTACACAACCGAGGACAGGTTGGAGCTGTGTCTAAGTCAGAGACAAAGACACAACAGAGAGTTGCTAGCCAAGGTAATGCAGATGCACTCATTCCTTGGAAACCAGACAACCAGAGAGGTACACTGGGGAAACCAGTGGCAGGGAGTTCCAAGGGTGGAACTGAAACAACAGGGGAGTGTTATGTGTATAACAACTGTTTGTTTTCTTCTCTGGATCACGCTTTGCTTGCCGCAACACGCATTGATTCTTTTGGGGGAGGATGTTACGAAAAAGGAGCAATGCAGAAGCGAGCTCCAGGTGGCTGGAATGGTAAACAGGAAGCTGATGTTATGGGACTGTACCGTGGGAACCAGGGATGGTCTATTCAGTGCACTGAGCACCGGATGTTAGCTCAGAGTGGCACATGACCCTGTACTGGAAGTACATGGGAGGAGTTATTCTCTCTCTGCAGTTGGAATCAGAGTGTACAGACGTGTTTCTCTGTACTGCTGAAAGACAGAAATAAAGACATGTAAATATATTTCTGTCTGTCTCTATCCCCTCCCTGGGAATGGGAGGGGGAGGAATGGTGTGTTCTTCTTCACGTTGGGAAGAATCGCCGAGGGAGACCTCCCTTGATCCTGCCGGGAGTCGCTGGCAGGGAGGTCAACAAGGATTCAAGCCAGGCACCTGGAGGGTGGCCAATTTCCTCTGGACTTCGCTGGCTCTGCTGGCTTGAATCAACAAAAACAACCTTTCTCCCTCCTCTATATGACATCCTTTTATATATTTGAACATGGCTATCATATCACCCCTTAACCTCCTCTTCTCCAGGCTAAACATGCCCAGCTCCCTTAGCCATTCCTCATAAGGCATCATTTCCAGGCCTTTGACCATTTTGGTTGCCCTCCTCTGGACACGTTCCAGTTTGTCAGTGTCCTTCTTGAACTGTGGTGCCCAGAACTGGACACAGTACTCCAGGTGAGGTCTGACCAGAGCAGAATACAGTGGCACTATTACTTCCCTTGATCTAGATGCTATACTCCTATTGATGCAGCCCAGAATTGCATTGGCTTTTTTAGCTGCCGCGTCACACTGTTGGCTCATGTCAAGTTTGTGGTCAACCAAGACTCCTAGATCCTTTTCACGTGTACTGCTCTCAAGCCAGGTGTCACCCATCTTGTATTTGTGCCTCTCATTTTTTTTTGCCCAAGAGTTAATAAAGAGTTAAATTGCTCCATGTGATTTATTGCTGGCTCACTCCTGACAATAGACCTATTCTGCGTGTATGTGCCTAATCTTCTCTTATAGCAGTCCAAGTTGACCATTGCTACATCTTTTTGAATTATGGTGCTGGTGCTGGAGGAGACTCTTGAGAGTCCCATGGACTGCAAGAAGATCAAACCTCTCCATTCTGAAGGAAATCAGCCCAGAGTGCTCACTGGAAGGACAGATCCTGAAGCTGAGGCTCCAAGACTTTGGCCACCTCATGAGAAGAGAAGACTCCCTGGACAAGACCCTGATGTTGGGAAAGATGGAGGGCACAAGGAGAAGGGGACGACAGAGGACGAGATGGTTGGACAGTGTTCTGGAAGCTACCAGCATGAGTTTGACCAAACTGTGGGAGGCAGTGGAAGACAGGAGGGCCTGGCGTGCTCTGGTCCATGGGGTCACGAAGAGTCAGACACAACTAAACAACTAAACAACAACAACAACATCTTATAGGAAATACTGTGTGTGTGTGTGTGTGTGTGTGTGTGTGTGTACTATTTTGGGGCTGTGATTTCACAGATAGTTTTCACTGTGATTTACTTTTTTATCGCCAATTTTATTTGCATTGCACAGTGGGTTTACTTTCTGTTTTCTTGTCCTCTGGTTCAGAGGAAGGGTTGGGTAGGAAAGCACCAGACGAAAGGGAGATGATTACAGAAGTTTCTCTGAAGTACAAAACAGAAACAAAAACCGCCAGACTAAAAATGGGAAGGAAACCACAATACCACAACTGTCAAGGTATTGACTACAAAGAAACAGTGACCAAGAGAAGGTGGAAGGAGAAAGGGAAATGTTCTGGGGGAAGCCGACCTTTCTCCACAGGGGATGGCTGCAGACATTTCCTCTTGCCCGCTCCCACAATCTGCACGTGCTCAGGGGCTCTAGAGCTCTGTCTTCAACCACCACCCAACTGGCCCAGTGGCAAAGCACCCAGAAGTCCACCTTGGATCTAAACCCTAGTTCCAGGTTTTTTCCGCGCCCACCCACTTGGGCCCCGCGGAATGCCCCCCCCCCCGTACTCACACTTGCGACTTGACAATTTCCGAGTGGATCTTGGCGACTCCATTGACGGCATGCGAGCCCACGATGCACAGGTGTGCCATGTTGATGCGCTTCATGCCTTCCTCTTCGATCAAGGACATCCGCCGGAGGCGGTCAACGTCCTTTGGAAACATGGCTGCGATTCTCTGAGCAGAGACAAGGAGGGCAAGATAGCTCAGGCGCTCACATCGCTCCAAAAGGATGCCGGAAGACGCCCAACCCAGTTTCGAAGCTCCCTGGAGAGCCCTCCACATGACAGCAGAACTTTGAGCTTAAAAGGGGGGGTGTCACAGAACTAGTATTTCTGCACTGCAGAGGGTAGGACTGTTAGGATTCTTCACCGTGTTGCAGTCATGGCATTGTTTATATCACATGATGGTGTATGTTTTCATTCCACATTGTGGGAAGTGACGGAGACAGGATGTTTTTATTACTGTGTTTCCGTGATGTAGGATTTTTGTCCTTTGTTCTTTTCCCCCTGTTTGATGCTGATTATGAAGGAGCTGAGTTAGAATGCTCCGAGTGCAAAGGTAAAGGGACCCCTGACCATTAGGTCCTGGGCCTTTCCGTCCTGTTTTGCTGCCATGTAATGCAAGGCTGTAAAGGGACCCCTGACCATTAGGTCCAGTCGTGGCCGACTCTGGGGTTGCGGTGCTCATCTCGCTCTATTGGCCGAGGGAGCCGGCGTACAGCTTCCGGGTCATGTGGCCAGCATGACTAAGCTGCTTCTGGTGAACCAGAGCAGCGCATGGAAATGCCGTTTACCTTCCCTATTTATCTACTTGCACATTGATGTGCTTTTGAACTGCTAGGTTGGCAGGAGCTGGGACCGAGCAACGGGAGCTCACCCAGTTGCAGGGACCTTCTGATCGGCAAGTCCTAGGCTCTGTGGTTTAACCCACAGCGCCATTGTATGTAAATAATGGGAAGCCGTGCATGCCGGAAATCGCGTCTGCACATGTACAGACACCAAAAACACGCTCACGCGCACTCACGCTGTGACCCACGGAGCAATCTCCGTGGGAGTTAAGGGGCCCATGGCAGGTAAACCTTGCTGACCTCTGCATTAGAGGGCAGGAAGCATGGCCCTCACTCCAACTTGGCTTCTGTTCTCCTCGGTTATACCTGATGATCCCTGAAGCCAAATCGGAGGGAGGGCAAGCCCTTCTTGCGCTGCCCTTTGGCACCCTGTGGGCACGAGAAAAGCCAATCCTGGAATCCAGTGAGCCACTGGGGAGTGTGAGCTCCACCCTAGGCAAGCAGGGCAAAAACATCTGCACCATTAAATGGCTCTCCGGGAAATCACTTCCGCTGCCCCCCGAATCACGACATTGGGCTTGAAAACCAGAACTGGGGACAGTGGCGACACAGCCCTGCTTACATCCAGGTGCCTCTGGTTGATTTCATAGATGATCTGCAGGTGTCTGGGCAGCAGTTTCTCCACCAGTTCCACTGGCCAGCGCTCAAGGGCTTCGGGGAGAACCGTGTGGTTTGTGTAGGCGAAAGTCCGCGTGGTGATGTCCCAGGCCTAGGATTTGTGAGAGTGAGAGAAGGACGGTGAGCAGGGCAAGGAAAGGAAACAGAAGGATGAAGTAGCTGTTGCAGGATCTTATGCATAGTTTGGGGGGGGGGTTGCCCCTCCAGCAGATATCATGCACATGCAGCCCACTACCAAAACCAGCACAATCGCTTTTGTGACTTTTGCGATTTGTCCCCACAAAACACTTCATCACAGTTTCTTCCTATCTATTCAGAGCCTCTGCTGAACAATACCAAATGTTAGAATTCACTAATAAATGTACCTATGTACTGGCTCACTGGGAAAACTTCAGAAATTCATCTAGACATGTGAGCTCAGCTACTCAGCAGCCCCTCTGCCTGAGTGATAATCCCTGGCCTCCTGATACCTGAGTGCCAGACAGGTAGCCATTCCAGAAATAACAAACCCAGATGAAGACAAAAGGGTGTGATTAACGTGGCTGGGAAACAGGGAAATGTAAATATCTCTTTTGTTTACACTTGATGGGTGTTTGGTGGAGGGCAAGGAGAACCATGGGGAAGGGTCCAGGATGCTCAGATTACTGCCACCAGACCTCCCCTTTCATGATGTAACCGTGATGTATGAGTGATGTAGTTTGGGGGGGGGGTAACATGGGGATTAGCAGCTAATAAAAGTTTGGGTTCTCTTTTGTCCAGGGCTTCCATCTTCTTCCACCTGGTGGCAGGTGGGAGTCCTGTTGCGACAGTCTTCCATAAAGACCAAGCCTACTGGCTGCTCTTTTGCTCTGGTATTCCTGGCTGGTGTCCTTGTTTTTTGTCCAAGGGAGCCCTCAGATTCCTCCATTAACAAGCTCAGTGGCAGAGTATCTGCTTTGCATTGAGAAGGTCCCAGGTTCAATCCCTGATGGGGGATAGAATACATATTTTAAGTAGCCCAGATTAAAAGGGGAAAACCTGAACTCAGGGCTTTTTTTGTGTGTGACAGCGCTCACTGGTACAGAGTGCCGGTGTCAAGGTTAAAAGGCACCCTGTATTATTTAAACATGGTTCTAGGAAGTTGGCAACTTGAATGAAGCAGAAGCACCATGGCTAACTTGTGCATTTGGCAACCTAGTAAGCCAATGCTTGCTTGAGACATTTATGACATACCATATTGGCCTGAATATAAGCCATACTTGCAAATAATAATAATAATAATAATAATAATAATAATAATAATAATAATAATAATTTTTATTTATACCCTGCCCTCCCCAGCCAAGGCCGGGCTCAGGGAGGCTAACAAGCAATAATAAAAACAAGTTGAATGAATACAACTTAAAAACAAGATTAAAATGCAACATTAAAATATTGAAACATTAAAGTATTGGAATGCAGCCTCATCACAGGAGGAGAAAGGAAAAAGAAAAGAGAAAGCGGGGGAGGGAATCAAATTGGCTCCAAGCCAAAGGCCAGGTGGAACAACTCTGTCTTACAGGCCCTGGGGAAAGAAATCAGATCCTGCAGGGCCCTGGTCTCATGAGGCAGAGCGTTCCACCAGGCCGGGGCCAGCGTTGAAAAGGCCCTGGCTCTGGTTGAGGCTAATCTAATAAGCCACACCTTTAAAATTTGGCGGCTTGGGAGCTGCAGACAGGATGGGCACCGTTGCTCCATGCTCCTGGGCTGCTCTCTGGGGGGCAGCCGTGCCAGATAGGAATTTGAAAAAAATAAGTGTGGCTTATATTCTGGTCAATACGGTACATACGCCGCATGCTTTTAAAACCAAGCCTTTTAATTCAGCTTTCCTTTGAAAGGAACTCAGATAGACTGAAAAGCTACCATAATAGATGACGATTGCAGCTCACTGCCAGTTTGTTCCAACCTTGAAGATAAGGAGTCCTGGGAACTGCTTAGCGACCGCATAGCCGAAAGAATACAACGGGTTTGTGTGTATGTTTACATGGCTTTTGCTTGCAGAGGCTGCAAACAAAGAAGCAGGTGGGGCAGGTAGATAGGAGGTTTGGAGCTGAAGGTGGAGCAGCGAGGCCAGCGGTCTGAACTTTGCTGGGCCTGTGTCCCCGTGCACGCAAAGAGGACTATATGAGAGACACTTTGACCCCTACAGCCCAGATCTGGGCAATGAATAATGCTAATGGCGATCTGGTTCCTGGGGGAGAGGGCTTCATTCTGCACCCCATGTCTCTCTAAAAACCTCTCTCTCTCTCTCTCTCTGCACCCAGGCAGAGAAGGACACAGGGGGAACACCTGTTTGAAGCACCTGCGTGTGGATTAGGGTGAATCTGCTTAGCCACAACAACTCCTTCTGTCCATTCCCCTTTCCCTTTCTACAGGCTAACTCTCTGTTAAGGGAGAGGATGGCCTAGTTGTGCAAAAGTTTCCGGATGGACTGGAAGACTCTGGGGGTCCCTCCCAACTTTTTTGTTGCTGTTGTTTAGTCATTTAGTCGTGTCCGACTCTTCATGACCCCCTGGACCAGAGCACGCCAGGCACTCCTGTCTTCCACTGCCTCCCGCAGTTTGGTCAAACTCATGCTGGTAGCTTCAAGAACACTGTCCAACCATCTCGTCCTCCGTCGTCCCCTTCTCCTTGTGCCCTCCATCTTTCCCAACATCAGGGTCTTTTCCAGGGAGTCTTCTCGTGAGGTGGCCAAAGTATTGGAGCCTCAGCTTCAGGATCTGTCCTTCCAGTGAGCACTCAGGGCTGATTTCCTTAAGAATGGAGAGGTTGGATCTTCCTGCAGTCCATGGGACTCTCAAGAGTCTCCTCCAGCACCAGAATTCGAAAGCATCCATTCTTCGGCGATCAGCCTTCTTTATGGTCCAGCTCTCACTTCCATACATCACTTGTTGTTGTTGTTTAGTCATTTAGTCGTGTCCGACTCTTTGTGACCCCATGGACCAGAGCACGCCAGGCACTCCTATCTTCCACTGCCTTCCGCAGTTTGGTCAAACCCATACATACGATTCTACAATTCCCTACCACCAGCGACCAGCAGGTGGAGCCATTGTGAAAGACCTCAACTTGGTGGCACCCTTCCCTTGGCACATATTATTCGCCCGGGAAGTCATTTTTTTGTGAGAAGATCTGATGACGGGGGTGCAGTTGAATGGCGCTACCACGTGGGAAGGCCCCCATGCCAATTCCAAGAGAAAGACCTAGAAGGTCCCCAACGTACATTTGCATCATTCAGATGAAAATATGAAGTTACCGTAGAAGAAAAGTGAGGAGGAATTAAAGAACCTTTTAATGAGGTTGAAAGAGGAGAGCGCAAGATATGGTCTGAAGCTCAACATCAAAAAAATGAAGATCATGGCCACTGGTCCCATCAACTCCTGGCAAATAGAAGGGGAAGAAATGGAGGCAGTGAGAGATTTTACTTTCTTGGGTTCCATGATCACTGCAGATGGTGACAGCAGTCATGAAATTAAAAGACACCTGCTTCTTGGGAGAAAAGCAATGGCAAACCTAGACAGCATCTTAAAAAGCAGAGACATCACCTTGCCAACAAAGGTCCATATAGTAAAAGCTATGGTTTTCCCAGTAGTGATGTATGGAAGTGAGAGCTGGACCATAAAGAAGGCTGATCGCTGAAGAATGGATGCTTTTGAATTATGGTGCTGGAGAAGACTCCTGAGAGTCCCATGGACTGCAAGAAGATCCAACCGATCCATTCTGAAGGAAATCAGCCCTGAGTGCTCACTGGAAGGACAGCTGAGGCTCCAAGACTTTGGCCACCTCATGAGAAGAGAAGACTCCCTGGAAGAGACCCTGATGTTGGGAAAGATGGAGGGCACAAGGAGAAGGGGACGACAGAGGACGAGATGGTGGGACAGTGTTCTTGAAGCTACCAGCATGAGTCTGCCCAAACTGTGGGAGGCAGTGGAGGACAGGAGAGCCTGTCGTGCTCTGGTCCAGGGGGTCACGAAGAGTCGGACACGACTAAACAACAACTGTAGAAGAGTCATGGCCAAACCCAACACTCCGGCTGTTTTGGGACTTCAACTCCTATCATCCCTAGCTAGCAGGACCAGTGGTCAGGGATGATGGGAACTGTAGTCCCAAAAGAGCTGGAGGGCCAAGTTTGGCCATGCCTGCCGTAGAACAATCAGACCCTTGCTCTACTTAGCTGGCCTTGCAAGCGTGGAGGGTGGTGCTGAGTTCAGGTTCTGCTCTTGAGGCTCCCCAAGAGGCACCTGGTGGCCACTATTAAAACGGTGTGCTGGACTGGACTGGCCTGATCCAGCAACCAGGCTCCAGCCCTTGATCCCTGGAAAGAAACAGGAGCGACATGGAAGACTGTTCCAAACCTTGTCCCACGGCAGCTTTTCAATGTCCAGAAACACTCTCATCAGCTCGGGGATGGCCATGGCGGGATGTGTGTCGTTCAGCTGGATGGCAACCTGCAAATGTAGAAGGAAGAACGGAACAATTCATTTGGACCCCCAAATTGGCCAGTTAGCTTCTAACCTTTGAAGGTGACCCGGAAACTGCAATTAATCCAGAAGGCGGCAGCTAGACTGGTGACTGGGGGCGGCTGCTGGGACCACATAACACCGGTTCTGAGAGATCTGCATTGGCTCCCAGTACGTTTCCGGGCACAATTCAAAGTGTTGGTGCTGACCTTTAAAGCCCTAAACGGCCTCGGTCCAGTATACCTGAAGGAGCGTCTCCACCCCCATCGTTCTGCCCGGACACTGAGATCCAGCGCCGAGGGCCTTCTGGCAGTTCCCTCATTGCAAGAAGTGAGGTTACAGGGAACCAGGCAGAGGGCCTTCTTGGTGGTGGCGCCCGCCCTGTGGAACGCCCTCCCATCAAATGTCAAAGAGATAAACAACTACCTGACATTCAGAAGACATCTGAAGGCATCCCTGTTCAGGGAAGTTTTTAATATTTAACGCTGTATTGTTCTTAACACTTGATTGGGAGCCGCCCAGAGTGGCTGGGGAAACTCAGCCAGATGGGCGGGGTATAAATAATTAGTTAATTAGTTTTCTGTTAATTATGTTGCATACTCCACATTTGACTTTTGGATCACCAAAGAAGAAGAATTTTGTGTGAAAGCCAACACACACAAACACAAAACTACCTGGTCTGGAAAGGAATCAAAAGCTGTCCGGACGCTTTCGGTGCTCCCAAATTTGGAGGCTTTGAACCGCCGGATGATGTCCTGCAGGGTGGCAGCCACCACAAAGTATTCTTGCTTCAAGCGCAGCTCCTTTCCTTCGAAAAACTGCAAAGATGGAGAGGAACGTCCCATTGGGAACATTGAGAATATGACACACCAGGCAAGGTGCTTATCTGTTGAACAGTGTGGCTTGTCCTAGTGCAGTCTTTCCCATAAGCTGGTCCCCCCTTCCAGATGTTTTGGCTACAACTCCCATCACAGCTGGGGAGTAAAATGGGAGCAACCATTAATTCATTGCACAGGGCGGCTTTGCGGGGAGGACTGCAAATCACTTTGTGTATAAAAATGACTGTAGAAACATTTTTTAAAAATACCTTTCATTTCCCAAAGCACTTTAACCTTTACTATTCTGTGAATAATCCAAAGGGAATTTTGGGGATGGACAAGATATTTTATATTTGACTTCACTTAGCAATGGTTCTTGTTTTTGCATTATTATTTTTTGGAAGTTTTTGTGTTTTTTTGGTTAACATTTTTTTGCGTTAAATGTGTATCCTTCAGCTGACCTCCTTTGTAATGTTTTATTTTGAAATCTTTAAGATAATATTTTAGTTTTCTGTTAATTATGTTGCATACCCCACATTTGACTTTCTTCAGAAATGTTTGATTCCGGATTGTTTTATTGGTGTTTTTATATGCTGTAATCCGCTTTGAGATTTTTCTTTAAAATATAAACCGGTATAGAAATGAAACAGAAATTGGGACAGAGCTTCTCCGAGATCTGGTGTTTAATATTAAGGACTACCAAAAAAACCGGCAGAGAGGAATTGAGAGAGAATTAAGAGCCTCGGACGTGAGGTCTCCAGGCTGATAGTAGACTAAGACTGATGGACATTTGTTGGGGATTGAAACTGGGAAAGGGTGGGGTGGGGTTTGGGAATCCAAAGGGTGCAGAATTATAATCTGTTTTTTTATTTTGTTTTGTTATTAGTATGAAAATTGGGGAATTCGTGGAAGGGAATTTGGGTCGAATTTAGCCTCAAGGGGATAACTAGAACTGAAACAAACAGTTGTTGAAATGATGAACACAAACTGTATGAAGCGGGCTAGAATGTTATTATTTTTTAAATCTCAAAATCTTCTGGGGAAACTAAATGAGGGACTGAGCAAAAATTTTGGGTTTTGCAGAGAAGTTGGCCACTTCACTCCATATCCTGACCCCCAAGGTGTGGACTGCAATTCTGAAATGCGAGAGATTCGTTGAACGGAGGCAGGCTTAAGTGTTTCAGCACTAGTTAAGGCATTGCAGGGATCTAGCACAATCTAACAGCCAATGAATCTGTTTCAATTTTCAAACCTGGTTGCCTGGTTTTTTAAATCATTTTTTAAGGAAAGAATTGCTGTCGCCACAAGGTAAGCAACTGTGTGCTCCTGGTGAAAGCTGTTCAAAGAAATGAAATTTGGATTTCTAGTCCCTAGAAATGTATACCACATGAATGGAAATTACCTTCTTCCTGATTCAACGCTCCCCCCCCAACCTAAAAAGAATATTCCAAATTCATGGAGAGAGAGGCACGTCCAACTCCCAAGAGACTGATCTACTCCCAGTATGACAAAACTGGCACTGATCTATCCAGGATTGCACAGATTTGTTGAGTTTTTTGGGGGGAGGCATCATCAAAGTTGTTGAGGCTTTTTTTCCTGTTCCCCCCCCCTTTCTGGCTGGTGATTGACCAGGATCCCATGATCGACAAGGATCGAACATGAACCAGTAGATTGTGATCGACCGGTTAGACATTCCTGCTTTAGTGCTTTACAGTGGTCATATTAACACAATATCAGTGCATCAGTGGCAGATTTATTCTGCTTTATTAATCTGTGATACTTCCCAGATGCTACCACATTGGGGGCTATTATAACAAAACTATGCAGAATCCCACCCCAAACATTTGTTGCGTGAAAAGTTGCTGGATTTTAGCAAGGAGTTACAGGATATTACCAATGGGAAATGAAGCAGTTTGACCGTCCCAAATCATTCTCAGGCCTAAGCAGTATAGTTACTGTAATTTTTGCTCTATAAGACTCACTTTTTCCCTCCTAAAAAGTAAGGGGAAATGTGTGTGCGTCTTATGGAGCGAATGCAGGCTGCGCAGCTATCCCAGAAGCCAGAACAGCAAGAGGGATCACCGCTTTCACTGCACAGCGATCCCTCTTGCTGTTCTGGCTTCTGAGATTCAGAACATTTTTTTTCTTGTTTCCCTCCTCCAAAAACTAGGTGCGTCTTGTGGTCTGGTGCGTCTTATAGAGCGAAAAATACGGTAAGTGGGATCACACATGACTGCCCTAAAAGCATTTGGATGTCTAAAGAAAAAAACTCAGTATAATTTCCATCAGATCCCCCCCTTCCCCATTAACAGCAAAGAAGCTAGGCTAAGCAATGACACAGGTGTGAAAAATTAAGACACAAAAAGGAATTCTAGGCTCGTTCTCACGGAGGCAGTAAACTTGTGTAGGCAGCAAACATTTCAGATACTTCTCCATATAAACACACACACACACACACCTTCCATGTCGACAAATAGCATATCAGCGAGGGCAAGAATCCCTTTCCTTGAGAGGCTAGCTTTCTAAAGGCAGGGACTTTTAAGGTTTGGAGGAGGATCCCTCCCTGCAATGCTCCCTCCACATTCGGGGGCACAATCTGGAGACAGGTTTGCCACCTCGGTGAGAATTCAAGAGCAGGGAGAAGCACAGAAATACGTCACAGGCGAAGGTTGAGGGAGCGAGGCCAACGAATCTGCCACACCAAAGTTACAGATCTACACAGAGCTCTCCTCACCAGGTGTGCCGGCTGTGGCAGCGAGGGGTGAACAAGACAATGTCAAATGCCTGAAACAGCCCAAGGGCTGAGAAAGCAACAGGAAAACATTCGCACACAAAGGCCCCCCACTTTGTCTTTAAAAAACAACCCGGCACCCTCCTCGTACAGCAAGCCAGTAACTACTGTATTTCCCATTAAGTATTTGCTGCTTGAGAGTTTGAGTGTTTTGTTTATAGTCCTCATGGTGACGTCCAGGGCCGGATTTAGGTTTGATGAGGCCCTAAGCTACTGAAGGTAATGGGGCCCTTGATACGTCCAGCTGTCCAATGTTTCTGTGCGCTGCTCTGGTTCGCCAGAACCGGCGGCTTAGTCATGCTGGCCACATGCTGTCTGGGGACAAACACCGGCTCCCTCGGCCTATAGAGCGAGATGAGCGCCGCAACCCCAGAGTCGGCCACGACTGGACCTAATGGTCAGGGGTCCCTTTACCTTTACCTAATACATGCTTTGCAATCCTGGTTTGGTGGGATTGCACTAACCACAGTTTGATGCGGCAGCAACTTGTGGTTTATGTGATATTTGCAGAAGTAACTGACTAAACTTGGATGGGCAAAGATGAGACGAGCACCAGGCACATTTGTGTAAGGCAGCCTTCTCCAATCCGGTGCCCTCCAGATGTTGTAGATTATAATGCCCACCAGTCCCAAAACATCTGGAGAGCAGCAGGTTGGAGAAGACCAATTGAAGCCCAAAGCACAATTGGGAACAAGAGAGAGATGATGCTTTAGTGAAGACCTGTTCCTGTCTGCAGCTAAAGACACAGGAAATAAATTGCAGCTTTTGTGGGAGAGGTGAGATTTGGAGGTCTGGCGCTGAGAGCTACTCCTGCAGAACACTCCAGATGAACCTATTTTGAAGCCTGCTTGAGGCAGATTCACAGCCAAGAACTCGGTGACAAAGCCCATTCCCAGATCTTTTATGAGGACGCTTCGTGCATCCAGAGTTATGAGCCTGCAAAAAGGCTCAAATCATTTCCTTGTTTGGTTCGGAAAGGCTGACACTCTCCCTCCCTCTCTCTCAAGGAACCCCTCTCACACATCTGCAAGAGAAAGGCTGCATTTCTTCACCCAAGGACTTACGTTATCGTTTGGGTAAAGGACGCGGGAAATGTTCTCAGCCAAGTTTCTGTCCAGCACAGCCTGAATGTAATCGCCAACGTTAACTGGGGAAAAAGAGAAAAGGTTTGGGGAGGAAAAAACAAGCTGTCAACTTCAGGGAGCGTGTGGCAGGGAGTGTGCAGTCTCAGCTTCCTTCTTGTTCCTCACCCATCCATCCATCTCAAGTTTCTAGTCCTGTGTAACAGTGATAATTTTCTTGCACGCATTTGGGGACTAAAACCCCAGGCGGCTGAAAGGCGGCCAAAATGTTACAGAAATTCAACTGTAGCCCAACAGGTGACTTCTTTGAAAAGTGAATCCAGGAACCAGTTGGTCAGAGATGTGGCCGGTGGGGGGGTGCGGGGCAGGGAGCAAGGAGGAGGCTAATGCGAATTTTCCAATCAGCTATCTGACAACAGCTAGGCAGAGCAAGACAGCGAAAAAGGAAACCAAAATCGAAATATATAATATTGATTATGATAACTGGGTAAAATTATGGAATGAAGGTGTGAGGTTTACGGTGTGTTCTACTTTAAAAGAAAATTTAATGAAAATGATGTACCGGTGGTATATTTAGCAAAAATTTACAGAGTGAGTAACAAAGCTTGTTGGAAGTGTAAATTAAAAGATGGTGAATGTGGTGGACATGTGAAAAAATGAAAAAAAAATTGGGACATGATTTATAGCGAAATGAAAAAACTTTTTAAATACACCTTCCCAAAGAAACCAGAGGCTTTTTTGCTAGGGATAATAGGGGATGAATTAAGAAAAGAGGACCACAAATTATTTATGTATGCCACGACCGCCGCTAGGATTCTAGTGGCTCAAAAATGGGAAATCCCAACTTTAATGGAGTGGCAGACGAAAATGTTTGAATACGTAGAATTGGCGAAAATGACCTATAAAATTCGGAACCAAAAAGTAACAAAGTTCGAAGAGGGGTGGAGTGAATTTGTTAAGTACATATGAAATAATTGTAGAAGCTTAAAGACTGTAGCAGGGTTAATATAAATCTTGTGATGTGGACAGAGTGTAAATAAGAATTTGTAAGAGAGGAAGTTAATTGTGAAAGCCGAAGTACGGAAGGAAGGAAATCCGGGTGCGATAATGCGCATGGTAAATAAGAAGATACAAAAATGTTGAATGTAAGAGTATATATTTTATTTAATTTTGTTTTGGAAAACCAATAAAAAGCATTTAAAAAAAGGAAAAGGAAAGGAAACAAGGTGGCTATTTCTAGACACTCTGTGACTACACCAAAAAAGAGGCAATTTATCCCTATCTCATACATCCAAGCTTGATTAGTGAGATCAGCAGCAGTGTGGCTGGCCATTCCCCAAGTTGCTGAGGCTCGTTTGACAACAACAGGAAACCGAGCCTTTAGTGCCAACAGCCCTGTGGAACTCTCTGCCACTAGAACTTCAGCAGGTGCCTTCTGGGCCACCTTTTAAACATCTGCTGAAAACCTTTCTGTGGGATGTAATCCACTGGGAGCAGTCAAGTACAACATTCCTTGTTTTGCTAGAGTGGTCATGCAGGGGATGTTGGTCCAGTCAGTTGAACTTCCTGTTACACCTGGCTGGAACATCCTTCCTTGCATGTGACTAGGAGGTGGGCGTGACCTTTCCAGACCTGGTAAAAGGCCAAGTCATGCAGCTACGTCCCTTCTCTTTGATCTTCTTTTTCGTCCTGCAAACTTCTTCATTCACCTGGACTGTACTGGTGGCCAGCAGTCCCCCAGGTTATCTCCCATATGGGGTAAACCTGTTTGTACATATTTGCAACTTTAAGCCTAAAGCCTGCCTTCAGGGATCACACACTGCTCTGCCTGATCATGAGTAAAACTACTTTTTGTTACTTATGAATAAGACCGTTGTGTCTTTATTCTTTTAGGAGGGATCAAAGGTGTCTTACCAGGAATAATAGAACATATCTCAATCTGGGCCAGCCAGATTGAATTGTTTGTTGTCTTAATAGGCTCACACGAGTTTGCAACCAGCTTTCTGCTGTATAAGGGGAATGTAACTCTGCTATATAAAGAAACTTGCTAGTGCGAGTTAGGAAGGATATTAATAATCAATATATCCTCTCCTGCCACCCTCAACATTCCCACACTTTCCAGGCCTACGCAAGCAATTAAGAATAGCTCCTAGTTGATTTCTGATTTTAACTTCTTGTATATGCTTTGTGTATTGCCCAGTTTTGTGTATAATTGTTGTACAGTGGTACCTCTGGTTGCAAACGGGATCCGTTCCAGAGGCCCGTTCGCAACATGAAAAGCCCGCAACCTGAAGCGGCGTATCTGCGCAGGTGCGCGGCGTGATTTGGCACTTGTGAACATGCGCGAAGTGCGATTTAGCGCTTCTGCGCATGCACGAGCAGTGAAACCCGGAAGTAACCCTTTCTGGTACTTCCGGGTCGCAGCGGGACGCAACCTGAGAAAACGTATCATGAAGTAAATGTAACATGAGGTATGACTGTACAGTGGTACCTCGGGTTAAGTACTTAATTCGTTCCAGAGGTCTGTTCTTAACTTGAAACTGTTCTTAACCTGAAGCATCACTTTAGCTAATGGGGCCTCCCGCTGCTGCCAGAGCACAATTTCTGTTCTCATCCTGAAGCAAAGTTCTTAACCTGAAGCGCCATTTCTGGGTTAGCAGAGTCTGTAACCTGAAGCGTATGTAACCCGAGGTACCACTGTATATGGTTTTTATTGTTGTTAGCCGCCCTGAGCCCAGCTTTGGCTGGGGAGGGCAGGATATAAATAAAATTTATTATTATTATTATTATTATTATTATTATTATTATTATTAAGAAAAGCAGTATATAAATATTATTGCAAACAGAACAAAAACACTTACAGTCGCGGAGGTTAAAATCATTGGGAGCCCGAGACGACCACAATCTCATGGTGTTGACCGTGTTGTTCATGTAGCCAGGAATTGGGGTGTCGTACGGCAAAGCCAGGACCACCTGGGGAGAGACAAGGCCCAGTGGCATCAGCTGTGTTGCATGGTGCCCTCCCAGGGAGGGGCTGGCCAAGGGACCCCACACACCACTTCCCCCATCCTTTCAGACACAGGTGCTCCTTCATAGGAGGGGTCAACATCTTGCAGGGGACCTCTATCATAGGAAGCCAGATTCTGGAGATGAACCCAACAAAGGCCATCTAGTACTCCCAGTACGTTTCCGAGCACAATTCAAAGTGTTGGTGCTGGTGCTGACCTTTAAAGCCCTAAATGGCCTCGGTCCAGTATACCTGAAGGAGCGTCTCCACCCCCATCATTCTGCCCGGACGCTGAGGTCCAGCGCCGAGGGCCTTCTGGTGGTTCCCTCATTGCGAGAAGCAAAGCTACAGGGAACCAGGCAGAGGGCCTTCTCGGTAGTGGCGCCCGCCCTGTGGAACGCCCTCCCAGCAGATGTCAAAGCGATAAACAACTACCTGACATTCAGAAGACATCTGAAGGCAGCCCTGTTCAGGGAAGTTTTTAACGTGTGATATTTTACTGTATTTTTGGTTTTTATGGAAGCCGCCCAGAGAGGCTGGGGAGGCCCAGCCAGATGGGCGGGGAATAAATAATAAATTATTATTATTATTATTATTATTATTATTATCATCTAATTGATCAAATGTGCCATTTTCTTATTTCTCCAGTTTTACATTTTTTTTAAAGTCCTCATGGAAACCCATTGGCAATTTTAGTACGAATTTCTCCCTACACACACACATTTGCAAAGTGGTACCTCAGGTTAAGAACTTAATTCATTCTGGAGGTCTGCTCTTAACCTGAAACTGTTCTTAACCTGAGGTACCACCTAATGGGGCTTCCCACTGCTGCCACGCCGCCGGAGCACGATTTCTGTTCTCATGCTGAAACAAAGTTCTTAACCCAAGGTACTATTTCTGGGTTAGCGGAGTCTGTAACCTGAAGCGTCTGTAACCTGAAGCGTCTGTAACCCAAGATATCACTGTATAATGTGTGTTACTTTCACTGATCTATGCAAGCTTTTGAACACATTATTTGGTTAAACAGTGGCACTGCAAAATTCAGGGCAAATTACAAATGAAAATCACATTACAGTGGTACATTGGTTCTCAAACTTAATCTGTTCTGGAAGTCCATTCCAAAACCAAAGTGTTCCAAAACCAAGGTGCGCTTTTCCCATAGAAAGTAATGCAAAATGGATTAATCTGTTCTAGACTTTTAAAAACAATGCCTAAAACAGCAATTTAACCTGAATTTTACTATCTAATGAGACCATTGATCCATAAAATGAAAGCAATAATCAATGTACTGCATTACAAAATAAATTAGATGGTATTGTAGATGATATTATTTTTTCTTATCTGTACTGATGACGGTCATTGTTTGGATGAAGGGCTTTTATCCATTTCCGCAGTCACTCAATCAATCAATCAATCAATCAGTAGCTGAACTGGGTTCCACACAGTCACAAAAACAAATTAACCGAAAAAGCCTCAAAAACAAAAACGCAAAATAGCAAAAACAAAACCACCAAACTTAATCTGTTCCAGAAGTCCGTTTGACTTCCAAAATGTTCCAAAACCAAGACGCAGCTTCTGATTGGGGCAGGCGCCCCGGAAACCATAGCCAGCAGCCGCATCGGACATTCGAAAACCAGAACACTTACTTCCGGGTTTTCGGCGTTTGGGAACCAAGGTGTTTGGGAATCGGGTTAAGTACTTAATTCGTTCCGGAGGTCCGTTCTTAACCTGAAACTGTTCTTAACCTGAAGCACCACTTTAGCTAATGGGGCCTCCTGCTGCTGCTGTGCCGCCGAAGCACGATTTCTGTTCTCATCCTGAAGCAAAGTTCTTAACCTGAAGCACTCTTTCTGGCTTAGCGGAGTCTGTAACCTGAAGCGTATGTAACCTGAAGCGTATGTAACCCAAGGTACCACGGTATTGGTTCAAGAAGAGCAAATCAGGTTGTTTCCCATTAAAATGGAACCGGAACCCAATCTATCCCCCTTCCCTACTGGGTGAGGCATATAAGACCACCCAGTAACCTTCTTGGCTGTGGGGAGTTGAACTTCCTCCCTCCCCACAAACAAGACCATGGAGGTGCCCCCTCTCCCATTACCTGGGTGTCAATCCATCTCACGCCGGTCTGGGTGTGCTCCACCCTTCCATAAAAATGAATGGGAAGCATGTATTCTGGCCGGGCTTTCTCCCAGGGGTTCCCGTGTCTTAGCCAATCGTCAGCTTCCTCAACCTAGAAAGAGAAAATTATCAGGATGAGAATGAGAAGGGGGAACCAGACAATACCGTGTCACAATCAGTGTCATTCACGGAAATGACAACACAGTACAGAGGAACAGTTATGCACGAAAACACATATGGAACGGACTCCTTTATAGTTAGTGTTATATGGCCCCTAAATTCACGTCCAGTGTTTGGTTAAGCTTGGAGTTTAAAGAAATGTTCTCATAACATTTTATACAGTAAGAGGATTGATAACAACATGTGAATAATCAGGCATTTTTGAAATCAAGACCGCCATTCTTATCCTCCCAAAATATATCCCACCTTCCCTTTAAAACTAGCAGGTTAGTAACTATCGCAAGACAAGTTTCAAGAAAAAGCCTCCCTGCCGATTTGGTTTTGCTTGGAGTTCTTTAAGGCAAACCAAACTATTCTTCAGCAATGACAAACAACATCTTAAAAAGTAGAGACATCACCTTGCCAACAAAGGTCCGCATAGTAAAAGCTATGGTTTTCCCAGTAGTGATGTATGGAAGTGAAAGCTGGACCATAAAGAAGACTGATCGCCAAAGAATGGATGCTTTTGAATTCTGGTGCTGGAGGAGACTCTTGAGAGTCCCATGGACTGCAAGAAAATCAAACCTCTCCATTCTTAAGGAAATCTGCCCTGAGTGCTCACTGGAAGGACAGATCCTGAAGCTGAGGCTCCAAGACTTTGGCCACCTCATGAGAAGAGAAGACTCCCTGGAAGAGACCCTGATGTTGGGAAAGATGGAGGGCACAAGGAGAAGGGGAGGACAGAGGACGAGATGGTGGGACAGTGTTCTCGAAGCTACCAGCATGAGTTTGACCAAACTGCGGGAGGCAGTGGGAGACAGGAGGGCCTGGCGTGCTCTGGTCCAGGGGGTCACGAAGAGTCGGACACGACTAAACAACTAAACAACAACAAACCTATTCTTCATTCATCTTCAAACCCTATTTTGAACCCTAGTTAAAACCCTAGTTTTCTAGCAATTTGTACAACAAGTATGTAAAAAAAGGGGGGGGATTGGCAAGGAATCGAGGACTACATGGTTGGCAATGCTGGTAAACAGTTCAGACCTTGTCTCATTCATACATGCAGTTTTTGCTCATAAGCAGGGGGTGACAAGGAGAACAGAAGACCCAAAGGGATGGGGTGCTGTGCGAAGGGTGAAAGGGGGTGGGTGGGAAGCGAAAGTGAAGCACGCAAGAGGTTGCAGGTGCTCCTCCAGGTTTCGTTTCCTTGGAACGAGGGCCAGCAGAAACTGGCATCTTTAGGATAGTGGGTTTTATTCTATGCGCATATGCAACTTGAGTGCAAGATAAGAGTGGCTCACAGAACTAAAACCTCAACAAACCTTGCTTAGGGCCCTCGTATCTATGGGACCGCCTCTCCTGGTCTGCCCCGCAGAGGACCTTAAGGTCCATGATTAACCATAGTTTAGAGGTCCTGGGCCCTAAGGAAGTCAGACTATCCTCCGCCAGGGCCAGGGCCTTCTCAGTGATGGCTCCGACCTGGTGGAATACTCTGTCCCAAGAGACCAGGGCCCTGCAGGATTTAACCTCCTTCCGCCGGGCCTGTAAGACAGAGCTATTCCGCCTGGCCTTTAATTTGAATTCAGCCTGATCTTTTATTTCTCTTCCCTTCTCTTCCCTCCCCTTTTATGAAGATCACCCGCTCTGGGACCCCACAGCTAATTCTTCCCTGGTCTCCTCGCTGGCCCAAGTAGGACCAATTCAGCCAGCTAGCCCTGGGGATTATCTAATTGATTTTTGATTTTTATTGTTATTCATGTTTTCATACTGTATTTTATGCTGTTTTTATATTTAAGTGTTTTAAAATTGGTGTTAGCTGCCCTGAGCCTGGTTTTTGAACCAGGAAGGGGGGGTATAAATAAATAAATTATTATTATTGAAGAACCTGGAGCTCTCTCCTTCTGCTGGCCAGAGCTGAAGTCATCTAAGGCTTTTCCTGAACCCTGTTATGCCCATTGCCCAGGGCGTCACAGAGCCTCCCGGAAGGGCGTAACCGTGCGCCAAAATCCTGCCAAGAAAAGTTGGCTCAGATCCCTGAACTTGCTGGGACTTCCCAGCACATGAAAAGGCAGAAATTTACACCTAACTGAAGAATCCCAGAGCTCTTTCCTCTGTCCTGGGGCCCAATGAGAGCTGATGCAATGGGCCCCTCTCTCCTCTCTGCCCCCCCCCTTGAGCCCTAGCCCAGGGAAGTCACTCTTATCAATCCAAGGTAAATTAGCCTATGCACATCTAGTTTGTGATCTCCTCCCTGAACTCCAGTTATCGGTTTGCCAGATTATTCTATTAATCATTGTCCCAGCCTACTCCCTGGAAGCCTTTGAAAGAAACAGGAGGGGCCCCCACAACTATTTACCAAACCCAAACACACACACACACAAGAGTTCACTGCCTAAAAAGGATGATGCAGAGGTTATGAAGGTTTTTCAGGAAAGGGAAACCAAAATTATCAAGGGAAGAGAGAGGAAAAGGTTTCCGCATTCGGGACTTTTGATTTTAGAAAAGAGACTATTAAAAGGCGACATGGTAGAAGCTGATGAAACTATGCAAGTGAACATTGGAAGATTCAGGGCAGATAAAAGTCCTTCATGCAGCACATCGTTAAACTATGTTTTTTTTTTTTTTTAATTTAATATTTATTAGGATTTTCAAAAAACACACAACAAACAAGAACAAGAAATAAACAAAACAAAAAAGAAAAAAACAAACACAAAAATACAAAATATTCAAAACTAAACAACAATAAAAACACATAAAAGTTTCTGATACTTATTGTTCTTAACCTTATTTCTCAGACCTCCTCACACCTCCCCTTCTTGTATTCCCATTTAAATTGTCAGTTCAGCAAGTCCTTAACTTATTTCTTTACCTTAACTTATACATTTATTCTAACTTACTATTGTTTTACTTTCCTTCTTTTTTCCATTTCCTCCATTTATTTTTAACAATCTTATTTTCAATTAATTTAAAAAGAAAAAACCAATTTTACCTTATTAAAAACACACATCCATACTTATACCCCATTAATTATTCTTAAACCTTTTTCCTGAAGTCGACCGACATTTCCCTTCCACGATTTGCCCAATTTCCTTACCATTAACTAAATTATAAAAAACAAATTATCCTTATACACCCTTTGGATTCCCAACCTCCGCCCACCCTTTTCCCGGTTCCAGACCCCAACCAATGTCCATCAGTCTTTATGTTATTTATTTAGCCTGGAGATCTCACGTCCGAGGCCCTTATATCTCTCTCAGTTCCTTTCCGCCGGTCTCTTTGATGGTCCTTAATGTTAAGCCCCAAGTCTCGGAGGGGCTCCGGCCCAACAGAATCCATGTTGCTTCCAGCCAGTCCTCCATACTTAAAAGCAAAGCCTATGGGGTGCTCCAACTCTTGTTTCAGATTTCTTACAGATCCAAATGTCCCCAAAGCTCCAGCTTTCACCTTCAACCAATTTGTAATCCTCAGGTCTTCAGGTCTCCTCCCGAGGAGATCTTTCCATTTTCCAGATTCCCATTCAGACCAGGCTTTCCACATCCAATTTTTATTATCCTTTTTTGTCATCATGTCAGGCCTCATGTTGTAACTCTCCTTTAACTCCTGCAAATCTCCTGCTCCTCCTTCATTTTCTTCAAAAACAACACATTGCTCCATCGTTTCTACGCTTTCAGTTTCATTTATTTGTTCAGTTAAATAGGCTTCCTGTTTCAAGTCCTTATCAGGCTCCAAGCTGTTGTTTACTGTCCAGTGTAGTAATGATACGTTTGTAGACAAAGCATTGTATTCATCTTTCAAGTTTCCCAAGAGAACGAAAACTCTGTCTAGTTCTGCTTGGAATTTACATACTCCAGTCATTTTTGTAGTGTAATGTCCTTATTCCCCCTCTAGGGGGATTTTAGTTCCTTAATGTTCCTTTCAGCTCAAAACCAAAAGTCCAGTTATTTTGTATCAGCCCTCCTTGTTTTTAACAAAGTTGTACCAAATAAACCAGCAGAAACAGCAGAAACAATGTTTTCTTTTTCCAGCTGACAGCTAGCTGACTAACAGCTCACTTGACAGCTGTCAAAATCTTCCATACACCAGGCTTTCTCATAGGGCGTTCCCGGGTCTGGGGGGGGGGGTAAAATTTCAGTCCCCAAGTTCTTTTTATCCTCCAGTAAATCTTCTTATAGTGTCAAAACCGTGAAATCAAAATCTTTTCATTAAAAAAAACAAGAAGCAAATTCTTTCGACCTTAGCTGCTCAGTCCTTTGCTTTAAATTGTTTACAAAGAGGGGGGGGTGACTTCCTTTTTAGCCCCTTCCCGCTCGTTCCAAATCCAGAATTAAAATTTTTTATAAAGTCCCAATCTCCGTATTACTCACGGGTTTATATTTTAGAGTCCAGTCGATCTTGGAAGAAGTTGGCGCTCTCTGTCTATGGCTTGCGGCTTCACTCCGTAGGCGAGGGAGTACTCTCAGCACCACGCCTCACCCTGCCTCCGTTCCGAAGCCTTTAAAAAGGCTCCGTCGCAGATTGGGGGGGCGCAAATGGTGCCCGCCGAGTCTCTGTGTTCACAGGCATCCGCGCCTGTGATTTTAAGGGTCCCCGCTTCGCCGCAGCGGCCAGACCCAGACGCTACGGAGCCGATTCCCTCCGGAGCTCGGAGGGAATCCGCCATTAAACAATGGCGCCAACCCGGAAGTCCCCACATCGTTAAACTATGGAACTCACTGCCACAGGAGAAAGTGATGGCCACCAACTTGAATGGCTTTAAGAGAGGATTAGACGAATTCAGGGAGGAGAGGGCGGTTGGTGGCTACTGGCCGCAATGGCTAGGCTCTGCGTCCACAGTCAGAGGCAGTAAATGTCTCTGAATAGCAGATGCTGGAAACCGCAGGAGGGGAGCCGGCTCTTGTGTTCGAATCCTGCTTGAAGGTCCCCACAGGCATCTGCTTGGTCACTGTGAGAACAGGAGGCGGGACTAGATGGGCCGCTGGTCTGATCCAGCAGTCTCTTCTTCCGCTCTTAAAATATCAAAAGGCTTTGTAATCCTTCAAAATAAATAAACCTGGTGGCCTCCACTTGTTTTGGACTACAGCCTGGATAGCTCAGCTGGTTAGAGACTGATAACGCCAAGGTTGCAGGTTTGATGCCCGGAAGGTACAGCTGCATATTCCTGTGTTGCAGCGGGTTGGACTGGATGACCCTCGAGGTCCCTTCCAACTCTTATGATTAATTCTACAACTCAGCCATGTTGGCTAAGACTGACAGGAGCCACAATACGATTTATTGCCTCATATAGAATTAAGGGGTACCTTATAGAATTAAAAGAAAATTTTGTAAAGCTGTTCTATAGGTGGCACTTAATGCCAGTTAAGTTGGCAAAGATAGATAAATTGAAATCCAACCTATGTTGGAGATGTGGTGGAGAAATAAGAACAACAATACATATGTGGTGGAGGTGTGAAGAAATTAAGGAATTTTGGATAGTAGTACATGAAGAACTAAAGAAGATGTTGAAAATATCAATAACAAAGAAACCAAAGACATATCTCCTTGGATTGCTAGATGAAGAGAGACCACGGGGGCGACAGAGAATTTTTCTAAATGCAAGTACAGCTGCTAGAATAGTGATTGCTGCTAGGTGGAAGTCACAAACTATACCCACAAAGGAGGAATGGATTTGTCAACTAAATGAATATTCAATTTTGGCAAAACTAACTGCAATAATAAGAAATCAGTCGAATCAAAAATTTAAAAAGGAGTGGAAATGTTTTGATGAATATATGGCAAAATATTGCTCAAAAAAAGATACGCTAACATGCCTAGATTAAAATGTGAAGTACTGGATGGAAGAAAAATTAGTAAGGAAAGATAATAAGAATATATAGACGATTTGAGAAGACCGTAGAATGCAAAGATTATTGTAAATTGTAGAATGTGGAGGAAAACGAGTGGGAGCAGAGGGAAGTGGAAGAAAGGAGAAAAGAATAATATTGAGGAAATGTAAATGTAAATGTATGGAGGGATGGGGAAGAAATGGTGTTGGCTTTGGTACATTTGTAAGGTAATATGTAAAAACCAATCCATCAATCAATCAATCAATCAATCAATCGACTGACAGGAGCCATAATCCAAAACTTCTGGAATGTGCCAGGCTGGGGACGGCTCATGCGCACCCATGCTCACTTATGCGCAAAGCTCATAAAAGCATTTCGCCACAATGCAAGCTAAGATGCTTGTGAGTAAACTCCAAGATACATAAAACACAATAAAATATATTGTGCACTTCCTTCACCCGTAGCAATGCAGGCTGTCTTTTGCACAACACTGTGATATAAACTGTGCCGCGCTTCATATCATACACATTTAGGCTTCAAAGTTACCTGCCATCCATCTCTGATCTTCTGGTTGAATATGCCGTACTCATAGCGTATCCCATAACCGTAGGCTGCGAGCCCAAGGGTGGCCATCGAATCGAGGAAGCAGGCTGTGGAAGGAGAGGCAGAGCTGGGCTCAAGTTTCACCCAAAAAAAGTAAAGGTAAAGGACTCCTGGATGGTTTAGTCCAGTCAAAGGTGACTATGGGGTTGCGGCACTGATCTCGCTTTCAGGCTGAGGGAGCCGGCGTTTGTCCACAGACACCTTTCCGGGTTATGTGCCCAACATAACTAAACCGCTTCTGGCACAATGGGACACCATGACGGAAACCAAACCGCACGGAAACGCCGTTTACCTTCCCGCCACAGTGGTACCTATTTATCTACTTGCACTGGTGTGCTTTCGAACTGCTAGGTTGGCAGGAGCTGGGACAGAGCAATGGGAGCTCACCCCGTTGTGCGGATTCGAACTGCCGACCTTCTGATCGGCAAGCCCAAGAGGCTCAGTGGTACGAAAACCCAGCACAGTCCTAGCTGTCAACCTTCCCTTTTTTTGTGGGAAATTCCCTTATTCCAGCGCTGCTTCCCGCTGCTATCCCGGATTGTTAGATATCCCGTAGACTGTCCCTGAGACAAGTGAGGCTGCTGATTCCTTATTTTCAAATCTGAAAGTTGACAGCTATGAGCACAGTTCAAGAGCTTTTCTCACCTTCTCTGCAGGTATAGTAAAGGTAAAGGGACCCCTGACCATTAGGTAAAGTCGCGGATGACTCTGGGGTTGCGGCGCTCATCTCTCTTTATTGGCCGAGGGAGCCGGCGTACAGCTTCCGGGTCATGTGGCCAGCATGACTAAGCTGCTTCTGGCGAACCAGAGCAGCGCACGGAAACGCCGTTTACCTTCCCGCTGGAGCGGGGACTTCCGGGTTGGCACCATCGGCAAATGGTGGAGTTCCTCGGACCTCCCGAGGAACTAGCTCCGTGAGATCGGGTCCCGCGCTGCGGCGAAAGCGGGGACCCTCCAAAAATCACAGGCGGGTGAAGCCTGTGACCTTGGGGTTCGGCGGGCACCATTTGCGCCTCCCCTACTCGTGGGGAGACCCGATTTTCGGGGGTCCGGAGCGAGACAGGGTGAGTGGCGCGGTGCTGCGAACAGATTGCTTCTTTCACGGAGTGAAGCCGCACAGCCGTTGCCGGAGAGCGCTGACTTTTTCCTATGGACAATCTGATTCTAAAAGCAACTACCCGTGAGTAGAACAAATCGGAAGATTTTAAAAGTAAAAGGGTCAAAAAGAACTTAATTTTAATTGGAAGATATAAAAAGGGAAAGAATCAATTTGGCAACTACGCGGGGAGGCTCAAATAGGAAGTCCACCTTCCGCTTTTGTACATAGTTTGAAGCAAAGATCCTACAAGCTAAAATCTTGAAAGTTTTTGATAAAGACTTAAATATTCATCGTTGAAAATGCAAACCCCCCTTTTGAAGACGTAGGGGGAAACTTTGAATATAACAAGCTTTATGAAATCAAAAAACCTCAGCTCTGAGCCTGGGAATGGGCTGCCCTTGACGTTTGGAGAATTATATTAAAAGATTTTTGAGAGAATGGACTTGACAGTTAGTTAAAATACAAAGTTTCTTCCGTCCTCTTCTGTTTTTTAAGATGGAGGAAAGTAACTTAAATTGATACAAATGGAAACTGTGTCCCTCTAGTGGGAGATTTCTGATACTGCAGGAGTGAGTGCCAGCTGGAGAGATAAGGTCCTGAGAAACTAGAGACTGACCTTGAAATACTTAAAATGTTGCTTACTGAAGAAATTGTGAACTCATTGTTTAAGATAAATTATTTGCTGGAAGAACTCCATAAGAAAGTGAATGACAGGATTCCAAAAAAAATAATAATTGACAACTGGGAACAGGAAATTCCTAACCACAGACATGAAATGAACACCAATGCTAGCTTGTCACAGGAATCTACTTTGGCAGCAGCTGTTGCTATAGAACCTAAAACAACACAAGAGAGAACTTTAGTCCCACAGAAGCAAACTGAGGACTATAAATTGAGGATGCTTAAGACTGAACTTGGTGAAAGTCGGATTTTGAAAACTGGATCCTGGCCTGGAGTGAAGAGGGAAAGTTGGCAAGATTTTATTATACAAGGACCTACAGTCTGTTGGTATTCGGAGGGAGCTGAAGGATTGGGGGCTCTTGGACTTGGAGACATTTTGAAATACGACTTTAGTTTTAGCCATGGAAATTTGGCTGGACGGCTCAGAAGATACGATCGTAATATTAGGATGAAATTCTCCTGGGATCTGTTACTTGGCGTTAAGGAACATGAAGAAAACCTGCAGAAGGGGCCTGGAGGGGACTTAAGAGCCTCGGACATTCGATTTCCAGATTGAAGGACTACAGGGAATTGACGGAAAGGACTGGCAGTTTTCGAAACCGGGGGGGAGCTGAGGGAAGAAGATTGGAAATTTAAAGTTTTTACTAAAGTATATATTAAGTTTAAGGTTTATATGAAATTAACAAAAAAAATTCTTTTGAGGGATAGAAAAACGGAGGATTGACACTTCATGGATTTAGCAGAAATGTTATCAGAAGTTAAGTACTTATAAGTTTTAGTTTTAAGGTTAAAATAAGGTTAAGAAAATTATGTTATGTATAATTGAGATTAAAGAGAAAGATGGAAAGGATTTGCTGAAATTAACTAATAGAAGTGGAATACAAGGAGGGAGGTGTGAGGAAGTCGAGGAAACAAGTGAAAGAGAGTAAGGTTGTGTTTTGAAATGTTTTTCTCTTTTTTATTCTTTTTGTATTGTGTTTTTGGTCTGTTTTGTTTCTTTGTTGTGTTTTTCATTTTTGTTGTTAAAAGCAATAAAGATTATTTTTTAAAAAAAAATAAAAAAAATACCTTCCCGCCAGAGCGGTACCTATTTATCTACTTGCACTTTGACGTGCTTTCGAACTGCTAGGTTGGCAGGAGCAAGGACCGAGCAACGGGAGCTCATCCCGTCATGTGGATTCGTCACGTGGTTTAACCCACAGCTCCACCCGCGTCCCTTAAACATTTGAGTAGGCCTGTCTAAATAAGAATGTCTTCACTGGAAAAAATACAGCGAAGGGGGCTGCAGGATATAAATAGGCAAGCAGTTCCGAAGTGTCAATGCTGCCAACACTGAATGACCAGGTTCTTACAAATGAGTCGGGAGTATTATGTGGCACCTATAAAATGCCAATTCCGTTGATCGAAGCAGTCGAGTGGGCACATATGGGGCAGGCGATCTCATAATTAAACTGGTCCCAAGCTGTAAAGGGCTTTATATGCTAATCGCAACACCGAGATGCTTTTAGAAGATCTATTTGCAGAGATCTGTTCTCCAACCTGGTGCCTTCGGTCATGGTTGGACTGCACTCTCATCAGAGCTGCGCTGGTCTTGGCTGCTGTAGCGGATCAGGGGCTGAGCATATCCCTGTGGCTACATCACTAGGTGGAGCCATCCCTGTACAGAAATTGGTGGGGTAGAGGGTTCCTGTAGGCCACATGGTGAAGCCAGATTTCCTGCATCTCCAGAATCCCAACGTCAGTTTCACTATTGATCCTTTTTAAGAGCAGTTTATGCCTACAGAGACACGGGTGGCACTGTGGGTTAAACCACAGAGCCTAGGACTTGCCGATCAGAAGGTTGGCAGTTCGAATCCCCGCAACAGGGTGAGTTCCCGTTGTTCAGTCCCAGCTCCTGCCAACCTCGCAGTTCAAAAGCACGTCAAAGTGCAAGTAGATAAATAGGTACCGCTCCGGCGGGAAGGTAAACGGCGTTTGCCAGAAGCGGCTTAGTCTTGCTGGCCACATGATCCAGAAGCTGTCTGCGGACAAACGCTGGCTCCCTTGGCCAATAAAGCGAGATGAGCGCCGCAACCCGAGTCAGTCACGACTGGACCTAATGGTCAGGGGCCCCTTTACCTTACCTTACTCAAATGTTCAGAAAACTTGTAGAAATTTTAATTTCTTTTAGTCTATTGTGGCTTGAACTTTTTGCATGTTTTAAATTATGGTTTTGATTTTTCAAAAAGTGATCATCTTTTTATATTTTTTGGGAACCGCTTTGAGTTTTATATTTTTGGGTAACCGCTTTGAGGCCCCCCCTAAATATAAATTTTACGAAACATATAAAATAAATAAATATTGTTTCATAAATTAACAGAGTCCTTGTGAACTGGCGCCAAGAAAATCTGGTATTTCTGAACCAAGAAAGACGGTTCATTTTTGCTCAGATTAGTTTCCTATGCACGATTGGAAATGGCCTCGTGATTCACACCTGTGTTTTCTCATTTGAACCAGGCCTCACTAGCTGAAGCAGAGATGAGTTCTGAGACGTTACGGGCTGGCCACGTTCACAACACACATTGAAAGCACCACGATACCACTTCAAACAATCACGGCTCCCCTCAAATAATTCTGGAAACTGTAGTTTGTGGAGGCTGCCAAGAGGTGTTAGGAAACTTGTACGCCCCTCCCGGAACTACAGTTCCCAGAGTGATTTAGCAATCGATCCCTCCGAAGAGGGAACACTGGGACTTGCTGCTCTCCCAGGGGAATATGAATCTCTTAAAACCTCTCAGCACCCTTAATGAACTACAGTTCCCAGAATTCTTTGTGGGGGGGGGTCCTGACTGCTTAAAGTGGTAGCATAATGCTTTCAATGGAGCTTGGATGTCAAACTCTCAGGGATTCTTTCAGCTAACATTCATGCAGAACAGGGGGTTGGACTAGATGACCGCTGGGGGTCCCTTCCAACTCTACAACTTCTATGGTTCCTCACTTACCTGCAAGTCTGCCAAGGCCTCCATTCCCCAGGCCGGCATCTTCTTCAATCTCCTCCAGTTCTTCAATGTCCAGCCCCAGCTAAAGAGCCACATATAGAGATTTGTTTATTTCAGTTATAGCCCACATTTTACTCCAAGGTGCTCAAGGCAGCGTACACGGTTCACCACCGACCCCATCTTATTTAACCCCCCCAACAACCTTGCAAGGTAGGTCAGGCTGAGAGGTAGTGAGGATTGCCCCAAGGTCACAACAATGAGCTTCATCCCCAAGTGGGAGATTTCAACCTGGGTCTCCCACGTCCCGGTCCAAAACTCTAACCACTAAACCACGCTGCCTCTGTGCAAAACTCTCTCAAGAGTTGTCTTTGCAGCGTAAGTGAAGCCCCACACAAATACACACACTCCTACAAAAATGGGAACGGAAAGTGGCCAAACTGTCAAAATCTGCCGTTTTTTGCAGCAGGCAGGTTGAGGCCTGTTACACAACACAACTGCACAATTTGTTCTGGGAGGGTGCAAGTGATTTAGGCACCGTTTAGATCAGCCACAGGCCATTAACGGAAATAAATCTAACGGCAAATAGGAGGCAACCAAGCCTCTGGGAAATTCAGCCAAGTTCCCCCGCCTGACGCTTGGAAGTTTTCAGAGTCTTGTACTACTGGCTGTCGCTTCCAGAATTAGTTTTATTTTTAAAAGGTGAAGGGGAATCGCATCTGTGTGCACACGCAAGGGGGGAAACATTGTGTGAACGGGTGTTCAGAGGCAGACCCGACTTGCCAACGGATTTGCAAAACCAGAAGCTTCTAGGAAGAAGCTCAGACTTCGACTCCATCCCATGACCAGATCCATAAGGTGATAAATTTATTTCACTTCTCAGTGGTTTCAAAAAACTGTTTCTCCTCTCGATTCTGACCCGGGTCACCTTCAAAGGTAGCCCCATGCAGAGCGCATTGCAGTAGTCCCCCCTCCCCCCCCTTACCTGATAAATTGCCTCATCACAGGCATTCTGCAATCCCAGGTTTATCATGGTGTTCTGCAGAGTCCGGCCCATGTAGAACTCCAAGGAAAGGTAGTAAACTCTCTGGAAAGGAAGAAGAAATGATCATTGCAACCTGCTAGGATTGGAGAAGTTGTGATGTATGGAAGTGAGAGCTGGACCATAAAGAAGGCTGATCGCCCAAGAATTGATGCTTTTGAATTCTGGTGCTGGAGGAGACTCTGGAGAGTTCCATGGACTGCAAGAAGATCAAACCGATCCATTCTGAAGGATATCAGCCCTGAGTGCTCACTGGAAGGACAGGTCGTGAAGCTGAGGCTCCAAGACTTTGGCCACCTCATGAGAAGAGAAGACTCCCTGGAAAAGACCCTGATGTTGGGAAAGATGGAGGGCACAAGGAGAAGGGGACGACAGAGGACGAGATGGTTGGACAGTGTTCTCAAAGCTACCAGCATGAGTTTGACCAAACTGCGGGAGGCAGTGGAAGACAGGAGTGCCTGGCGTGCTCTGGTCCAGGGGGTCACGAAGAGGCGGACATGACTAAATGACTAAACAACAACAGGATTGGAGATTTGAACCCGGGGTCCTCTGCATGCAAGGCGGGAGCAGAGTCCTTCCTTTAGGAAGTGATCCTGAACATGCTCTCTTGATTTATCTTCAACTGTAGGGGTGCAGATATCCAGAGTGTGGGGGTCAGGTGGGATTGCTATGAGGAATTGTGAAATATGGAGCAGGCCTATGAAAGAATTGAGTTGACTGGGTTTGAGTCATTGACAATAGTTTCTGATCGAATCCCACAGGCCTCTCCACCTCTGCCATTTGCTTTCTCTACGCCTGACAGGCATGTATAAGCATTCTAAACACAGGTCAGTTGCTTCATCAGGCATCCTCCGTACAAAGTAAGCTACTTTGATATAGTTTAATCTTTAGATAGATCTTAAGGGCCAGGAAGAGAGTTCACAAGGAGATGGTAAATACTGCCATCCTGTCTCTCCTGTTTATGCCTGTTTATGACCTCCAGGGTTTTGATGAATGCATTTTATTCCTCCTTTTATTCCTATTTTATTTACTCTGGACTACTATGCATGATCAAGTAGGAAATAGATTCTTTGTAGATGGACCTTGCCAAAAAGGTCCGTATAGTTAAAGCCATGGTTTTCCCAGTAGTGATGTATGGAAGTGAGAGCTGGACCATAAAGAAGGCTGATCGCCGAAAAATTGACGCTTTTGAATTCTGGTGCTGGAGGAGACTCTTGAGAGTCCCATGGACTGCAAGAAGATCAAACCTCTCCATTCTGAAGGAAATCAGCCCTGAGTGCTCACTGGAAGGACAGATCCTGAAGCTGAGGCTCCAAGACTTTGGCCACCTCATGAGAAGAGAAGACTCCCTGGAAAAGACCCTGATGTTGGGAAAGATGGAGGGCACAAGGAGAAGGGGACGACAGAGGACGAGATGGTTGGACAGTGTTCTCGAAGCTACCAGCATGAGTTTGACCAAGCTGCGGGAGGCAGTGGGAGACAGGAGTGCCTGGCGTGCTCTGGTCCAGGGGGTCACGAAGAGTCGGACACGACTAAACAACTAAACAACAAGAGTTTTAACTTTGTCCCATGTGGGGTTTTTGAAATGCTCCGAGGAAATCTGATCGGTTCTTACGAACACTGTGTAAAAAGTTCTTTTGTGAATAAAACGACCTGGGCCGAGGGATGGAGAGGAATTATTATCGACACGTCCTCCCAGCGTCTTGCTGGTCAAGCCTCATGTGTATTCTATTAATCAGAGTCCAATTTTTCCTTTCCTTTGGGAACGCTACATTCAGCAAACCACGGAGATTGTATTATAAAGGGAAGGAAAAGAGAAGATCCGACAGACCTAGACAAACCACAAGCCACCAGCAAGGATCAATTCGACGCAATTCATTCTCTGCCAGACATGTGCTTCGCATTCCAGGAACATTTCCCCCACCAAACTTACTCCATTCCGTCACGGTTTGTACATCGGTGAGGAAACAATCTCGTTGCCCAACACGCAGCAACCGTCTCCAGAGCCAAATGGCCGGGTTAAGATTGCACCGTTTTGAGTTTGGCCCCAGCACGATTGGTGCAAACGACGGTCAGCCACCTTTAACAAAATTAAGATGACTGAAGCCTTAAGAAAACGACAGCTCTCCTTTCAAAAAAACAAAATAAAACCAGAAGCCTTTCTGTTAGGCATTATGTCCACTGAAATCCAAAAAAGCTTTAGAGCCATCTTTATGTTTGCAACCACGGCGGCCAGAATTCTGGTAACAAAAAATTGGAAAGGCGACTTAATTCCTATAAAGCTTGACCGACAGGTGAAGACGATAGAATACCTGGAACTTGTGAAAATGACCAGGAGAATAAGAGGAAACTCAAATCAGAAAGTGAGCAAAGTAGGGACAATATTGAAAGAATATTTAAAACAATATTGTGAAAATGCAATTCTCCTGACAGGTATAAATTGAATCTTGAATACTAAAAAAATTCATAAAGGTAAAAAAAATTCTTGATATGTAATAGATTTAACGGAAAGTGCGTATAGGTTAAGATTATTTAGAAAGCACAATGAGGTGATTTGGAAGTCAAAAATATGTGTGATGCTAGATGACGTGTAGTCAATGTTTAGTTGTCATTGTGGTATTGTTTTTGTCAGTGTTGTATGTTTTGCAATAAACATAATAATTTAAAAAGGGGGGGGCGGAGAAAAAAGGAAGAAAATGACAGCTCTGGGAGACAGGGGCCGGGGATCAATCCAGGGCCAGGTCTGCCATCTGGGGAGGGAAGGAAGTTGCAGGTGACGTGACTTGAGACACGCAGGTCCCCTGGGAGACCTGAATTCTGTGTTTTTATCTGGTATGAACCCACTTTGTGTACAGTAACCACAAAAAAGGCATACATAAATAAACCTGCCTTGATGCAGGTAGTTTTTCTGCCTGCCGTAGGGGTGATTTATTTGCTCTGCTTGGATAGTTGTAAACAGAACAAATCTTAGAAGGCACCCTATGACTAAACCCTGTGGAACATCCACTGCTCAGAAAAAGTCAGGAGGAAACATAGGTAAAGGTAAAGGGACCCCTGACCATTATGTCCAGTCGTGACCAACTCTGGGGTTGCGGCACTCATCTCGCTTTATTGGCCGAGGGAGCCAGCGTACAGCTTCCGGGTCATGTGGCCAGCAGGACTAAGCCGCTTCTGGCGAACAGAGCAGCACACGGAAACGCCGTTTACCTTCCCGCCGGAGTGGTACCTATTTATCTACTTGCACTTTGACGTGCTTTCGAACTGCTAGATGTGCAGGAGCAGTGGCCGAGCAACGGGAGCTCACCCCGTTGTGGGAATTCGAACCTCTGACCTTCTGATCGGCAAGTCCTAGGCTCTGTGGTTTAACCCACCCGTGTCCCTATTCAAGTCAGGAGGAAACATTCAGTTATAAAATATAGCCTGTTAAAATTCATAGGCTTATTCCTGCCTCTGATCGTCACTTCTCCAATGCTTATCAGGTGGTTTGGGGCAATTTTCATTACAGTGGTACCTCGGGTTACAGACGCTTCAGGTTACAGACTCCACTAACCCAGAAATAGTACCTCGGGTTAAGAACTTTGCTTCAGGATGAGAACAGAAATCGTGCTCTGGCGGTGCGGCAGCAGCGGGAGGCACCATTAGCTAAAGTGGTGCTTCAGGTTAAGAACAGTTTCAGGTTAAGAACGGACCTCCGGAACGAATTAAGTACTTAACCCGAGGTACCACTGTATTCTATTTTATTGGTTTTATCATCTATGAGGAGCATTTGCATGAGAAAGCAGGGCCAAAATCAAATAAGTTAGCTGTGCATATTTTTAAGAGGATTTCTACTCCTGCAAGAGTTGGGGGCTCATCAGGGCAGCTCTGGTCGCAGCTCCCACAGTGACCAACCCCTTTGCTGTAAACGTAAAGGTAAGGTAAAAGAAAGGACCCCTGGACGGTTAAGTCCAGTCAAAGGTGACTATGGGGTTGCGGAGCTCATCTCGCTTTCAGGCCGAGGGAGCCAGTGTTTGTCCACAGACAGCTTTCCGGGTCATGTGGCCAGCAGGATTAAACCGCTTCTGGCACAACGGGACACCGTGACGGAAACCAGAGCGCATAGAAAAGCCATTTGCCTTCCTGCCGCAGTGGTACCTATTTATCTACTTGCATTGGTGTGCTTTCGAAATGCTAGGTTGGCAGGAGCAGGGAGAGAGCGACAGGAGCTCATTCCGTCGCGGGGATTCGAACCGCCATCCCTCTGATCGGCAAGCCCAAGAGGCTCAGTGGTTTAGACCACAGCGCCACCCGCATCCCTTTCCCTTTCCCCTTTCTTGCTATTTGGATCTGTTGGTTCGGTTCCCACCCTCTGGAGCAGCAGAAAGCAAGCTTGCTCCGTCTTAAAGCCCTTTGCGGCTTAGGGCCCTCGTATCTACGGGACCGCCTCTCCTGGTCTGCCCCGCAGAGGACCTTAAGGTCCATGAAATAACCATAGTTTAGAGGTCCCGGGCCCTAAGGAAGTCAGACTATCCTCCACCAGGGCCAGGGCCTTCTCAGTGGTGGCTCCGACCTGGTGGAATGCTCTGTCCCATGAGACCAGGGCCCTGCAGGATTTAACTTCCTTCCGTCAGGCCTGTAAGACAGAGCTATTCCGCCTGGCCTTTAACTTGAATTCAGCCTGACCTTTTATTTTCCTTCTCTTCCCTCCCCTCCCCTTTTATGAAGATCACCCGCTCTGAGACCCCACAGCTAATTCTCCCCTGGCCTCCTCGCTGGCCCAAGTAGGACCAATTCAGCCAGCTAGCTCTGGAGACTATTTAATGCTTATTTCCCCTAAATTGATTTTTGAATTTTATTGTTATTCTTGTTTTTATACTGTATTTTATGCTGCTTTTATAATTAAGTGTTTTAAATTTGTTGTTAGCTGCCCTGAGCCCGGTTTTTGAATCTGGAAGGGAGTGGTATAAATAAATAAAAATATTATTTCACACTCTGGCACCTGATGTGAGCTATCAATGGTGGCTCAGGGGTCACCTCTGGGTCCCATCCGATGAGGCAAGACAGGGCTTTTCTAAAGTTAAAATGTGGTGGTTCTGGAAATCTCTAGGATGAAGCACCGAATCAAAGATGGGAGCCGGAGAAAGGGCAGATTAGGAGCAAAGCTGTCTCAGCAGAGAGCCTGTCCACCTCACTTGAGAGAAAGGGCTTTCGACTGATGTCACAAATGGGATTACTCCTTAATCTACCAGGCTAAAGCTCTACATTAAAGGCCGTTAACAGTCCAAACCCTGACTGAAGAGATGGTTAAGTCAATCCAATTCGAGGAGGGCAACCAGCTCCTCCACGCTGGATTTAGATCTGCCTTTCAGCCTATCGCTTTTCAGGATTGGCAGTGACAAGGTCTCTTCCAGCCCTATTAAGAAGCGTATCTTTCAAAGCTGGAGAAGGCAGGGGTTGAACCTTAGACCTTCTGAGTGCAAGGCATGGATTCTGTGAATAAGCCAGGCTCAGTCCTCACCACCATGAAATTCACAAGTTGGGAGGGAGAAGAAATTCAATTCCGTTGTCACTTTTTGTGCTTTCTTTGGGCATAGCATTTTCATTAAGGCTTTGTCATAATGAGATATTGCGAAGACAAGGTAATCTAAACAAAGAGAGAAGCAGAGAAAGGAAAGGAAGGTCTCACGCAAAGGTAGCTCACCTGGGAATTTCCCTTTCTTCTCCCAGTCTCCTACCCTGGGAGATCTTCCCTTCTGATGCAGTCTTTCTTCAACCATCTATCACCTTCATGTGCCTACCCTCATTGACCCAGAGTAAAAGGTAAAGGGACCCCTGACCATTAAGTCCAGTCATGACCGACTCTGGGGTTGTGGCGCTCATCTCGCTTTACTGGCCGAGGGAGCCGGTGTACAGCTTCCAGGTCATGTGGCCAGCAGGACTAAGCCACTTCTGGCGAACCAGAGCAGCACACGGAAACGCCGTTTACCTTCCCGCTGAAGCGGTACCTATTTATCTACTTGCACTTTGACGTGCTTTCGAACTGCTAGGTGGGCAGGAGCTGGGACCGAGCAACGGGAGCTCACCCCGTCGCGGGGATTCGAACTGTCGACCTTCTGATCGGCAAGTCCTAGGCTCTGTGGTTCAACCCACAGAGCCACCTGCGTCCTAATTGACCCAGAGCAGAGGGCATCAAATGAAAGGAGAATTGTAGGGTTGGAAGAGTTTTAAACAAAATCTGCCCTTCTTCCCTTATGGGGGAAGCAAGAGCCCTTAAAGAGTCGTCTGTAGGTTCTCCATCGGTAGGAGAAAATAACAGAGGCCAACCAGAGAATATTGAGAAGCAAAGCAGCTAGTAAGCCTGATCTTTATTGATCTGTTGCAACAGGGTGCTCCCCTCACACGCAGGAAAGGAGGAGGACCCAGAACAAAGGTGTGCCCGCCCTTATATAGACATTTTAAATTCCCTGCCCCGGAGCTCAAGACCACCCCTCCATACATCACAGAAGGGGTGTAACCCAAGACCACCCCCCACAAACATCATACCTACAGCACAGAAAAGGCGGTCTACAGCAGAAATCTGAGTGTGTTGTTTATCTCCTGTCTGCCAGGTTATCTGAGAATGCCTTATCTGATTGCCTTTCCTGGTAGCCTGCCCCTTCCTTTGAGATGGTGATTCCCCAATTCCTGAGAGAATGGGAAGGTTCCCTCACCCCCTCCCTCCTTGCAGAGAAAACATTTGGTCAGTTTGGGAGTCAAAATGGTTTCAGGACGGGTCTTCCTGTGCTGCTCCAGACATGTGGTCCCCATATCTATGTACATGCTTGGTTGGTACATTTATGAACATTTATTATATATATATATATATAAGACCTTAATTTTTTTATTTCGGAAGGTACCCTGAGGATCATCTAGTCTAAGCATGTCCAACTCCCAAGAGACTCTGATCTGCTCCCAGTATTGGCAGTGATCTACTGGCAGTGATCTACCCATTGGAGGGAGGAGTAGCGTACATGGGGTGGGTGGATTGGCCAGAGTTGTTGAGCTTTTGGGGGAGAAGATTGCACAGAGGGGTTTTTTTTAGCTCTCCCCCCCCGTAACTTTTTGTACACGATAAGGATCCCACGATCTGCCCGGATCAGCCAGGGATCTACCTGATCTAGCCCAACCCCCTGCAATGCAGGAATATGCAGCTGTCCCTTACAGGAATCGAACCTGCAACCTTGCCATTGCAAGAACCACGCTCTAACCAACTGAGCTATCTAGGTGAAAAAGGAAAACAGAGCAAAACTAAACAAAGCAAAAGCAAAGGGAGGGAGGAATAATAATAATAGAACGAAAAGAGAAATAAATAAAGTAGATTTCTGTAATTCTGTTTGCAATTGAAAGAGAAACCACCTAATATGCACTTCTAGTGGCCCATCTAGCCCAGCATCCTATTCTGATAGGAATATCAGAATATTCCTGATATTGGTGCCAACCAAATGCCCCCATGGGAAACTGTCAGGCGGTGAGGTGGTTGCTCACAAGTAACCAGGCAGGGCTCCGACCTGTCTTCCGCAGGTTTTTATTTGTGCAAATTATTTACAGTGCAGGACCACAACGTTCATGTCCGTCTTAGTCACTTGCAGATTCCGGGAGTGGCCCCTTCCAGCTTCCCCCCCAACATAAGAACTTGGACACCCCAAATCTCCGCCTCCCCTCCTTCCGTCTCATCCCTCTGCGCAAGCAGGGTGACCGAAGCGTGTGTGCCTCCTGGCTGGCCGTGCCAGGTGAGGCGCTTGGGATCTCAGTAGCATCTTTGAGCCTTCCCTCCACCCGGCTACCTCTTTCCCCCTCTGCTCCACTGGGGGTGTGGCTTTCCTTACTGCCAGACGAGGAGCTGCTTCTCAGAATCAGCGGAGTAACCCCCTGCCTCCCTCCCCATTCCGATGGCAGTCTCCTGACAGAAACCAGCAAGGCACAAGAACAGTTCTCCGCTCCTGGGATTTCCAGCAGCTGAGATTCAGAAGCACTGCTGCCTCCAAGCCTCCAACTTAAACCCAGCCATCCTTCAAAATCCGCATTTTGTGAGGCAGCCCTCCAACCAGCACCCGCAAACGTGGAGGCATTCACAAAAAGTGTGCATAGAAATGTGCAAACCTAGACAGCTTCTTAAAAAGCAGAGACATCACCTTGCCAACAAAGGTCCGTATAGTTAAAGCTATGGTTTTCCCAGTAGTGATGTATGGAAGTGAGAGCTGGACCATAAAGAAGGCTGATCGCTGAAGAATTGATGCTTTTGAATTATGGTGCTGGAGGAGACTCTTGAGAGTCCCATGGACTGCAAGAAGATCCAACCTCTCCATTCTGAAGGAAATCAGCCCTGAGTGCTCACTGGAAGGACAGATCCTGAAGCTGAGGCTCCAAGACTTTGGCCACCTCATGAGAAGAGAAGACTCCCTGGAAGAGACCCTGATGTTGGGAAAGATGGAGGGCACAAGGAGAAGGGGATGACAGAGGACGAGATGGTGGGACAGTGTTCTCGAAGCTACCAGCATGAGTTTGACCAAACTGCGGGAGGCAGTGGAAGACAGGAGTGCCTGGCGTGCTCTGGTCCAGGGGGTCACAAAGAGTCGGACACGACTAAACAACAACAAAAATGTGGAAACTAGCATGAAAGGTGAGTGATAAAAGGCCTGGGTCAAGGACTCAAGTTCCCTGCCTAAGAGACTGTCAGTGGCCGAGTAGGGAGAGAGACCAGGGTGCTGAAGACATCCCACTTATTTGTGTTAGAGACATTACACAAGGCACATGTTGCACAACTGTGTCATGTGTGCATATATAGCCAGGTCTCAAGGACAGCCTTGCAGGGCACCTGAGCTGCTGCTTTTTGTCCTGCCACACACATTGCCAAGCAGAACACCCTGATCTCGGACCTCACCCTTGCTGGAACAATGGCGCTGGTTTCACCTGGGAACATGGCTTTTCCTCCTTGAGGAGTGGTGGCATGCAAAGGCATGTGGCTCTTGCAATTCAACCAAGGACGGCACATCCATCACCACCTCAAGCCTGTCTGTTTTTCCAAGGACCACACCTACCACCACCAGACGAGAGTCTCCAAGAAGCAGTCAAGGGGTGATTTACACACCTGCACAGACCAGCCGCCGATTTATTAATCACCTTCTAAATCACCGTGCCAAGGCGATTTCCATGTACGATAATTTAAAGAAGTTAGGTCCTGGAACTCCTTGATTTTTCAGCATGGGAACTTTGCCCCTGCTTATTTTGAAAATATTATTTTGTTCTCGAAGCTACCAGCATGAGTCTGACCAAACTGCGGGAGGCAGTGGAAGACAGGAGTGCCTGGCGTGCTCTGGTCCATGGGGTCATGAAGAGTCGGACACGACTAAACGACTAAACAACAACAACAGATTTTGAAAATATGTATCTCACCTGTTCAAGAAACAGAGGCCTGCTAGCAATCAAAAGCATGTTATATAAACTATGGAACGATCCACAATTTAACCAAATCATAAATAGAAATCTGAGTCCAGATGGACCAGCTAAGCAAGAGGCTGCTGGACACCAGGCCAACGTTAGTTCAGGTTGGTGGTCATCACTGCCTACTGTGGCAAGGAGTTCCACAGCTCAACTGTGTCAAAACAGCAATAAGAGCCGCTTTCTGGCTTGCCCCGCATGTCTCACCTTGGGGTCCTTCTCGTAGTAGTACTGCTGTGTGCGGATCCACCTGCCCACCAGGTGATCGCGGACAGTGTGGGCCAGGGCAAAGTAGTAGTCGCGATGAGTGGCCACATTGCGGTCCTTGACCAGGGTGAAGTGGAGATGCCGGTTGAAGCCTTTCTTCAGCTCCGCCACGTTCTCCACGCCAACGATGCCACGGATGCTGATCTGCTTGCGCTTCTCCTGGTCTGTCAGAGGGCGAGACATGGCTGTCGGAGGAAGGAGACGACAGCGCTGGGTGCCCTTCGCGCAATACAGCCCAGCCGCCAAGAGAGAGAGAGAGCGGCCGGGAAGGCACTGACCTCTGGAGCTCCCGGCCAGCGACCTGGTACAGCCCTTTCCTGTTCAGGACAGCCTCCCTCCTGTTCTGCCTCCCTCTGTGGGGCTGAGAAGCGACTGAATGAAGGCAGGAAGAGGAGGAGGAGGAGTCTGGTTTAAAAGTGAGCTCAGCTCTGAAAGAAGCAGCTGGGAGACTGCCCCTTTCCTGGATACAGGTGGAATTAGGGGTTTGGGCTGGCGTTTAAGTTCCTTTTTTGTTGTTGTTGTTAGATCACTTTTATTAATTTTCCAAAAAAAGACATCCACTTAACATATCAAATCATAATCCAATAAAAACTAAAAACTAAAATAAACAAGGTCAAATTATCTTCCGAATTGTAATTATTAATTGTACGACGTCCCATACTCTGAACCTTGAAGCATGTCCAAATCTCAATCCTGCCTTTTGTCGATATTTCCACATCTCGATTTTAAACTCTCCAATTAAGTTCCTAAACTTAAATTACAAAATTAAGTTTCACCTTTTATTTTTTGCATCCTGCGGGTTTAGGTTGAGTGGCATGCTTCTATGAGAGGTGCAGGAGATTGGGGGGGGGCTGGAAACCGGGAGAGGGAGCAGACGTCAGTTACTGCCTTGGCAACCAAGTTTGCAAAGGTGCATATTGAGGTTGCAAAGGTGGGAAATCAGAGCTTGGGGTGCACCACCTCAGATTGCAAAGGCAGGCTTACATGATGGAATACCCCCTCACCTTGTACCTAGGCAGCTAGCATGTCATATAATAATAATAATAATAATTTTTTATTTATACTCTGCCCTTCCCGGTTTAAAAACCGGGCTCAGGGCTGCTAACAGCAAATATAAAACAATGATTAAAATGTGACTTAAAAACAGCATAAAACACAACAGAAAATGCAGCATCAATATCAATAAAATTCAAAAATTCCGGGGTCATTGGGGGAGGGGAACCCAGTCAGTAGACATAAAATGATCACCAGGACCAACTGGCCAAGTTGGTCCTATTAGGGGCCAGCAAGGAAACCAGGGAAGAATTTAAATGTGGGGTCCCAGAAAGGGTTTCTTCACAGAAGAGGAAAGGGAAAAGGGAATAGAGGATCAGGCTAATTCAAATTGAAGGCCAGGCGGAATAGCTCTGTCTTACAGGCCCTCGTATCAGGCAGAAGGGGGTCTAGAAGAGTATTATTTTATAGGAACTCTCAACTGCAGCCTGAAGTGTTCTGCCCAAACCCAGATTACATGCTTCAGTGCTAACCAGGCCAGTCACAACGACAGAGAAAACCTTTTCTGCCTGAGAAAGAGGGGAAGTTGCCAGGCAGCGAGGCAGCAAGAAAAGAACCTCAATTTCCTCCTTCCTTTTTGCACACGAGTCCTGGATCCCCATTTGGGCTTTCATGAAAGCTCAGATAAATTGGTTGCAGCACAATGGGCTACGTCTCTCTCCAAACCGCTTTGGACTTTGGTCAGTTCACAGAATCCTGGAGTTGGAAGGGACCCTGAAGGTCATCCAGTCCAACCCCCTGCAATGCAGGAGACTTTTGCCCACTGTGGGACTCAAATCCATGACCCTGAAGAGTCTCATGCTATCCCAGTGCGAATATTTTATTTCCGCTTTGGTTTTTGCAATCTATATCTTGCCCTTCGTCCCAAAGGAGTCCAGGGTGGCAAGCAACACAATTTGCAAACATGAGAACGTAAAGTAGCCTACTGGAACAGGCCCAAGGCCCGTCTAGTCCAGCATTTTGGACCCGGGTGCAACAGTGGGGCAGTTTTCAAATCAAAAGTCCACCATGCAAGCAAGATGGGTTTCCTGCTTGACTGCAGACCAGCCTTCCCCAGCCTAGTGCCCACCAGATTTTTGGACTACAACTCCCATCAGACTGGAGAATAAATAAATTTATTTATTGCTTGCAGTCCAAACATTCATAAAGCTTCTCTCCGGTGTAGATCCTTTGGTGGTAGCCTCATTTAATCCTTGCAACAGCCCTGTGGGGTAGCTAGGCTGAGAGGTCTGGCCCAAGGTCACCCAGTGAGTTTCATGGCTGGGTGGGGATCTGAACCCTAGTCTCTCCCAGGTCGTAGTCTAACCATGACACCACACTGCCTCTTGATGCAGAAAAGTCAAATTCAGACCCTTTCCAATCTAAAGACTGTGATCAGTGGGACAAGACACCAATGTGGAGATCCCAAAAGCAATTCAGGCCTCGGGTTTGAGAAGGTCCAAAATCAATGAGTTTAACTGGTCCTGGGAAAAGCCCCACTTGTGGGTCAGAGAGGGTCCGTGGCAGAAATAACACCCTATGCAGAGGCATTTTTAAAGGAGACCTCGCTTGCTCGCGAGTAAGCATACTTGGGATTGCACTGTGTAGCCCCAAATCTAAGCACGCTTACTCCGAATTAACTCCCACTGCGTTCTATGAGGCTTACTCTCCGGCAAGTAAGTGCGTGCACGGAAGCGCAGCGTCACTTCTGAGCTGCCTCTATGGGGGAAAGATTGAGACCTTTAAAGCGGATGAGGGGCTCTCCCCCCCCCCCGAGAACGCGCATCCGACGGAAGCGTTCACACTCCTCTTGCGGACCCCAGAAGCGCAACACGCCTCTTTCAGAGTCACGTGTGAACTGTGGCTTTTTTGCCTGGCAGGCAAGGAAAATCACTTAAACAGAACCGCCTGCACTCTTCCCTTCCACTCTTCCGTGGGGAGTTGGGGGTGGGGAGCAAAACATCATTGGAGAAAGCTGACCCCCCCTCAGAAGGGGTTGGAAGATTCGAGGTGTGCGCATGAATGTGGGGGGTCCCTCTCCACCCCAAGGAAGTGGCTCCTTGCACCCGAGAAAGCTCAGAGCCAGCCGCTTACCTCGCTTCTACCCTGTGCGCTTTTACGCACCGCTTGCAGCAGCGCCCACCCGGACCGCTCCCCCTTCTTGCGCGCTTACTTGCGAGGGGTTGGAGGGAGGGAATGGGGGGCACCCTCCCCGCCCCCCATGCCCCCAAAACTTTCTCCCCTGGGGCGTGTCCTGCAGGACTTTCCCTTTCTTCCTGCCCCCCAGGGAGATACGCCAAGCAGGACAAGCGCGCGTCGCCCATCGCGAAGCGTTTACCTGCGCTGGATCCCGGGGCGTCGGAGGATGGTGTCCCCACTCTTTTCGGGGTTCGGTGCTGCGCAGAGGCGCTTCGAGGATCTTTCCCGGAAAGAGCCAAGGCCCGCCCCCGCCCCTCTTTTTATAGGCTGCCATTGGCCGAGGCGGACGCCTGTTAGCCCCGGGACCCCGCCTTCTAATCGCTGGACAGGGAAGTTTTCTTGCCCGAAGGGGCGGGCGGAGCCCTGGAATGGGGAAGCGGAGCGGGATCGGGCTCCGGACTGACTGCCGCTCCTCCCGCGGTGCTCCTTCTTCCCTCCCCAGCCGCTTTGGCGTTGCTCCGGTTGCAGGAGGGATGGCAGGCGCAGCCAGGAGTTTGCCAGGCCCCGAGGGCAGGGCGGGCAGGCAGGCAGGCAGGGACGTGAAGCGGAAATCGGCGGCCCTCATCCCCTCTTTACCCGAAAGTAAGCCCCATTGAGCTCAAAGGGCCTTACCTCTGAGTAGGCAAAGCTATTGGTTCCTTGGTGAACCAGCTCCGTGCCAGATTTAGGGTTCTAAGCGATTTGCACCCATGGCGTTTAGGGCGTCTGGATTAAAAGACGCAGTGAAACGGCACCGTGGGAAAGCGTTGGGGTAAAAACACCCGTGGTTAAAATACGCATTTAAATATTGCACGGTGAGGAAGGGTGGGGGGGCAGAAGCTTCTTGCAAAAGGATAAGAGCTTATCGGTAGGCAGTTGCAAGGGTTCCTCTTCCTTTCCCACCCGCCCCCTTTAATAAATTATTCGGATTCAAGGAGACAAGTTTCCATCCATCTTGGATGGATGAGACACGTTTTTCTCCCTGTCTCATAATACAAGAACCTGCTATGAAGTAGAATGCCAGCAAAGTCAGAGCATTCACAGTTGAACTAGTTCTAGATCTGTTTCAATCTGTGTGGAGGATTCCCTGGTCCTGAATGGGGCAACTGTGCCCCTGAAGGACCAGGTGCGCAGCCTGGGAGTCATTTTGGACTCACAGCTGTCCATGGAGGCGCAGTTCAGTTCTGTGTCCAGGGCAGCAGTTTATCAGCTCCATCTGGTACGCAGGATGAGACCCTCCCTGCCTGCGACTGCCTCGCCAGAGTGGTGCATGCTCTGGTTATCTCCCGCTTGGACTACTGAAATGCGCTCTACGTGGGGCTACCTTTGAAGGTGACCCGGAAACTGCAACTAATCCAGGATGCGGCAGCTAGACTGGTGACTGGGAGCGGCCACCGAGACCACATAACACCGGTCTTGAAAGACCTCCATTGGCTCCCAGTACGTTCAAAGTGTTGGTGCTGACCTTTAAAGCCCTAAACAGCCTCAGCCCAGTATACCTGAAGGAGCATCTCCACCCCCATCATTCTACCCGGACACTGAGGTCCAGCACCGAGGGCCTTCTGGTGGTTCCCTCACTGCGAGAAGCCAAGTTACAGGGAACCAGGCAGAAGGCCTTCTCGGTGGTGGCACCCACCCTGTGGAATGCCCTCCCACCAGATGTCAAAGAGAACAAAGAGCGGCGGCGGCTCCCAGTCACCAGTCTAGCTGCCGCATTTTGGATTAGTTGTAGTCCACAGGCAGGGAGGGTCTCAGCCTGTGTACCAGATGCTCTGATAATGTCTAGGTTAGATTAATGCAACACATTATTCATAGGCCTGCTTCTGAAGACGGTTTGGGAACTTCAGCTGGTGCAGAATTTGCTGGCTCACTGGGGCAAGACAGTTTGAGCATCTTACGCCTATCCTGGCCCAACTGCACAGGCTGCCAATTAGTTTCCAGGCCCAGTGCAAAGTGCTGGTTTTGACCTATAATGCCTTAAACAGCTAAGGCCTGCGATACTTCTAGCACTGCCTCTCCCCATATGAACTGACCTGGACCTTACAATCATCATCTGAGGCCCTTAGTTCATGTGACCCTCCCCTCCACAAAAGCTCCGGAGCATGGCAATTTGAGAAAATAATAATAATAATAATAATAATAATAATAATAATAATATATTATTATTTATACCCCGCCCATCTGGCTGGGCTTTCCCAGCCACTCTGGGCAGCTTCCAAAAAAATATTAAGATACTGTAGTACATCAAACATTAAAAGCTTCCCTAAACAGGACTGCCTTCAGAATGGGCCTATTAAACAGTGGTTCCCTGATTGTGCAATGCTCTCCCCAAGGAGGTTTGGCTGGTGTCTTTATCATATACCCTTAGGCATCAGGTGAAAAAAGCATTCCTCTTCATCCAGGCTTTGGTCTGATTAACATCCTATACCAGAGCTCTCCAAACTGGCCGTGTGTCAGCTGCAGTGTGTAGGTGTGTCGCACAAATGCTCCCCGTGTGCTTCTTCCGGGGCTGGAAAAGGTGTTTTTTTTTTAATTATTAATTTTTATAGAATTTTACAAGAAAAGAAAGAGAAACAACGAACAATACATAACACTGTAAACACATTTATAGACATGTTTTCCAAAATGCAAACTAAAAAAAAAAATAGAGAAAAGACAAAAGCAAAAAATACTTTTCATAATCAATAATATTACCAAATTCATGCTTCAAACATTACAATATATAACTCCTAGTTAAAATATTATAAAACTCTTCCACCGCATTCACTGCACGTCTTGCTCACCTTTGCATCTGGTCTTCAATCATTTCCCTTCCTTAGGTTCTTTCATAATCCGTCTGATCTTTATGTTCTCTATATTCTTCACAAGGTTAGTCTAAGCACAAACTAGTAAAACTGATTTACTGTGTTGAGAATTGATGCATGTCTACAAAGTGTATCACCAAGATGAAAAGTTTGGAAAGCTCTGTCCTGTACAGTTTTTAATGTGTTGTGGGAGGGGGGGAGAGAATTATTGGTTTGTTTTTGTTCTTGCTTTTTATGTATTTATATATTTTATGTATTTATATGTATACAAATTTTAATAATAATAATATAATTACAATGACTCCCTCAGGAGGCAGTGATGGCCACTGATTTGGATGACTTTCATAGAGGATTAGACAAATTGATGAAGAGGAAAGCCATCAATGGCTACCATGTTTTCTCTCCCTGTCAGAGACAGTGTGCCTCCGAGTTCCTGGGAATCACAGGTGAGGCAAACGGAGTTGCAGTCGGGTCCTGCTTAATTCTGCTTGAGAGGGTTGGCTGAGGCCCGTGATATTAAAGGCGAAAGGAGAAATGAGCTTTGCCTCATGCTGCACCTCCGAGGAGGGCCAAGGAGCCGCAGGAGGAGGGCCACGATCCCCGGCTGCGACTGAATATAGACCTGACATCAATCCATCCTGAAGCCATCGCTCTGTGCAGCTTCCTGCATTACAGTTGCTGGGGGGAAATCGGATGTTGAAGCCGGAGTTTCCTGCAGGAAGGAAGTCGGAGAGGAACACAAGATGCTGCCTTCTGCTGAGCCAGACCCAGTGGTCCTTCTAGTTCCATAATGCCTGCACGGACTGGCAGCAGCTCCCCAGGATTTCACAGAAAGAGGCATTCGCATCCCTGCCTGGAGATTGTACCGGGAATGCATTGTGTTGTTAGCTTGTTTCAAAATTATATCTTTCCTCCAAGGAGCTCAAAGCGACCTACTTACTGTATTTTTTGCTCTATAGGACGCACTTTTTCCCCTCCAAAAATGAAGGGGAAATGTGTGTGCATCCTATGGAGCGAATGCAGGCTTTCGCGCACTGACCCCTCTCGCTCTCCAGGCTTCAGGCAGCTATCCGCAAGCCTTCTGAGTGTGGCGGGAGTTCCCCCTGCACTCCGAAGGCTTGCGGATAGCTGCCTGAAGCCTGGGGAGCACAGCGCCAACTCCTGTTGCGTTCCCCGGGCTTCAGGCAGCTATCTGCAGCTAAAAACGTAGCTGCGCGCAGCGTCTCCCGGCTGGAGCGGTTGCGCGTGGCTAAAGAGGAAGCCAAGACAGCCAGCGGGATGGATCCTGCTCGCTGTCTTGCCTTCTTTGCTCTTTGGGGCTGGGGGAAATAAATAAATCCCCCCCTTTATTTCCCCCCCTAAAAACTAGGTGCGCCTTATGGTCTGGTGCGTCCTATGGAGCGAAAAATACGGTAGTTCTTCTGCTCCCCATTTTATCCTCACAAGAACCCTGTTAGGTAGGTTGGGTCCTGCTTATGGGATTCCCAGAGGCCTCTGGTTGGCCACTCTGAGAACAAAAGCCGCCCTAGGAGATCCCCCTTTGGCCTGATCCAGCATGCGGGCCTCTCTTATATTCTTAAGAGCACGTGAGGCTTTGCAGGTACAGGAAACACAGAGACCCAACTTGCTAGGAATATAGCTTTAGGGACATTTTATGCTATCTCTCCATTCCATCTGAATCAGGAGAGGCACTTCAGGTACTGAACTGGTGTCTGGAGGCAGGGATGGGGGCCAATAAACCAAACCGGAATCCTGGCAAGGCAGAGGTCATATGAGTCAGTGGGGCTGAGGTTCAGGAATCAGGGTGCTGGCCTATTCTAGGTGAGGTGGCCCTCCCCCCCACAAAAAAAGCAAGTAAGTGGTTTGGAAGTGCTTCACAATTCTAAGCTGTGTCCGGAGACGCAGGTGACTTCAGTGGCAAGGAGGGCTTATGGCTACCTGTGGATGGTTCACCAACTATAGACATTCCTGGACTGAGAGGGTTTGGCCTCTCACTTGTGGGGTGCCTCAGGGTTCCGTCCTCTCCCCCATGCTTTTTAATATCTATATGAAGGTGCTGGGAGAGATCATTAGGGGGTTTGGGCTGGGTGTTCATCAGTATGCAGATGACACCCAGCTCTACCTCTCTTTTAAATCAGAACCAGTGAAGGCGGTGAAGGTCCTGTGTGAGTGCCTGGAGGCGGTTGGAGGATGGATGGCGGCTAACATATGAGGTTGAATCCTGACAAGACAGAAGTACTGTTCTTGGGGCTGGTGTGGAGGATTCCCTGGTCCTGAATGGGGCAACTGTGCCCCTGAAGGACCAGGTGCGCAGCCTGGGAGTCATTTTGGACTCACAGCTGTCCATGGAGGCGCAGGTTAATTCTGTGTCCAGGGCGGCTGTCTACCAGCTCCACCTGGTACGCAGGCTAAGACCCTACCTGCCCGCAGACTGTCTCGCCAGAGTGGTGCATGCTCTGGTTATCTCCCGCTTGGACTACTGCAATGCGCTCTACATGGGGCTACCTTTGAAGGTGACCCGGAAACTGCAATTAATCCAGAATGCGGCAGCTAGACTGGTGACTGGGAATGGCTGCCAGGACCACATAACACCTGTCCTGAGAGATCTGCATTGGCTCCCAGTACGTTTCTGAGCACAATTCAAAGTGTTGGTGCTGACCTTTAAAGCCCTAAACGGCCTCGGTCCTGTATATCTGAAGGAGCGTCTCCACCCCCATCGTTCAGCCCGGATACTGAGGTCCAGCTCCGAGGGCCTTCTGGCGGTTCCCTCATTGCGAGAAGCCAAGTTACAGGGAACCAGGCAGAGGGCCTTCTCAGTAGTGGCGCCTGCCCTGTGGAACGCCCTCCCTTCAGATGTGATGGAAATAAGCAGCTATCTTCTCTTTAAAAGACAACTGAAGGCAGCCCTGTTTAGGGAAGTTTTTACTATTTAATGCTGTATTGTTTTTAACACTCGATTGGGAGCCGCCCAGAGTAGCTGGGGAAACTCAGCCAGATGGGCGGGGTATAAATAATAAATTATTATTATTATTATTATATCAGTGACCCATGGACTAATAACATTTGGGATAGATTACTGCAGTGCACTCTGCATGGGGCTGCCCTTGAAGATTGTCTGGAAGTGCAGAATGGGATGGAGTGTGTCCCTTGTGAAGAATGGTTGCAGCGTTTGGGGCTTCTGGGTTTAGTTTAGGGGAAAGGCGCTGAGAGGCGACATGATGTAAGTTCATAGAATTATACATGACATGCAGAAATTGGAAACCGGTCCGCATCACACAGCTGATCTGTCACATGGAGCCTTGCTTCCCCTAACCTCTCCAAGTGAACCAAGAGCCAGTGATAAGATTATAGTCTGAAAGGGAGCTTAGATCCCATTTGCCCATCAAGGAGATGTAAACTCCAGACAGAAGAGGAGCTCAGGGGGCCCTTGTAAATGGAATTTAGAAGTCAAGGAGAGGGTGTCCTTTGCCTGGCGGCGCCGCCCTCGATAATTCTGCTTTAGAGGGTTGGCTGAGGCCCATGATATTGGAGGCGACAGGACAAATAAGCTTTCCCTCATGTTGGGTCTGGGAAGGATGCAAAGATGCTGAGCGGGGGGGGGGGGGACAGCTCACAGCAGGGGGTGCCTGCTGCACCTCCGAGGAGGGCCAAGGAGCTGCAGGAGGAGGGCCACCCCCCCCCCGGCTGCGACTGAATATAGACCTGACATCAATCCACCCTGAAGCCATCGCTCTGTGCAGCTTCCTGCATTACGGTTGCTGGTGGGAAATCGGATGTTGAAGCCGGAGTTTCCTGCAGGAAGGAAGTCGGAGAGGAACACAAGATGCTGCCTTCTGCTGAGCCAGACCCAGTGGTCCTTATAGTTCCATAATGCCTGCACGGACTGGCAGCAGCTCCCCAGGATTTCACAGAGAGAGGCATTCGCATCCCTGCCTGGAGATTGAACTGGGAATGCATTGTGTTGGTTGTTTGTTTGTTTCAAAATTATATCTTTCCTCCACGGAGCTCAAAGCGACCTACTTCGTTCTTCTGCTCCCCATTTTATCCTCACAAGAACCCTGTGAGGTAGGTTGGGCTGAGGTGAGCAGCTGGCCCAAGGTCGCCCAGTGAGCTTTACGGTTGAGTAGAGATTTGAACCCTGGTCTCTCAGGTCCTAGACCAACACTCTTCACCACAAACCACACCGGCTTAATTTGCAAAGCCTCAACAACAGCACACGAAAGCCCATGCCAAGAACAAACTTAGTTGGTCTCTAAGGTGCTACTTAGGGACGCGGGTGGCGCTGTTGTCTAAACCACAGAGCCTAGGGCTTGATGATCAGAAGGTCGGCGGTTTGAATCCCCGCGATGGGGTGAGCTCCCGTTGCTCAGTCCCAGCTCCTGCCTACCTAGGAGTTCGAAAGCACGTCAAAGTGCAAGTAGATAAATAGGTACCACTCCGGCGGGAAGGTAAACGGCGTTTCCGTGCGCTGCTCTGGTTCGCCAGAAGCGGCTTAGTCAAGCTGGCCACATGACCCGGAAGCTGTGCGCCGGCTCCCTTGGCCAATAAAACGAGATGAGCGCTGCAACCCCAGAGTCATTTGAGACTGGACCTAACGATCAGGGGTCCCTTTACCTTTAAGGTGCTACTGGACAATTTTCTTCTTATTATTACTTTTATATACCGTATATACTTGAGTGTAAGCCATCTCATGAGAAGAGACGACTCCCTGGAAAAGACCCTGATGTTGGGAAAGATGGAGGGCACAAGGAGAAGGGGAGGACAGAGGACGAGATGGTGGGACAGTGTTCTCGAAGCTACCAGCATGAGTTTGACCAAACTGCGGGAGGCAGTGGAAGACAGGAGTGCCTGGAGTGCTCTGGTCCAGGGGGTCATGAAGAGTCGGACACGAATAAATGACTAAACAACAAATAGTCGAGGATATACAGTATTTCAACAACAGAGATGTACCTAGGCTCTCTCCATTGCCCCCTTGGCAAGGAGCTGAATGGGAGCTGCACTTCTAAGTACACCACTGGGCAACTGGGGAGGGGACCCTGCTGCCGTGGCCCATGCCAGGAAGAAGATTCCTCCACTGGGGCACCCAGAGAAACCTCACAGAGCGGGGGAAGAGGGGCTCAGGGAGTTGGCAGTTGGGTGGGCTCCTAGCCACTCCAAGCCAGAGTGGGGAGGCACGAGATTTGTGCCCCCTGGGCCTGCCCTCTTGGCAGGGGCCAATCTTGCCAACCCATAGGCATGCCCCCGCTGAACAACTTAGCCAAACCCTCCAACATCTGGAGTCCCTAAACCAGGATGAGGCTCAATCCTTGGTGGGGCTAGAGAGTCTTCTTCTTTGGCGATCCCTCGTAGCCGAGTAAGATTGTCTTCTATCAACACTGTTTTATCAATGAGTCCGTAAGTGACTGTGGAGGCCAATTCTGGATCCACACGTCCTTCCACAGTGGGGACATTGGTTTCCGGGCAGGAGGTTCCCCCTCCTTCTTGTTGCTGTTGTTGTTGTTTAGTTGTTTAGTCATTTAGTCGTGTCTGACTCTTCGTGACCCATGGACCAGAGCATGCCAGGCACTTCTGTCTTCCACTGCCTCCCGCAGTTTGGTCAAACTAATATTTGTAGCTTCGAAAACACTGACCCACCATCGCCTTGTGCCCTCCATCTTTCCCAACTTCAGGGTCTTTTCCAGGGAGTCTTCTCTTCTCTTGGGGTAGCCAAAGTCTTGGAGCCTCAGCTTCAGGATCTGTCCTTCCAGTGAGCACTCAGGGCTGATTTCCTTCAGAATGGAGAGGTTTGATCTTCTTGCAGTCCATGGGACTCTCAAGAGTCTCCTCCAGCACCATAATTCAAGAGCATCAATTCTTTGGCGATCAGCCTTCCTTATGGTCCAGCTCTCACTTAAAACCATAGCTTGAACTATATGGACCTGCACATACAATTCAGGGATAGCTGAGCATGGCTTCTCCCTGCTCCACCCAGACTCCCTGAACACCCCCACCCCCCTCCAGCGCACGCAGGAACAACTTGCTGTTGTTCTTTAGTCATTTAGTCATGTCCGACTCTTTGTGACCCACTGGACCAGAGCACGCCAGGCACTCCTGTCTTCCACTGCCTCCCGCAGTTGGGCCAAACTCATGCTGGTAGCTTCGAGAACACTGTCCCACCATCTCGTCCTCTGCCGTCCCCTTCTCCTTGTGCCCTCCATCTTTCCCAACATCAGGGTCTTTTCCAGGGAGTCTTCTCTTCTCCTGAGGTGGCCAAAGTCTTGGAGCCTCAGCTTCGGGATCTGTCCTTCCAGTGAGCACTCAGGGCTGATTTCCTTCAGAATGGAGAGGTTTGATCTTCTTGCAGTCCATGGGACTCTCCAGAGTCTCCTCCAGCACCACAATTCAAAAGCCTCAATTCTTTCCTCCTTCTTAGGAAGACCTAAGATACGGGCATGCAAGCCAAGAGGAAAGGTTACAACATCTGGGACTTTTCTGTTAGAGAAGAAGTGAGCATAGAATCATAGAATCATAGAGTTGGAAGAGACCACAAGGGCCATGGAGTCCAACCCCCTGCCAAGCAGGAAACACCATCAGAGCACTCCTGACATATGGTTGTCAAGCCTCTGCTTAAAGACCTCCAAAGAAGGAGACTCCACCACACTCCTTGGCAGCAAATTCCACTGTCGAACAGCTCTTACTGTCAGGAAGTTCTTCCTAATGTTTAGGTGGAATCTTCTTTCCTGCAGTTTTGAACCATTGCTCCGTGTCCGCTTCTCTGGAGCAGCAGAAAACAACCTTTCTCCCTCCTCTATGTGACATCCTTTTATATATTTGAACATGGCTATCATATCACCCCTTAACCTCCTCTTCTCCAGGCTAAACATGCCCAGCTCCCTTAGCCGTTCCTCATAAGGCATCGTTTCCAGGCCTTTGACCATTTTGGTTGCCCTCCTCTGGACACGTTCCAGTTTGTCAGTGTCCTTCTTGAACTGTGGTGCCCAGAACTGGACACAGTACTCCAGGTGAGGTCTGACCAGAGCAGAATACAGTGGCACTATTACTTCCCTTGATCTAGAAGCTATACTCCTATTGATGCAGCCCAGAATTGCATTGGCTTTTTTAGCTGCCGCGTCACACTGTTGGCTCATGTCAAGTTTGTGGTCAACCAAGACTCCTAGATCCTTTTCACATGTACTGCTCTCAAGCCAGGTGTCACCCATCTTGTATTTGTGCCTCTCATTTTTTTTGCCCAAGTGCAATACTTTACATTTCTCCCTGTTAAAATTCATCTTGTTTGTTTTGGCCCAGTTCTCTAATCTGTCAAGGTCGTTTTGAAGTGTTATCCTGTCCTCTGCGGTGTTAGCCACCCCTCCAGAGCAAAGGAGGTGTGGGGGAGGAACATGATGTGGAGACAGTGGGGCATGAACTTTTTCTCTGTCATAATGCTAAAAACTCCTGTCTAGCCCATGAAGCAGATTGTTGGAAGATTCAAGAGAAGTTTTGGTGTGAAAACAGTGCCATTCATACCACGGAATATGTGGAACATGGCCAGTGGCATAGCACGGTTAGGTGGTACCCAGTGCGGAAAATTTATTGTCAAATCCCCCCCACACACACATTGAATTTTATTATTTTTTTGCCTGCAAGAATGGGTTTGACCTTGTCACCAGGTTGGCAAAGGCTGGGCACAGAATGTGACGTATGTCTCTATGGCTCCATCTGCTGGGGGACAATGGTCTCTTCTGATCTCTGGCTAGTTTTTAAAATGAAACCAGGCGGTGATTAAAAATAAATAAATGATACCGTAGCCCATTTTCTCCTGGGGGGAAAAATGCTGCAAAATCAAAATGGCAGCACCAGTATTTCAAAAATCCGGATTTTGATCAGCTGCCGTTTTGGGGCTTGCGAGACTGCACAGAAAGACCATATTTCTAGAGGCACTGAGGAAGAGGGCGGTCAGCTCAACAGCTGTGCCTTGGATTCATTTGATGGATTTGTTTCTGTAGCACAGAAATACATGCCATCATTACTAAAGGCCAAGTTGCAGGGGCCAGCAAAAGAGCTGGAAGCCCTAGAATTGCATCAGGATGCGGTTTGAGATGTGCAGCCCTGGAAGGCAATAATAATAATAATAATAATAATAATAATAATAATAATAATTTATTATTTATACCCCACCCATCTGGCTGGGTTTCCTCAGCCACTCTGGGCGGCTTCCAACAAAGTATTAAAATACAGTGGTTTTTCTAACATTAAAAGCTTCCCTGAACAGGGCTGCCTTCAGATGTCTTCTAAAAGTATGGTAGTTGTTCTTCTCTTTGACATCTGGTAGGAGGGCGTTTCACAGGGAGGGTGCCACTTCCGAGAAGGCCCTCTGTCTGGTTCCCTGAAACTTCACTTCTTGCAGTGAGGGAACTGCCAGAAGGCCCTCGGCGCTGGACCTCAGTGTCCAGGCAGAACGATGGGGGTGAAGATGAGAAGGGGGAAACAGACAGACCTCCTGCACTTTTAATAGCTGCCATGAAATGTACATGTGCTGCAATTCCCTCTTCCACACAACAGTTAAAAGTACTGGAGGCATTTGTCCTCTATGGCATCCGGCCAATGTAACCCATGCTGTTATTATCTTTGTTATGATTTAAGAGCAGGAGAACACATTGCAAAACCAATAGAGAGGTGGCCTATCAGCTGATACTCTGCAGCAACAACAAAAATGATTCTTCTTCTTGCTATTATATTTATTAATTTATTATTATTATTATTATTATTATTATCGGGCAGACGTTGTATTGTAGACACTCCTGGGCTTTGGGTTGTATTTCGGTAGTGTCCTCTTACACTCCCTCCCCCCAACTTCCTCTTCCAGATCCAGACACCCCCCCAATGAAACAGTCAGAAACACTGGCAATTCTCTGACTAAAATCTTTTATTAGAACAACACACAGGACCCCTTTTGGGCCTGGGAGGGCGGCTGTCTGCAGCTAAGGATTGCAATAAGTTGCCAACGACATGTTACGAAGTCACTAGGAATCTATTCTAAGCATCAGAAACATCATCAAGAAGCAAGATCGATGCTGATGGGAAAACGAGGCCGCAGGTGGCCCAGCCACCCAAGCCCAGGAGGAGATCGGCGTCACCCTGCAACCTGTCTCCTCTGCAGCCGAGAAAAACGAAGAGCGTGACTGCGAGGTTAGCACCCATTCAATAAATTATGTTTAACGTAATGCTGGTACAACATCACCATAACAGAGAAAAATCAGTTCTAAGGGGAAGGAAATCCTAGAAGGGAACAATTACTTATTTACAGACATCTCCTTTGTTGTTTTGCTTTGGGTTTTGTTTTGTTTTGTTTGTTTTTTTGCTGTTAACATTTATTACATTGGATTGTTTTCTTCCCACCATTCCTGATTTATCTCCACTCCTGGCTAAATGAATCAAAGCAGATAATTAAATAACTTACGATGAGAAACAATGGTAGAAGAAAGAAAACAATATCTCAACCCTCCGCAGACAACTATCTCTAGAGAGTGCCACCAATCTGGAAGCAAAAGGAAAAGTCAGACCAGCATGCTGTCCGTGCTACAGAAAGAATATTATGGCACCAACCACATGGATGAACTTGAGGCATTATGGGGTATGTACATGACATTCGCCAAATTTAGCAGCCGGTCCCAAGATGGGAACAGATTCCGTTGGAAGGGTTTGTTAAGGTTTTCTAAAGTTGCCTCCTCCAAAATGGAATGTGGATGGTTGGTATGACCACAGATATCAGCATCCCTATCATTTATCCCCCCCCCACTCTCCTGGAGACCCCAAATGCCACAAAACTGCCAGGCTCCAAGACAGAATACTGTCCCTCTCTGCCCTAAATTGAAGGATTGGGCTTCCACACAAATCCAGGGTTGCATCATTGAAATACAAGGGCTTCTTCTCTTGTTGGAACAACATCTCTGATGCTCTGGAGCTGTCCCAGGTCCTGACTTGCCACCTGCTGACAGCTACCAGCCTCCTACCAACCTCCTGACCACATTGCCTGCTCTCAGGCATAATTCAGGCTAGTTTCCTTATAAGGCATTGCTCAGCAAATGCTCAGCAAATCCTTCTGCCCCCGGTGTAAACTGATACATGGAAACACATGCAAATATGCAACTGCCGAAGCCTTATCTGCACTCGCATTTTACTGGGTCACATGCACTGCACCCATCTCAAATTGCAGTTAGAGGCAGCTGCTAGGTGGGTCTCTTGGGAGCAGAGGTGGCTGAGTATTTCATTGCAACGTGGTTCCTTCCAGTTCAGCAGAAACGTAATGACAGAGAGCCAGCCTGGGTTGAAACTGCGACACAGTAAATCAAACAATGCAAAGAGCAGATAATAATGTTATGGTGATACAGAAGAAGTGCGTTTAGATGGGTGGGGGTAATGCTGGTTGGCCTGGTTTCAAACCAGGAAGGTGGCAACCGTGAGAGGTAGCCATGGCAATGAGAATATTTAATTTCCTGAGATTGTGAAAGGAAGGCATTCCTGCTCTCTTCTTTCTTCCCCTTTCCATGTCTGTCGGTGACCACAAAGGAATGCTAGATCTGCCTCGTAGTTGTTGGTTTTTTTAAGGCAAAGTCATCACTGTAGCTAATTTTGAAACGCTGCTAGGCAAAACTATGTCCTGACACACACGTGGACATGAGGCGAGATGGATGCTAGGCAGCGGGATGTAGTCAGAGAAAACGGAAACATGCCATGTTAAGCTTGTTTGCAGAATCAAAAAGGACCCTGCAAGAAGGCCCCCACTGAGCAAGAAAGCAGCTGCCCACTTAGAGCAGGTTATCCAAAATTGAGAGCTCCGTGTTGACGTGGTCAGGGAATCTCACATTGTTAACACAGCATCAGACTAGCCAAAGAGCTGGTTTCATCAGTTACCTATGTGGTATGGAAGCCACCTGTGGGTGCTTCCCTCTGATATCTGTAGGAAGCAATCAGTAAGTCCAAGACTACAAAGCCCAGCATCAAGCACAAGGCAAGAGGGGTGCTATTCAAGGGAGGTCCAGCAGCAGATACCTGCCTCTGCCATGTTTCAGACCATGCATGAGTTTATTCTTAATTAATATCTGCACCTCTGGCCTCCCAATGGTCTGCACACTTATATGCAATCCTGTTTGCTTGCTCAAAAGGAAGCCATGCAAGTCCCACTGTGCTCAACAGGATTTACTTCAAGTTAAGTGCATTTAGGACTGCAGACTCGTCCCCGAGCAACCCTGTGCATGCTTACTCAGAAGGAAATTGCATTAAGGTGTGCTTACCCCCATACTAGCATGCATGGGGTTGCAGCCACAGTGGCTGATGTCACAAACAATTAAATGGGCCTGTGCACCAGGTCAGGATGTCAAAGGCACAAGCCTCTTGGCCTTGGAAATATAGCGAGATAGAGGAAGGAAGATGACTGTTTGACTGGTGCTGGTAATGTAGCGTTATTACGGCATGAAAATGAAACACAACGAATTGGCTGGTTTACAAGGGAAACGTGAACATATCTAAGAGCCTTTGAGCCTTGCTGTGAATATGGATCTTTCCCAGTCTGAAATCTCTCCCTGCCCCGTGACCAGACTGGAGTCGCATCTCTGCAAACTGACTTAGCACACAAAACAATCATGTAAGAAGCCGTTTCCAGTCAAAGCTGCGATAATCACCGCAGCATGAAGGATGTCCCACAGGGCCGGCCCTAACAAGAGGCGGCTGCCTCAGGCGGCAAATATTGAAGGGCGTCAAGTGGCAGGAGCTCTGTGTATGTGCGTGTTATGCAACCTGTCCTGCGCCCTCGGGGTTCAGTGGAGGATGTTGAAATAAGATTCAACGGTCTGTTGAGGTTTTGTACTTGGAATAGGACTGGATAGAACTCTCACATTTTGCTTCAGTCCGAAACAGCCAGAGGATATCAGGATCGCAAAGGCCGATGTAAACAAATGAGAAACAGGAGTGCATTGTGGGAGCTGCCGTCTCAAGCATGCAATGGACCCTTGTTGCACACTAGAGCAAATTGTGGGTGCCTCCTTCTACTTCAGGCGTTCAGAGACAGATTGGTGACCCCCCCCCCATTTACAGAGGTACAGGACAAATGTCTGGATAAACAGCCAATTAACTTGAGCCAGAAGTTTGTCACATTCTGCTAAATACAACCATTCATCCCAGTCAGAAAAGAAATGGGATATTGGATATATTTGCTGAATGCGGGGGGGGGGAGGCAATTCTGGGTGGCATTTTGGGGGCAGCATTCAGAAATCGGAATGTTGGCATTTGAGTTTTGAAACTCGCCGAAAATGGAAATCTTTGAGGAAATGTTCTGCCCCTACAAAGTGATAATTTACTCAGAACTCAAATACGAAGTTCTGCCAATAGAATTCCAAATTTGAAAATGGTGCTAATTTCATATGCAGATTAAAGCGTTGAGGAATCCTCTGTAGAGTGATCTAAATCGTACACCTCACCCTCACAGGGCTGTTAGACCTGTATCTGAGCTGTACCACTTCAGATGTGGGTACTAGGAACAGCTCCCATCACATCTGGGCTGGAGAACCAGGCCTCAGTTGCTAGGCCCCAAAGGATGCCCTGCTAAAATATCATCCTTCATAACCAACATTATTATTTTCCAGCGTTGATTTGTTTATACCGGTGTTCTGTGCTTTGTGGTGAACCGCCTTGCGCATCCTCTGGATCAAAAAAAGGGGTGCCTGATCTTTAAAAAACGAAAAGCTAAACACTGACATTGGGGGGGGGGATCATGTGACCTTTCCCCCAACTCTCTGCTTTGACTGGGAAAAAATTAAGATAAATCCCATCTCCCAAGGCTTGATTCATCAACCTGCATGGCTTTTGTATGTCGATTAAGTGGTGATCCCAAGCTGATGTCTATGAGAAGAAAGGCCACGAGGACAGAGGAGGCTAAAGTCCACTGGACTCTCTGCAAACCCTTCAAGGACCAGCCAATTCTTGCCCGCCCAGGGGCTTGGGGTGGGGGTCTGGCTGATGTTATATGCACAACTCTCCATCTGTAGCAAGTGAAGCTCAGTTTTCCTTCTGGCTGGAGAATCCGGAAGTTGGTTCAGCCACTGCACCCTTGGGAATCTGATCCACATTTAGGGGAAAGGGGAAATCGCAAACTGAAAGAATAACTGAACCCAAAAGCTGATTCGAGAGTCGCATCTCAGGCTCTCTCCGGAACGCTGTCAACAGCCGAAAGAGCAAAATTAGCAAAGCAAACACACACTCGTGCACACACAGAGAGAGAGAGTACAGGTGGGGCTGGAAAGGCGGAGAGGGGTGGCCCTGGCGGGTGCCCAAAGTCTGCTTGGTCCTTTCTCTTCTCTAGATTCCACCCCGCTTTTTGTCTGTTTGTTTGTTTAAAAAATTTGGTTTCCGCTGGCCTGGAGTTACCAGACGACCAGATATTCTCCTCCTTTCTCCCATGAGGTCAATTCCTGAAGAAAACGAACGCAGGTCTCTCGGTGTGTCCTGAGAAAAAGCCGCCAGGCACCCGCTGACTCCTTACTGCATGGAGCCTCGTGCGTTGTAGAAGTCCGGGACTGGGAGACCGGTGTGCAGCGTCACCTGAAAGCAAAGAGCACTTGCTACAAATACAGTCCAACATTTCTCCAATGAAAATACAGTGGAGCCTCGGGTTGCGGACGTAATCCGTGACAGCAGCATGTCTGCAACCCGCAGAGTTCGTAACCTGCAGTGCTGCATCTGCGTATGTGTGTGACACAATCTGGCGCTTCTGCGCATGCGTGATTTAGCGCTTCTGCGCATGCGCAAGCAGCAAAACCCGGATGTAACCCTTTCTGGTACTTCCGGGTTTCCCGCGGTCCGCAACCTGAAAACGCATAACCCGAAGCGTCTGTAACCCAAGGTACCACTGTAGGAACATCTCATTCCACAATGATAACTTTACTATTTATACCCCACACAACTTACTGAGTTGCCCCAGCCACTTTGGGTCTGGGCAGCTCCCAACATATATAAAAACACAATGAAATATTAAACATTAAAAGAAAACTTCCCTATGCAGGATTGCCTTCAGACAGCTTGGGGGTTGAATAACTCCATACTCTCCAATGAAAATAGGGACATTCCAGGATCAAATCAGAAACTGGGACGGCGTCTCTAAATCAGGGACGTCCCTGGAAAATAGGGACACTTGGAGGTTCTGGGTACAGGGTTCAACAAGAGGTAGCAGGGCCAGCCCTACGATGCGGCAAAGTGAGGCAGCAGCCTCAGGCGGCAGATGCTGAGCTGCGGGGATTGTGAGTGCTATGTTGGCATGTTGCATTCAACTGGAGAGGAAGACACTTCCCTTTCCCAGTACTGGAGAAAGATTCAACCACCAGTCCAGTGGGCTTCTGCCTGTGCCTTGGGGAAGGGCACCATCTTGCCCCTTGCCTCAGGCAGCAAAATGTCTTGAGCGGGCCCTGAGGAGTGGCATTTTTAATCCCATCACAGCTGGCAGGATTTGATCTTCCCATGCTCACAGAACCATATCTCTCTGTGTCTATGTGTGTATGTGATGGCCTGGGACTCAGGCTTGAAACCAGAGGAGTCTCAGTCCGCACCGGATCCTTTGCCTCAGGCATCATCTGAACCAAGTCTTGGGCCTGATCCTGAAGAGTCCCAGTGTTTTAAATTTGTTATTAGCCGCCCTGAGCCCGGTTTTTGAAGCGGGAAGGGCGGGGTATAAATAAAAATTTAATATATTATTATTATTATTATTATTATTATTATTATTATTATTATTCCCAGAAAGTCACTAGGGCTTGAGGGGCAATTATGGCAGGACCATATTTACACATTGAATGAATCTCCCGCCGTCTTTACACCATAGGCATCAACTCCTAGGGGCCCAGCTCTTTGGGCCCTCCCAATAAATTTTGGGGGGGGCTGCCCTTCCCAATGATCAGGGGGTAGAAGAGGCAGAGTACCAGTTGGTGCCTTTGCTTTAGTCATTGTTGTGTATATTCCCTAATTCCACACAAGAGCATACAACGAGGGCTTGGGCAGAGCACTACTCACCCCCACTGCCCCGCCCCACTGCCCCGTTTATGAGTAGCAAAATTGGAGTGTTTGGGCAATCCAGAACAGGACATCTTTTGGGGGGGGGGCTGTTTGAACATGCCACCTGCTGCCCAGCCTACCCCCTGCCCAGAATGCCCTGCTTGAGGGCACTAGCTTTGAGTACCAAACTGATTCTGAATATTAAACCCAGCAACCTGAGAATCACAGCTTGCTTGCTTTTCGTCAAAGCGAGTTTCTAGTCCTTGGCGTTCCTCCGCCTGTTTTAGACTGCGACTCCCGTCACTGCCAGCCAACGCAACTCTGGGTTTCCTGTTCTGATTTCTTTTCTTCCCACTCTCTGCCCTGCCCCTCTCCAGCAACTGATGGGAGCGCTTCATCCCCAGATCCAAGAAGCCTCCCAGTCTCTCCTCCCAGAGGCCCGGACTCCTTCCCATTCCTCCTTACTTGCACATTCCTGTTCAGACTGACAGCAGGGAAGAAGACACCTTCCAGGTTCTCAAAGGCCACCGGCCCCTGCTGGTCCTCATTGATGGAGAAGGTCAAGGTCCTCCTGGTTAGGTCAAGCAGGATCCCAACTGTAGCCCCTTTGGTGATGCCCCCTTCAGTCCTGCCGAGAAAGAAAGCGCTCCTCATTAGCTCAGGGGGTTCGGCTAGATGACATTTGGGGTCCCTTCCAACCGTACAAGTCTATGGTTAACCTCTCTCTCTCTACACACAGTGCTTTTTCTTAAAAAAATGTTTTGGGGTATAGTTGTACCTCTGGTTGCGAACGGGATCCGTTCCAGAGCCCCGTTCGCAACATGAGCAGAATGCAACCCGCGTCTGTGCGTGCGCAGGTCACGATTCACCGCTTCTGCGCATGCGCATGACATCATTTTGAGCATCTGCGCATGGGCGAGTGGTGAAACCTGGAAGTAACCCTTTCCGGTACTTCCGGGTCGCCGCGGAACGCAACCTGAAAAGACGCAACCTGAACGGAACGGAACAAGAGGTATGACTGTACTCTCATTTTCACTCAATAAAATCACCATTTTATAGTTCAAATCAGGAAAAATAAATACAGTAAATCGACAAAAGTACAAAGATTCACAAAATGTTTAGGGGTATGTGTACCCCTGTGTTGCCCCAGAAAAAGCACTGTCTGTGTGTGATTATTTAATTAAATTTTCTGTTTTACCATTTAAAATACCCATTTTACATCCTTAAGATATCAATGACTTCTCTTCTTCTCTTTCCACGGTTCATTTTACAGATCATAAATCCCTGCACATTTTACAAAAACTATACCATTCAATATTCCATTATTGCATCCATCAAAATTTGTTTGCACTGTTGATTTTATCGTAATGCTGCCAGCGTTTTTAGCTGTATACAATTATTTCCCATATACAGTGGTACCTTGGTTTAAGAACCATCTGGTTTAAGAAGGATTCAGTTTAAAAACTCCGCAAAACCGGAAATAGTGTCCCAGTTTGAGAACTTCACCTCCGTCTAAGAATGGAATCCGAATGGTGGAAGGGCACCAGTGGCGGGAGGCCTCATTAGGGAAAGCGCACTTTGGTTTAAGAACAGTTTCGGTTTAAGAACGGACTTCCGGAACGGATTAAGTTTGTAAACCGAGGTACCACTGTATCCAATAAACATCTCCCAATCTTCTTTAAATATATATTCTTCTTGTTCTCTTATTCTATATGTTAAGTCTGCGAGTTGTGCATATTCTGTCAACCTAAATTGCCATTCTTCTTTGGTTGGGACCTCGCTCATTTTCCAATTTGGGGCTAACAAAACACGGACTGCAGCAGTAGCATACATAAATAACCTTTTTGACACCTGGGGATTTCAGTCTGAATTATCCCCAGGAGTTATCGTAACCCTCTTTTAAAACTATCTAAGTTGGTGGCCATCACACTACGTCTTGTGGCAGAGAGTTCCATAGTCTAACTGCGTGCTTCCAACGTTCAGAGGACAGGGGGAAGAGACAGAGGGAACAAGAGATGCTCTGGGGCTACGTACCTGTTGGTGTGTGAATTGTTATGCATGAACCAGCTCCGGTTGTTGTCCACGTACATGGCCCAGGCCTTGTCATCTTTCCCCAGCATGACGTCCTTGAGAACATCCATGCGGGCCACACCAAAGGCTGGGTCCGGGTGGTTGTCGTAGCGGTCGATGGACAGCTCCCAGTAGTGGAGACCCTTGGAGAAGCCCGTTTTGCCCAACACCACCCGGTCGTCATAGCTGTTGCAGGTGACCGTCAGGTTGTCGTTGGAGAAGATGACGTCCGAGTGGGCCGTATTTGGGTCAAACGAAAACCAGGCCACTGCAATGGACACAAGGGAAGAGCAGTTACCTGTGTGAATGGGATGGCAGTCCGTGGGCTGGGGGTGGGGAGGCACAAAATGCATTCCATGCAGGCATGCAGGAGGAGGAGTGTTGCAGGTTGGTCAAAGGCCACGATTCCACATGCTTTCTGGGACAGAGCCGGCCCAAGGCATCTTGCCGCCTGAAGCAGGGGGCAAGAAGTTGCCACCACCCAGTCCCATTCCACATACAAAAGCTCTGCAAACCATTGCATCTTATTTCAACATCCTGCACTGCACCCCGAGGGCTCTCTCTGTTAGTTTCTGTTTGCCACTGTGCAGCTGCTTAGAGTCACAAGACTCTGTTTACATTCCTGAGACATTCCAGGCTGTTGGAAGTCTCACGGGAGACGGATGTGACGTTACTGGTTTCCTGTTCCTTTGTTTGTTTCAGTTGCTCTCTGCCTCTCACAGAGAGAGGATGTGGTTTTTGTCTGCATATTAAGAAATAAAGCATAGCGATGTAGCCATAAATCTCATCACTTTTGCATGCTGTTTTGATTCTCTGCATAATGGGGAATGTGCCTGGAGCCTTATTAAAGGCTCAGGTCGTTAATCACATCGGAGGCGATTCCGGAGGAGCTCGGCCGAACACAGGTTTCGACACTCTCCACTCAATGCTCATCAGTATTTGCCACCCGAGGCACTTGCCTTACTCTACCTCATGGTAGGGCCAGCCCTGTTCTGGGGACAAATCCAAAGGGAGTCACAGAAATCACTCCCTATGAATCCCTCCCTATGTAAATTATGCAAGCTGAGTACAGTAACTCCCCACAGCAGGTAGGGAGATAAATGGTTTAGTTTTTGTTGGAAGGTGACTTGCAGCAGAATGGAAACGATGCTGCATGCGACAAATAGAGGCAAGAACAGAAAATGGGTGGAGCGTGGGCTCATGGGGAAGAGCCAGGGGCTGACGCCCCTCCCCTGTACCTGCCGCCTGAAGGCAGGTGTCTCACTCTGTCTAATGGCAGGGCTGCCCTGGGCCTACAGACTTGGCTCCCTGATTGCCTTTGCCTGCTTTGTTTGTATAGGCTTTTCACTGCAATTGCACATTGTCCGAATGCAGAGGACAGCAGAGGATGCCACTGGGTTGCTGAGTTTTGCTGCACCAACTGGGAACCCGCAGAGCTTTGGGGTAGCAATCTGGGCATGTGCCAACTGCATGGCTTGGACTTGGTTACCAGAACTCCTACGGGCAAGACGTCGCCTTGAGGACAACACACATGCCGCAAAGTTTTCAAAACACGCTCACAAAAACACACAAACTGTTGCAGCCAGTCAGTAGGTTCCATTGGCCCCATGCATCCAAACTGGCTCCTACCTGCTACCAGTTTTTTAATATCAACTGTTGTTGTTCCGAGCGAAAGGCATGGAGGGGAACAAATGAGAAGCGGCGTCGGCATTGACAGAGGACAAAAGCGCCAACCGCAAGCTTCATTGTAGCTTGGTCTCCTCGCTGCATACTTTAGTTTGCCCCTCCCAGCCAAAGCTGGCACATCAATTTGGCATTAGCAGAAACCTCGCACGGTTATACATAATGTGTACCGGAGACCACACAGCTTTTGCAGACAGGGAAGGGCTCAAGGAAAGGCTACCAAATTCTGCAAGAGGCTGGTTTCCTTTAGCTCCTCCTGCCTTCCCACAACTCGGCTAAGAAACCAAGTAGAATCCCTCACTCAATTAAAGAAAAACCAGGTCTAAATTTCACTTCTTCAAAGGGTTGACTCCAAGCTAGGTTTATTGGACTGCTTCCATAGTGCCATAACTCGATCCATCCCTTATGAGTTTCAGAGGCTCTGACGGACACCTTGAGCCAGGTGTGATGTGATGCTGAGAGTTCGCTCAGACCAGGGAGATCTGGGTTCAAATCTCTGCTTAACTAGGCTATGTCCAGGCAGGGGGCAGACTGGGGCAGTCACAAGCTCTAAGCCAGCCTTCCTCCAAAGGCGCCCCCTAGAAGCATTCTAGCAGGCTCTGCGAATTCACTTACCGTATTTTTTGCTCTATAAAACTCACTTTTTCCCTCCTAAAAAGTAAGGGGAAATGCGTGTGCGTCTTATGGAGCGAATGCAGGCTGCGCAGCTATCTCAGAAGCCAGAACAGCAAGAGGGATTGCTGCTTTCACTGCGCAGCGATCCCTCTTGCTGTTCTGGCTTCTGAGATTCAGAATATTTTTTTTCTTGTTTTCCTCCTCCAAAAACTAGGTGCGTCTTGTGGTCTGGTGCGTCTTATAGAGTGAAAAATACGGTATATTCTTATGAGCTGATGGCTTTGTCCTCTAGTTAAAAACAGCTGTTTCTCATTTCAGAATCGCTTCTTAGGCTGCCTCCCCTCTTCCCCCACCCCTCAAAGGTGTTACAAACACGGTAGGGGGGGACAGACTGGACCAAACATAGTGTTAGTTTAAACATCGGGTGTATAGCTGGGGGTCTCTCCTTGTCACGTACGAATGGGGGGAGTCGAGGGTTAAAAACAAGTGACCGAAACAAATGCCACCGAAATGTGGAAGGAAGTATATACTTGCCCAATTGGGAGAAAGGTCCTGACTGAGCCTCAAAACCTATAAAGAGACACACTGCATTTCATACGTCGACACGGAAAAAGGGCAACCGGACTCGGGCGGCAGGAGCCACGCAGCTGGGGCACCAGCGGGCGGCAGCCGCCGGAACGGATTTGCCAGATTCACTTGCAAAGCGAGAGGCCCACCATCGGAACCAGAGACATGTGCATTTCATGGGCCTTCATCAACCTGCGTCTCTCCAGGTCAATTGGACTCCCAGCTCCCATCAGCCCCAATCGTACTGGCAGGGGCTGATGGGAGTTGGAGTCAAAGCTCCCGGAGAGGCCCATTCTAGAACCCAGGCCTGGCACCCCTGAAGTGGGTTGACAGCAGCGGATTCAAGGCAAACAACAACTGGCACTTCGGCCATGCACAGCACATAGCCAGTGGAACTCCCTGCCACTGGCTTTTAGACAACCCAGTGGAGAGGTCTATCCATCAGGCAAGGCCTCTTTTCTTGCTCCACCCTTTAGTTTCTGCTTCTCAATTGTATTGTATTATTTTATGTACTGTGGCTTGCCGTTGTCTTATTGATTATAGTTTAGAAATTATTTATTGTAACTGTTGAGTGGATTTCTGTTTAACTTTTATATGTTGATATTATTATTTTGTACTGTTCTAATAATTGTTGAATGTTACTTTTTGATGTAGGTTGCTTATTTTAAAGTTTTGTTTTATTATCACATTTTTTTATTGCATCGGATTGTTATAAGGTGTACATTTTTTCTTTCTTCAGCTTGTAAACCGCCTTGAGTATTGTAAGATAGAAAGACAGTATACAAATAATGATAATAATAATAATAATAATAATAATAATAATAATAATAATAATATCATCAAGCATTAGCTATGCGACTAGAGCAGGCTTCCTCAACCTCAGCCCTCCAGATGTTTTTGGCCTACAACTCCCATGATCCCTAGCTAGCAGGACCAGTGGTCAGGGATCATGGGAATTGTAGTCTCAAAACATTAAATACAATATTAAATACAATTTGATATATTGAGCATTCTAGTTTCAATGTCCGCCCCCCTTCCTTCCTATCTGTCCTACTTTTTCTTCCTATCCTATCTGGGTGGCCACTTGCCAGGAATTCTTTTAGCTGTGATTCCTGCATTGGAGGGGTTGGACTAGATGACCCTCGGGGTCCCCTCAAACTCTACAATTTTATGATGGTGATGATAAAAATAATAAATTACTTATATTCTGCCTTTCCTCCCGAAGGAGGAGGTCAGGGCAGCAAACAAGTCAATAGCGGAAGTCAATCAAAACTTCTAAAAACAGTTTACAAACAACCTTGCAAAAACAGTAAAAGAAACACCCTCATTTCTGCTTCTCCATCACTGTTCTTTTTCGTGTGTGTGTTGGCAAAGACTAGAAAATCACAGGGCCAGTATTAATGCATGAAAAAATAAAAATAAGGAGGCCTAACTGAGCTTGCATAAATCGGAGAATGAATTGGTGGGGGTGGAATTTGAGCATCAACGGAAGAAATGCACATAACCCTGATCATGTGGACTTTAGCAAAAGCCTTTTAAATGAATCTGGACTCAAACCAACTTAGGGGATTGTGATCTTCACATTTTTTTGGCAATTTCCCATTGTGCAACATCTCCTAAGAGAAGCAAAAGGTGTCCGTTTTAGGGAAGAGCTCCACCAACCATCTAAGGATAGATGAAACTGTGAATTTCACACACTGTGTGAATTTCTGTGAATTTCCCACTCTTAAGTTTTCCACATTTCCACACCAGTTCGTGAATTTTTTAAAAAGACGCTCTCGCGAAAATTCACCAGCATATCACACACTTGTTTTGTATGCAACGTTGTTTGACGTGTGCATTTTTGCAAAGAAATTCCTCCCGACGGAATGCGTTTTTATCTGTTATCTCCACAAATATATCAATATATATATCAATTTCCCCTTAAATATATCAATTTCCCCTGAAGAGATTCGTTTTTGCACAAACTACTTGGCCGGGGAACTGCGCTGCAAAGTTTGGAGAACAGTGAATCTCAAACGATGGCAACGTTTCGGTTTGCTTATTGTTTCAGAAAGCAGAAATTATGCAGGTTTGCTTTTTGAAAGCGAACCAAATCCAGTTTATCCCCCCCCCCACATCCCTACCTCCACCCCACAAATCCGCCCCCCAAGCCACCCCCCAGCTTGAGACCAATTCACTCCAAAGATATAGACTTCAAGAACGTACAAGGAAGCAGGCAGAACCACCAACTCTTTGTACACAGGACACAAGATCAGAAACGATCGGGGATGGATTATGTCGAAAGCCAGTCGCACAAAAGCAGTGGGATGGGGTAACCCATAAAAGGACGATGGGGAAAATATAATAAAACCGGGGTTGTGCGTCCAGCCCCTCGATGTAGCCCAGCAACTAAAAGACTGTGCCATTCCTCATTCCAAATTATGGGGTGGACGGAAAGAAAGAAATCTATGTCAGGGCTATTCTCCTTTAGCTTACGCCGGTGTCAGACAGGTGCCAATGGAGGTTACATCAGCGTAAGCTTGTAGCAACGGGAGAATCCCTAAAAAAAATAATGCAACCCAAACGGAAAAGGTTGGTTCTTGCAAAGGTGGGAGGGGAAGGGTGGGCTGCGGAGAGAGGGGGCACCTGAGGCCTTGGCGCCGGAATTCCAGAATATCCCGCAGGAAAATGCACGTGAAGAGCTGCCATTACACCCCAAGGCTCAGGACAGCTTTCTAGAACCTTCCTTCTCCTTGGTTGCTCTCTTGCTGAAGGCATCACAGTGGAAATCAGCTTGCCCCTTACTTGGCTGCTTCGATCTGTGGAAACTGGCACTGCTGCAGATGCCGTGTAAGACCCGTTCTGCTCTTGCAAGAACTTGATCTTTTCCTGTGGCCTACACTTCGGAACTCCCTGCCTATTGACATCAGGGACCTCCGCTGTACTCTTTCTGGGGCTTGCTGAAAGCGTTTCTGTTCAGACAAGCCTGCCCAGATGTTTAGATAGCTGCTGCAAGCCTTAAGCTGCTTTTAGCTTATCATTATTTTAAACCTTTCGTATGTCTTAAATCATTTTTCTTTGTGTTATGTACTAAGTCGAATAGGATCCAGAATGCAGCAGCCTGATTGGTCCTAGAACAATAGGATTCAGAATGCAGCAGCCTGATTGGTCCTAGAACAATAGGATTCAGAATGCAGCAGCCTGATTGGTCCTAGAACAATAGGATTCAGAATGCAGCAGCCTGATTGGTCCTAGAACAATAGGATTCAGAATGCAGCAGCCTGATTGGTCCTAGAACAATAGGGTTCAGAATGCAGCAGTCTGATTGGTCCACAGGAGCCACCCAATCCAGCTCCAGGTGGAAGTAAATCCGCGACCTGATTGGCCTACAGGAGAATCCCGGAATTAGCCAATCACGTGGGGCCCATTGTGTAAATAATGTATATAAAGCAGACATTTTGGAGGAACTTCCATTCCTCGCTACTATGAGCTGAATAAAGAGCATGAAATCCACTCTCGACTCTGAGTATATTTCACGTTGCAACCATCTTAATGTTTGTTTTCTTTTTTGTAAACCGCTTTAAAGTGTGTATGTGTGTGTGTATTGCCTTTTTACAATACAGCGGTGTATACATTTTAGGAAACAAATAACAAATAAGTATGTGGTGCCTGGCCACAGATTCAATGTTATAGACAGTGGGCACCCATCTCCCACCCAGGAATTATACGCCTTCAGGAACCCCAACGCAGCTTGGATGTTTTCCTACGTGGCGGCAGCCAACATTTTGCCTTCCAGATGTTGGACAACAGCTCCTCTGGCCACTGGCCAAGCCGGCTGGAGGAGATGGGCACAGCCCAACATCTGGAGAAACCACATTGGCTGTCCTGTCCTGCACCAAAACCTCTGCACTGGGGGAAGTTTAGCCTGTTAGGGAGACGTTTCCTAGCCCAGTCTTCTTGCTGACATGCTGTGCCACAGTTAGTCGGTGTGGTGTGTATTCCAGATATTGATGGACTACAATTCCCATCATCCCTGATCTAACCTGCTTCTTCTGTTACAGCACCAATCGGGTGCTCAACAGTCTTGTTGGACTACAACTCCCATCAGCCTGAGGCAGCATGGCCATATGCTCCTGAGGGTGCTGGCTGGGTGTTCATGGGAGTTGTAGTCCAAAATATTTGCAGAGCACCAGGTTGGCAAAGGTTGTGTTATACCCTCAAGTTGCAATTTATAAATCCCCAATCTGGTAGTGAATTCCAGTAATTGCTGCCTGCCCTGCGCTCCTTTGGGAGGAACAGCAGGATAGAAATTTAATCAATAGAATACTGTAAGTAAATAGTGTTTTTTAAAAAATCCTTCTAAATGCTATTTGAACTTTGCACATTTGTGACTTTTCCCCCTTCTCAAAGACAATGCTGTTGACTGCAAGTCCACATAAAGGAGACAGGATGTCAGCAACGATTTCCTTGCTTGCTGGTGCTGTTCAAACAAAGTCTACAAACTTGTAACACAGAAACAAACATGTCACACATCATGCCTACATCCTCAGAGTTTCCTGCACAGTGGAACACGGGCCACTGACAACATAGAACAGCAAGTCCCGTCTCACACAGATGCCATGGGCGGGGAAAGAAGGGGAGAGGGACCCCCCCAAAAAAATTAAAAAGAAAAGCAAAAAGAAAGCAAACAGCAACAAAACAAGAGCTGAACCCCCAAAACAAAAACGGGGGGACGTCCAGAAGCACAGCGCAAGAGGCAACGCCAGGCACGCTCCGCTCACCCACCGGCCGAATTCAGAGATTGTAAAGAAGAGTGCAAGCTCATTTGGTGGGACGAGGATCTGAGCTCAAAGTAGGATCTCCCCGGAAAGCTGTTTTGCAGGTTAAGGGTGGAAGAGAAGGGGCTGGATCTACGCAGCTGCAGCCTTTCCAAAGGCACTGGGAAAGTCAGGGCCTGCTCCTCCGGTTCGGAGTCTAGATGCAAGATCAAGTCAAACTCAAGATCAGAGCTCCCCAAAGAGGCGATTCGAACATGGCACCCAAGCCCTTCCTTACCTGTGCGAGTGCCAAGGGGGGGGGAGTCTCCCAAGGGGAGCGTGGCCCCTGGGGCAGAACGTCAGCTCCCAGCAGCGGAGGAGCATATGCCCACACTACCCAGGGCGTGGGGGGTGGGGCGTGCTCCCGAGGGGGGGCACGGAGGGTGCCCTCCCAGGCACGGGATAGCCGCTCAGGTGCATGGTGCACTCAACATTCGGTGTGCCGCCCACCTGCAACTCCTAAGCCTCCTCCTGCTGCCCCCCTTTTCACCGAAAACTCGGCTAGGCTTGGGAGTCGTGGGCGGGTGGTGCGCCAAAAGCCGCCCCCCTCAGCGAAGACCCCCAGGGTGGACTGCCCCCACCGCACACGCCTCCCTCCGCCACTGGCTCCCAGTTATGGCTTTACCAAATTTGGGGGGTGGGGCTCACAGGGAGAGGAGAGGAAGGGGAAGCCCCACCCCCCCAACGGCATTCTGCTAGTTCATAATCATAATAATAATAATTTTTATTGATACCCCGCCCTCCCCAGCCAAGGCCGGGCTCAGGGAGGCTAACAAGCAAGAATAAAAACAAGTTGAATGAATACAACTTAAAAAACAAGATTAAAATACAACAAATATTGAAACATTAAAATATTAAAATGCAGCCTCATCACAGGAGGAAAAAGGAAAAAGAAAAGAGAAAGAGGGGGAGGGAATCAAATTGGCTCCAAGCCAAAGGCCAGCCGGAACAACTCTGTCTTACAGGCCCTGCGGAAAGGAATCAGATCCTGCAGGGCCCTGGTCTCATGAGACAGAGCGTTCCACCAAGTCGGGGCCAGTGTTGAAAAGGCCCTGGCTCTGGTTGAAGCCAATCTAACTTCCTTAGGGCCTGGGACCACTAGGGTGTTGCTATTTATGGACCTTGAGGCTCTCCGTGGGGCATACCGGGAGAGGCGGTCCCGTAGGTACGAGGGTCCTAGGCCGTGAAGGGCTTTAAAGGTCAAAACAAGCACCTTAAACCTGACCCTGTACTCCACCGGGAGCCAGTGCAGCTGGAAAAGCACTGGGTGAATATGCTCCCATGGCAGAGACCCTGTGAGGAGCCTCGCTGCAGCATTCTGCACCCGCTGGAGTTTCTGGGTCAGCTTCAAGGGCAGCCCCACGTAGAGCGAATTACAGTAGTCAAGCCTGGAGGTGACCGTCGCGTGGATCACTGTGGCCAGGTCGGGGCGGGAAAGGTAAGGGACCAACAACGTCGGATGCAACCCTATATACAAAACTCTGCATACAGATCTACAAATCTATAGATATACACTTGTGCATGGATGTGCGTGCGTGCGTGCGCGCGCGCACACACACACACCTCAGCCAAAATCCTTGAACAAGCAAACCTTGTCTTTCGGCAAGTAAGAGCCATGGAACAGTAAGAAGAGATATTGGCTCTTCTTCCCTGGAGGTTTTTAAGAAGTGGTTGGGTGGCCACCTGTCAGGGATGCTACAGGTGAGATTCCTGCCTTGCAAGGGGTTGGACTAGGGTTGTAGTGTTGGGAGCGGGGAGGGGACTCCCAGGGCAATTGCTCTGGGCACATTTTTTGGGAAGGAGCGCTGCGCATGCCACCTTCCTTGAGCCGGCCCTTTGCAAGGCTGGAATATGATCAGATCCCAGCCTCGCAAAGCGGCTCAGGGAGGGTGCCTTGAGAAATAATAATAATAATAAAGTTTTATTTATACCCCACCCTTCCCGGTTCAGGGTGGCTAACAACAGATTTAAAACACTTAATTGATGCAACAAAAAACAGCATAAAATACAGTATAAAATGTGGATAACAATAAATTCAGAATTCAAAAATCAATTTAGGGGGGAAATCCATCCAATAAACATTAGATGATCCCCAGGGCTAGCTGGCTGAATTAGTCCTACTTCGGCCAGCGAGGAGACCAGGGGGGAATTAGCTGTGGGATCCCAGAGTGGGTAATCTTCATAAAAAGGGGAGGGGGAGGGAAGGAAGGGAAATAAAATTGAAAGCCAGGCAGAATAGCTCTGTCTTACAGGCCCTGCAGAAGGAGGTTAAATCCTGCAGGGCCCTGGTCTCATGGGACAGAGCATTCCACCAGGTCGGAGCCACCACTGAGAAGGCCCTGGCCCTGGTGGAGGATAGTCTGACTTCCTTAGGGCCTGGGACCTCTAAACTATGGTTATTCATGGACCTTAAGGTCCTCTGCCGGGCAGACCAGGAGAGGCGGTCCCGTAGATACAAGGAAGATGCCGCGCACCTTCCGATCCCAGCCCCAGCCTCAAGCCCCTTTGCAAAGCATTGCAAGGCCCTGTGCTGCTTTCGGAGGCTGGGGTCATTCCAGCCTCGCAAAGCAGCTTGGGCTGGGGTCACTCCATTGGCTGCAGTGGTGGGGGCTGGGCATGTGCAAAGCAGGCTACGTTTGCCCTCCAGACCCCCAGTATGTGCCCCCCCCGGTGCCATGGATACATGCTCCACTGCTGGGTTGGACTAGGGGTCCTTTCCAACTCCACCGTTCTTTGATTCCATCTTGCCGAAGTCTCACAAGAGCTCACGGAGAGCAGGAGATCTTGTGAGATTTCGGCATGATCCTCTGTCAGAAGATGGCACTGCTGCCAGTGCTTTGTGGGCTCTGGCACACAATGCAGGAAGAGAGCCACAGCGCCAGTGGCGAGGCGAACAGCGCAGGGACGGGGTGGCTCATGCCTGTTCTGTCTCAAGTGGGAAAACGGGGTGCGCCTACCCCACCCCGATTAGGGGCTGAAAGGAGAAGTAGGAAAATGGAGGCCAAGGGGGAGTTTGAAGGCTGTGCGTGTCAGAAGAGAGGGAGGCGGAGGAAAGCTTTACGGGAGCTGTTTCCTACTCAAGAAAGAGAGATAAAAGAAATAGACTCTGGATCTCAGAGTCGCCTCCAACAAAACACCTGTAGGTGCACCTGCGGACTCATACAAGGTGAAAAAGAAGTCAGGATTAAAAAACTGTGAACGATCTCACTGCCTGGGAGTGGGCTGCCTGAGCCAAGAAGCAGCCCCTCCCCAGAGAGAGGATGTCATCTGCTCTAGGGCTGGTGCCCAGCAGCTCTTCCCCATCTTCTGACGTTACTGAATCACACTGACTGATGAATTTGTTGTTGCCCGTTTGCTTTATTCATACGCCAATGCGTTAGAGATATTAGAGTGGTTGCTGCTGCTACGTTTGTTGCTTTTCAGCGCTGCTGTGATTGTCGCAAGCCGCTTTGAGCGCCATGTTCATTGCTGGAAAAGCAGGATGCAACTATTAAATAGAAAACATGGCCAGCTGTGTGACAGGTTTTGGAACGGAAGGGGCAGGGAGAACAGAAATGGCTTTTGACACCTGAATTCCGTTCTTTCCCAGGTGACATTTCTCTCCTTTCTTGAGGGAAGGGGGGTCTCCAGTTTAGCAACCCAAACAAGGAAGGACCACCCCCGGCCCTGCTCTTCAGTGGAAAATGCCTCACCCCTGATCGCAGCAGCCATGACTTACCCTCGGAGGTCTGCAGGACCAGCATCTTGCTGTAGGGGCTGACCCCAGTCTTGTTGAAGGCCTTGACCCGAGCACTGTAGGTGCTGTTAAAGTGGAGTCCATCCACAGTGCACATCGTCTCCTTCCCGACATACACCTCCTAAGGACCCAAAAGCACAAAGCTGATGTATGTGTGGGAATGTTCAGGGAGGCATATATTGTTTATTAATATCCTTCCTAAGCCACGCTAGCAAGTTCCTTTACTTAGCAGAGTTTCCATTCCCCTTCTCAAGCACAGCAGATAGCTGGTTGCAGGCTCGTATGAGTCTCTCACTGTTATACAATTCAGTCTGTCTCAGAATGAATTGTATAGTTCCTGCTAAGTAAAGGGAAAGGGACCCCTGACCATTAGGTCCAGTCGTGACCGACTCTGGGGTTGCGGCGCTCATCTCGCTTTATTGGCCAAGGGAGCCGGCGTACAGCTTCCGGGTCATGTGGCCAGCATGACTAAGCCGCTTCTGGCGAACCAGAGCAGCGCACGGAAACGCCGTTTACCTTCCCACTGGAGCGGTACCTATTTATCTACTTGCACTTTGACGTGCTTTCGAACTGCTAGGTTGGCAGGAGCAGGGACTGAGCAACGGGAGCTCACCCCATCGTGGGGATTCGAACTGCCGACCTTCTGATCGGCAAGTCCTAGGCTCTGTGGTTTAACCCACAGCGCCACCCACGTCCCTGCTATAGTTCCTGGTAAGTTCCCTTTAATCCCTCTTAAAAGAATAAAGAGACAACAATCTTATTTAAAGCCAATAAAAGAAGTTTACTCACATCAGTTCACAGTTGGATTCCTGAAGGCAGACTTAGTTACAAAATATGTACATGTGGATCTTCCCCATATGGGGGAATAATCCCAGTGCTTATGCTAGATGAGAAGCTATCATAGCAGTCCTAGCTAAAAAGCTGGTCAAACAAAGAAGGAAGCCAAAGAGAGAGAGAGAGTGCTGCGTGATTTGTGCTTTTTGTTACCTGGACAGGTAAGGTCACGCCCCCCTCTAGTCACATGCAAGGAAGGATGCTCCAGGCCAGGAGGAAACAGGAAGTTTTGACTGGCTGACCAATATCCCCTTGCATGTCCACTCTAGGAAAACAAGGAATGTTGCATTTGACTGCTCCCACAGGGAACGGGCCCTTGCAGGGAAGCTTTGCAATGCAGCAGAGATCTGGTGTGCGCAGTGGGAGGCAAGATCATAGGCCAGCCTTTGCCAACCTGATGCCCTCCAGATGTTTCGTACCACTACTCCAAAAGTCCATGCTGGTTGGGGCCGGTCGGAGTTGTAGTCCAAAATATTGATAGGTGTCAGGTTGGCAAAGGAAGACTCTGGCTCAAATCTCAGTTGAGTCAACGACAATTGCTGAATGTCCAAAAAATTAGGATTGCGGGAAGCTGCCTTGTGCTTATTGCTGTCTACACTGGCTGGCAGCAACTCTCCAGGGATTCAGGAAGGGAGCCTTTCCCAGCCCAACTTGGAGATGCTGGGGAGTGAACCAGGGTGCTTCTGCATGCAGAGCAGGTACTCTGCCACTGAGCAATGATCCTACCTTAAATATATAGGGTAAACAAGAAACTGCCTTATGCAGCCAGGCCACTGGACCATCTAGGCCAATATTGTCCACACTGACTGGCAGCATCTCTCCAGGGGCATCTCAGGGGCATCAAAATTGAACCTTGGACCTTCTACAAGCAAAGCACAGCTGTGGCTGCTCCCCAACGAATATATTACATATATTTGTTTTTTTGATTGCTGCTCCTAAGAAAAATTGATTGTTGAGTAACTGTCCCCAGAGAAACGAGGAGGCTAGGAAGCAATTGCCTTTTATTTCCAAGATGTTGGAGGCAGCTATTTTAAGCCAGCCCCCCCCTCCAAAAGGCATCTGTGCTGGCTTAGCTTTCCACCCACCCAAGCCTCACATCAGAAATCTATTCTCGATTGCCTACACACACAAAGCGTCAGTGGTTTCAACCCCTGCATTTCAGGGACTTGGACTAGATGACTCTGGGGTCCCTTCCAACTCTACAGTTCTGTGATTCTAGGGTCCCAAAGCCACTTCCGCCCTTCCGAGGAGGTGGGGTTGCAGGCTTCATGGCCCCACCATGCGCACGGTTGGTGGAGGCGCAGCCCCCGCATGATTGGGGGGATTCCTGGCTGTGTCACCCCCTGGCCGGCCAATTGGCTGGTTCAGGGGGCATGGCCTGCCCTATAAAGGCAGGACGCGGCCGGGGATCTCCCTCTTTGCCGCGCATCAGCTGTTCCGGTTTCCCACCCTCCCGCCCTATAAGGTTTCCATTCCTTGACATTGCTATGGACCTTGGTTGGTCGCCATTGAGGGGCCTGGTAGGAATTTTCCCACTTGGCAAATTGGCACCAGCCACTTGGTTTTCGCCTACCTCGTAGCAAATTGCCACAACTTTCTGGGTATTGGCGGTTAGGCATTGGTATAGTTCTGTAATTGGAAGAGGGGAGGAAGCGCCATCACCTGCCCCACATATTGAAGGGTAGTCTGGTAAAGGATTCTGGGGGGTGTTGCCCTGTCCTAAGCCTGGGGAGGTGAGGGCTTAAGGCACGCCCCCTATCGGTGACCCCGGGGGAGTTCCTAGTTGATGTGCATCAGCAGGACTCCCCCTACTGGTGGTTAACCCTTCCTGGACTTCAAGCGGACGGGCTGAAGTCGGATATAGTCGGTTAGGACCAATGCCTAAGCCAATACTGCTCATCACCTGTAACCATTAAAGTTGTGGCCTTATTTAGCCCATTAACCTTAATAACTGTGTCATTATTTCCACCTGGGGGGGGACGGGAACTCACCACGCAATTCTATTTGAGTGTAATGGTCTTTTAACGAGGTTGAGTGGCTACCTGTCAGTAGAGATCCCTGCATCACACGGGGTTGGACTAGATGACCCCTGGGACCCCTTCCAACGCTAAAACCTGGAGCCAGCACTATTCTCCCTCCCACCCACCCCGCAACGTAAAAGCGCCTCTCCATAAAACATACCCTGAACTGACCACCGTTCCCATCATCCAGCTCCAGAATGTATCCGTCCACTTGCACCGCGGAAAGTGGTGGCTGCTTCCATGACAAGGTGGCGCTGTTGTTCTGGGTGCAGCACTCTTCCAGCTGGAGGATTGGGGGGGCCGGCACTGGGGAGGAAGCTAAACAGAAATTAGTGTAACCCCGACTTCTACCGCCAGACAGGGTGGAAACCGGGGCCTCTGAGTTCTGCAAGAGTTTGTCGGCTTATTACCCATCCTTCACCCTAATACAGCGGTACCTCTGGATGCGAACGGAATCCGTTCCGGAGCCCGGTTCGCAACATGAGCAGAATGCAACCCGCGTCTGCACGTGCCGCGATTCGCCGCTTCTGTGCATGCGCGTGACGTCATTTTGAGCGTCTGCGCATATGTGAGCGGTGAAACCCGGAAGTAACCCTTTCTGGTACTTTCGGGTTGCTGCAGGGACGCAACCTGAAAAGATTCCCCCTGAAGCAAACGTAACAAGAGGTATGACTGTATTATAATAATAATTATAATTTATACCCCGCCCATCTGGCTGGGTTTCCCCAGCCACTCTGGGCAGCTCCCAACAGAATATTAAAAGCACGATAAAACATCAAACATTAAAAATTTCCTCAACAGGGCTGCCTTCAGATGTCCTCTAAAAGTCTGGTAGTTGTTTCTTTGACATCTGGTGGGAGGGCGTTCCACAGGGCGGGTGCCACTACCAAGAAGGCCCTCTGCCTGGTTCCCAGTAGCTTCACGTCTCACATTGAGGGAACTGCCAGAAGGCCCTTGGAGCTGGACCTCAGTGTCCGGACTGGACGACGGGGGTGGAGATGCTCCTTCAGGTATACTGGCCCGAGGCCGTTTAGGGCTTTAAAGGTCAGCACCAACACTTTGAATTGTGCTCGGAAACGTACTGGGAGCCAATGAAGATCTTTCAGGACTGGTGTTATGTGGTCCCAGTCACCAGTCTAACTGCCGCATTCTGGATTAATTGTAGTTTCCGGGTCACCTTCAAAGGTAGCCCTATGGAGAGCGGATTGCAGTAGTCAAAGCATCCCTAAAGTCCCAGGAGGGAGCCACAGCATTAAAAGGCATCATTAAAACAACTTAGAACCATAAAAAAATCAGGTGGGTGCTAAAAACCTATGCCTCAAGTCTCAGAAGCCAGGGTAAAAAGGTGAGCCTTTAGCATTTGTTGGAAACTGTACAAGAAAGGTGCCAACACGGAGAAGGCCCTCTATCACCCCAAGCCTCTGAGCGGGGTCCCCTCAGATTGTCCCCTCTGCAGCGCCTCTGACTGAATGATGCAGCAGCAGAACTTTGTATCCCAGTTTAGTTCCCACCAGCTTTTTAGGTTGGGGGCACACTTGGTTCTCAGTAAGGGCTTTGTATAAAAGGGAAATTAATCGCCGAGTCACTACAGTCTCCCTTATTTCTTTTCATATTCTGTTAGTTTCCTTGTAGCTTCATTTTTAATTTGTGTATTTGGAAGAAAGGATCACAAATGATAGTCTAACAGCCATGAGATTTGGTTATTTTCTAAACGTACTTGCATCTTTGCTACTGTAATTCAAAGTGTTGGTGCTGACCTTTAAAGCCCTAAGTGGCCTTGGCCCTGTATACCTGAAGGAGCCTCTCCACCCCCATCATTCTGCCCGGACACTGAGGTCCAGCACCGAGGGCCTTCTGGCGGTTCCCTCACTGCGAGAAGTGAGGTTACAGGGAACCAGGCAGAGGGCCTTCTCAGTGGTGGCTTCCGCCCTGTGCAACGCCCTCCCATCAGATGTCAATGAAAAAACAACTATCTGACGTTTAGAAGACATCTGAAGGCAGCCCTGTTTAGGGAAGTTTTTAATGACTGATGTTTTAATCTATTTTTAATCTTTTGTTGGAAGACGCTCAGAGTGGCTGGGGAAACCCAGTCAGATGGGTGGGCTATAATATATTATTATTATTATTATTATTATTATTATTATTATTATTATTATTATTGTAAGAGGCTGTCTATGTCTATAATAACCCTTCAAGTAATATAAGTAGCGACGTTTCTGTACCTTGGCATTATATGTTCTGTTTTAATTTTTGTACTGGAATTGTAGGTGATAGTCCTGGGGGCCAGCTAAAACTTGCCCATTTTTCTCCTATTCTAAATTACTGAGTGTATAGAAATCAGTAAGCCATCTCATCTTCTTGTTCATTAGCCCCACTTTTGAAAAACAAAAAAGCTATAGAAATACTGTCATTACTGCAAACTGAGACCAAATTGCCAGTTCAGAACTTCCTTCTAATTAGCCTTGGGAACTGCAGTTCTCCACAAGCCTACAGTTCCCACCCAGGTGGCAGGCACCCTGAGCGTCGCCCTACAACAAAGCCTGTTTCAAGACAGGGGTCTGGATATCCCTTCCCCTTGCGAGGCTTTGAAGTGCCACAATGGCGCAGATGGGCACCTCGCAGCTGGCAGGTTGCCCAGGGGCATCGCCAGCAAACATCTGCCTGTTGCCGTGTCTCTCTGCTGCTCTGCCCCAGATGGGGCCTCTTGCGATGTGCCAATGCAGCTGAGCTGGCAAGGAGGAGAGGAACGGATGAGAAGGCAGCTGGGCATGTGGCAGGCAAGGAGGGCTGCATTGTGCCCAGTCGTGTGAATGCAGGAAGAACAGATCTTGGAATGAATGGCATACAGAGGAAGGAGGGAGGCAAAGACTCCCATTTCTGCATCAGATTTATTTCCCCTGTTTCCTAAAATGGCAATTGGGCAGCCATTACTGCAGGCATGTAAACATGGGAATTTTCCATCCTGAGAAAGCTAGATTGTCATTCTCTCTCTCACACACACACACACACATAAATAATTTTAATTGAATTTTCTGTTTTGCCATTTAAAATACTCATTTTACATCCTTAAGATATCAGTGACTTCCTTTCTTCTCTTTCCATGGTTCGTTTTACATATCATAAATCCCTGCACATTTTACAAAAACTATACCATTCAATATTCTATTATTGCATCCATCAAAACTTGTTTACACTGTTGAATTTATCTTAACTGCACTGGCTCCCGGTGGAGTACAGGGTCAGGTTTAAGGTGCTGGTTTTGACCTTTAAAGCCCTATACGGCCTAGGACTCTCGTACCTATGGGACCACCTCTCCTGGTATGTCCCATGGAGGACCTTACGGTCCACAAATGACAACACTTTGGAGGTCCCAGGTCACAAGGTGGTTAGGTTGGTCTCAACTAGGGCCAGGGCCTTTTCAGTACTGGCCTCGACTTGGTGGAAGGCTCTGTCACAAGAGACCAGGACTTAACATCTTTCCGCAGGGCCTGCAAGACAGAGCTGTTCCGCCTGGCCTTTGGTTTGGACTCAGTCTGACCCTTATGTTTCCCGCCCCTTATGGTCTTGATCTATGGAGAAATGAGGCTGCATTTTAAATTGCATTTTAACCTGTATTTTAAATTGTCCCCCCCCCCATTATGTTTTGATTGTAATTTTACTGGTGTTAGCTGCCCTGAGCCCGGCTCTGACCGGGGAGGGCGGGAGCTAAATAAAAATTATTATTATTATTATTATTATTATTATTATTATTATTATTATTAATGCTGCCAGCATTTTCAGCTGCACACAATAATTTCCCATATATTCAATAAACGTTTTCCAATCTTCTCTAAATGTATGCTCTATATGTTAAGTCTACAAGTTGTGCATATTCTCTCAACTTAAGTTGCCATTCTTCTTCGGTTGGGACCTCGTTCGTTTTCCATTTTGGGGCTAACAAAACACAGGCTGCAGTAGCAGCATCATACATAAATAAGCTTTTGACTCTAGTTTTTTTAGGAAAGTACTTTTAAACATTTTTTTCAATTCCTTAGGGATCATTTCCCAATACTCTTTCCCCCTTTTACAAGTCCACTGGACTGTCATTTTCCTAGCCCAGAGGCTATGTCCGCAACTAAGGACATAAGAATGGTGCAATGAGTTGGTGCGCTCCATGTCTGTTGTGCTCCTGTTTTAGTAAGATGGTGTTGTGAATCTCTAGGATTCTATCTAAGAAGAGCCTGTTAGATCAGGCCGACTGAAGACTAGAGACTGGGGTGCCGGGTAACATTCCTAAAGAAACAAGTTAACATTATTCGTCTTGGTCCATATGGAAATGTTATCTACCCAGACTCACTAGGAAAGCTTGGCTTTTAAAACTGGTTCCTAGGGAACAGTGTTTTTTTAAAAAAGGACATTTAATTATTATGCAATTGTTAGTCACCCTGAGAACTTTGTTCAAGCATGGGAGATAACATGCCTAAAATAAATTTCTAAAAAAGGTAAAGGGACCCCTGACCATTAGGTCCAGTCGTGACCGACTCTGGGGTTGGGTCGCTCATCTCGCTTTACTGGCCGAGGGAGCCAGCGTACAGCTTCTGGGTCATGTGGCCAGCATGACTAAGCAGCTTCTGGCGAACCTGAGCAGCGCACGGAAACGCCGTTTACCTTCCCACCGGAGTGGTACCTATTTATCTACTTGCACTTTGACATGCTTTCGAACTGCTAGGTTGACAGGAGCAGGGACCGAGCAACGGGAGCTCACCCCGTCACGGGGATTTGAACTGCCGACCCTCTGATCGGCAAGTCCTAGGCTCTGTGGTTTAACCCACAGTGCCACCTGCGTCCCAAAAAAAACCACAAAACCATTTCTACCTTGCGGCTATTTTAAACCTGCTGTTTCTTTCCTCCCCCTCATATTTCATGCCTGGCATTCCTTCCAAACAGAGAGAGACAGGATTGCTCTGACATTTACCTTTCATTTGCATGAAGTCCAGCTGGTGGATGGTCTGCAGCAAAGGCCCACTGTCCAGGTTCAGATCAAAGTCTGTTGTCATCCTTGGAGAGAGGGTTCCTTTCCCCCACTGGTCCTCTGTCAGGTGGACTCTCCTTATCAGCGCATCAGAGATCTGGTGGCAAAGGAGACGGGTGAATCAGAGTGTGCGAGGCTTGGATAAATATAGGGATGGAGAAGTCTCCCAGGAGTGAAGAAGGTCACAAGCCTTGATAGCCAAAATGCAAAATCCATCCTTAGACACAGGATACCCTTTGACTGCCATACACTTGTGGAATGTGAAACACAAGAGCAGTCAAGTACAACATTCCTAGAGTGAACATGTCTACACAAGGGGAGGAATGTTTGTCCAGCCAGCAGGTCAACTTCCTGTTTCCTTCTGGGCTGGGACAGACTTCCTCTGCATGTGACTAGAGGTGGGTATGGCCTCACCTGTGCAGGTAACAACAAAAGCACAGGGCAGGGCAGCCACCTCTCTCTCTTTGACTACATGCATCAAAGAAGCAACATCTGCTTAGCCAAAGATGCTCTCTTGGCCTCCAGCCAAGAGAGGACAAAGGGACTGTCTCCTTATGAGACAATTTCCAGGTGTATGTAACTTTTCTAAGTTAAGTCTGCCTTCTGGGATCCGATTGTGAACAGAATGATGTGTGAGTAAACTCTTTTATACTTTTATAGAAGACTGTGTCGTGTCTTATCTTTTATGAGGGAATATGGGGGAAATGCCAGAACAGTTGTTATAGAAGCTTTGACGAGCCTGAGCAAACACATCTGCTGTGAGTTTAAAAAGGGGAATGTTAAATTGCTAAATTGTGAACTTGTTAGCACAAGTTGGAAAGGCTATAACCAAACAATATATCCTCTCCTGCACCCCTGAACATTCCCACAACACTGAGGATTCAAAAGCCGTGGGCGTCTTTCTCTAGCAGTGGTTCCCAAAGTGGGGGCAGTGGGATTAACTGGGGGCTGTTAAGTGGCAAGAGGGCAGCAGGAGGGTGCTGGAGCTGGCATCACTGGGTCAAGTCCATCCATTTTATTAAATTGATTAAACTAAATAGTTTTAATTGGATTTTGAGTAAATGTGCAATTAATTGTTACGGTTTTGAATTGCACTGTGTTATCACCTTTCTTAGTGGGTCGTGCAACCTCTCTTCTGAATAATGCTTTCTATAGGGGGAATGAGTTTATGGAACCAAGGGGGCAGTGGCCCCCAAAAGGTTTGGAAACCACTGGCCTACAGTATCTGCAGCTTGGTGAGTTATCAGTGGGGGGGGGACCAGTGGGGGGCAGGTGCAAGGCCAACATGTGGGATGTGATAAATAAGTAGGAGTCAAATACAACATTCCTTGCTTTCCTAGAGTGGACATGCAAGGGGATGTTTGGTCCAGCCAGTTGAAACTTCGTGTTTCCTCCTGGGCTGGAGCATCCTTCCTTTGCATGTGACTAGAGGTGGGTGTGGCCTTACCTGTGCAGGTAACAAAAGCACAAGGCACAAAGCTCTCTCTCTTTCTCTTTTTTGACTTCCTTCGTCATTGGACCTTTTTAGCTAGAAATGCTCTGTTGGCTTTCAGCCAACAGAGGACACTGGGATTATCCCCATATGGGATAGATCCACACATATATACTTTGAAACTAAGTCTGCCTTCAGGAATCCAACTGTGAACTGATGATGTGAGTAAAATAATAATAATAATAATAATAATAATAATAATAATAATAATAATAATAATAATATTTATATCCCGCCCATCTGGCTGGGCTTCCCCTGCCACTCTGGACGGCTTCCAACAAAAGATTAAAATACAATAGTCTGTTAAACATTAAAAGCTTCCCTAAACAGGGCTGCCTTCAGATGTCTTCTAAAAGTCTAGTAGTTGTTTTTCTCTTTGGTGGCAGGGCGTTCCACAGGCCGGGCGCCACCACCGATAAGGCCCTCTGCCTGGTTCCCTGTAACTTGGCTTCTCACAGTGAGGGAACCGCCAGAAGGCCCTCGGCGCTGGACCTCAGTGTCTGGGTAGAGTGATGGGGGTGGAGACACTCCTTCAGGTATACTGGACTTTTATATACTTTACACAAGATTGTGGTGTGTTTATTCTTTTAAGAGGGATATAAGGGAACTTACCAGGAATCTAATATTGAGAGGCTTAAACAAGCTTGCAACCAGCTTTCTGCTGTGCATTTAAAAGGGGAATGTAAAACTCTGCTAAGTAAAGGAACTTGCTAGCACAAGTTGGGAAGGATATTAATAAACAATATATCCTCTCCTGCCTCCCTGAACATTCTGACACAACAGACCTGAGAAAATTCAGATCACAGAAGACAAAAAGGAGGCGATTTAAGCCTTTGCTGTAGTCCTGAGGAAAATCCCTCCTCTAAGGCTGCTATTTGCGTCAGGAGGAAATGTTCCATTGATGCCAAACTCCTCTGCTTCTCTGCCTGCAGCAACCTGCATCTCCTCAGCAACTTCTCTTTGCATCTTATAAAGTGCATATTAAATGAAAAGATGCAGCTTCGGGTCTATCAAGTCCACTACTGTCTCTTTATACCAGCTGTGTTTTCCCCTAAGGACTCAGACAGAGACACTTTGCAGTGACTCTGCCTGAGATCCTTTTAACTGGAGATACTAGGGATTGAATTTAGGGGTCTTCTGCATGTGATGTGCTCAGTCCCTGTACTTCGCTCCGGCCATCCCTGATGGAATGAGAAGGACCGAGTCTTAAAAGGTTAAACAGATCAACAGGTTTATCTTCTCAAGATGACTTGCAAACCTGCAGCCAATTCCTCCTCTTTCCACAAGCGCCTTGTCCTCCTAGGCCAAGTAGCCTTGAGTTGCTCAGAGGCATAGCTGTCAAGTGCCCCTTATTTGAAGGGACAGTCCCTTATTCCAGCGCCATGTCCCGCTGCTGTCCCTTATTGATGGATGTCCCTTAAATGTCCCTTAAATGATGTCCCTTAAATTTCAAAGGAAGCAGCTCCTCTCCCTCCCTCCCTGCCAGCCGGCCAGGGAGGAGGGAGGCTCCAACTGTGTTGCTTGGCTATGTTGCTCACCCAATAAGAAGTCTAAGAACGACTGGGGGGGTGGAGCTTGCATGCCTTGTGTGTGGCTAGTTAATGCAAGCTGAGGGGGTTTTTGAATGCTGGACGCCATTTTGTTGCACGTGCTGCTGCAAACTTCGCAGTGCAAAGCCAGGTCAGGGAGCCATCTTAAGTTGAGGCTGCATAGGCCTTGTGGTGCAAGTGATTCAGATTCTATTCAGCTGAACCTCTGGTTACAAAGTTGGTTGGACAGTGTTCTCGAAGCTACCAGCATGAGTTTGACCAGACTGCAGGAGGACAGGAAGACTGGAGTGCCTGGAACAGGTGAGGCTGCAGGTCCCTTATTTTGGCTGCTGGTCCCTTATTTTCAAATATGCAAGTTGACAGCTATGCTAAGAGGACTGGTCATGAACACCACCACAATGTACAGTGGACGCTCGGGTTGCAATTGTGATCCGAGTGGGATGCATGTTCGCAACCTGCAGTGGCTGCGTGCGTGACCCCTGAAACCCGGAAGTAACCCGTTCCGATACTTCTGGGTTTCAGCAGTCCATAACCCAAAAAAACGCAACCTGAAGCGTCTGTAACCCGAGGCATGACTGTATACATGAACTCAAGGAGGTCTGAATTAGGGCATTTGCAGCAATAAGAGGAAATCCACGCTTCTCTTAGGAGTATGAACAGGGGGGAAGAGAATCAAGCAGCAACCTGGAGGAATCCGCTGGGATCGTTCTCCTTGATGACCTCCAAGCAGTATTCCATGAGTCCCGTCGTCTGGCGTAGTTTCACTGTGCAGTGGGAGATCTGGTCCCGCACCACCTGCAACGAGACACACAAGACAGCAATGTTTCCAGAGCTGGGAGCCATGCTGTTCTATCTCTGTACCATTGTCCAGCCCAGACACTGAGGTCCAGCACCGAGGGCCTCCTGGCGGTTCCCTCCCTGCAAGAAGCGAGGTTGCAGGGAACCAGGAAGAGGGCCTTCTCGATGGTGGCACCCGCCCTGTGGAACGCCCTCCCACCAGATGTCAAAGAGACAAACAACTATCTGACATTTAGAAGACATCTGAAGGCAGCCCTGTTCAGGGAAGTTTTTAATGTGTGACATTTTATTTTTTAAAAAATATAATTTTTATTAATTTTCCAATATAAAATTATACAAAACAAAACATCCAATTTATCACCAACATCCTCTTTTTGGACTTCCATCAGCTTGTCTGATAATTCTCTGTTTTGCTCACTTCTTCCATATTTCTCAATTTAATATTGCACTACATTAATAATGTGTGACATTTTAATGTATTTTTAATCTTTGTTGGAAGCCGCCCAGAATGGCTGGGGAGACCCAGCCAGATGGGTGGGGTATAAATAAATTTAAATTATTATTATTATTATTATTATTATTATTATTATTATTATTATTGTTGTTGTTGTTGTTATGTTATGTATTCAGTGGTCTGTGTTGTCTGGACTAGGGATTCTGAGCCCTTGTGTTCTGATTCGATACATCATCATCATCATCATCAATTTTTATTTATATCCCGCCCTCCCTAGCCGAAGCCGGGCTCAGGGCGGGTAACAACAATAAAATAATACAACATTCTAATCCAATCGCAGAACATTTCAGGATTTGGGCCTCTGCCATTGGCCCTTAAACTCTGACTTATGATTTGCAGCTTGGAAGTTTAGACAGCCAATCGCGTTGAGAGTGGGAGTGGCCCAGGCCTCCAGAAATGTCTATAAGCAGCTGCTTTGCCCCTCTTGTCCAGTTCTGCAGTTCAATAAAGGTTCTTGCTGTTGTCACTTTGTCTTGCCTCATAGGAACCCGCCTACACTTCAGCTTCTGAACACCAGCTGTTGGAAACAACAGGAGGGGAATGTTGCTCTTGTGCTCAGGTCCTGATCCAGCATATGCTCTTCTTAAGTTCCTATACTGCAATACTGCACGCATCCAGTAGGAGGGGCTCGCAGATTGTGTTGCTTCTTCGCGATTACATTTGACATTTGAGTTCATGCAAGTTTCTGCAAAGTTGCAGAAAAGGAGGACATGATGAGGTCCTTATCACACTGATTCCGAATGACAGGCCAGATATCAGAGTCTCGCCAATGGTGGACTTGTGGAATCAGCAGCTATTGCCATTCCTGGCTTGGGCAGGTCTTGCCACACATCCTCTTTTTCAGGGGTAAAATTTGGAATAATTTGCATTTCTTTGCTTTGAATGGCCATCATAGCGTCCTCTTTTTTTTGCTCTTCAAGATACGGCAACCCGAGTTACATCAAGACTGGATTACTGCAATGCCCTCTATGCGTGGCTTCCCTTGTGCTTGATCCGGAAGCTGCAGTTGGTGCAGAATGCTGCAGCGCAATTGCTGACAGGAACAAGACATACTCAGCATGGAACATCTGTGCTCAGAGATCGGCACTGCTTGCCAATCTGCTACTGGGGCAAGTTCAAAGTGTTGCTATTAGTCTACAAAGCCCTTAATAACTCAGGGCCAATTTACCTACGAGATCTCCTTACCCAACATGTGCTCCATCAACCACTTCAGTTGATGGAATTGGCAGTACTACATCTGCCACATGTAGTATGTGGGCTGGATGAATCCCAAGCCATAATTAAGATTGCTGGGAGAAATATCAACAACCTCAGATATGCAGATGACACAACCTTGATGGCAGAAAGTGAGGAGGAATTAAAGAACCTTTTAATGAGGGTGAAAGAGGAGAGCGCAAAATATGGTCTGAAACTCAACATCAAGAAAACTAAGATCATGGCCACTGGGCCCATCACCTCCTGGCAAATAGAAGGGGAAGAAATGGAGGCAGTGAGAGGTTTTACTTTCTTGGGCTCCATGATCACTGCAGATGGTGACAGCAGTCATGAAATTAAAAGACACCTGCTTCTTGGGAGAAAAGCAATGACAAACCTAGACAGCATCTTAAAAAGCAGAGACATCACCTTGCCAACAAAGGTCCATATAGTTAAAGCTATGGATTTCCCAGTAGTGATGTATGGAAGTGAGAGCTGGACCACAAAGAAGGCTGATCGCAGAAGAATTGATGCTTTTGAATTATGGTGCTGGAGGAGACACTTGAGAGTCCCATGGACTGCAAGAAGATCAAGCCTCTCCATTCTGAAGGAAATCAGCCCTGAGTGCTCACTGGAAGGACAGATCCTGAAGCTGAGGCTCCAATACATTGGCCACCCCATGAAAAGAGAAGACTCCCTGGAAAAGACCCTGATGTTGGGAAAGATGGAGGGCACAAGGAGAAGGGGACGACGGAGGACGAGATGGTGGGACGGTGTTCTCGAAGCTACCAGCATGAGTTTGACCAAACTGCGGGAGGCAGTGGAAGACAGGAGTGCCTGGCGTGCTCTGGTCCAGGGGGTCACGAAGAGTTGGACACGACTAAACAACAACAAAAACATTCTTGTTCAGGCTAAGCCTACCCAGATGCTTAGAAATGCTAATGTGAATTTTAATCTGTTGTAGTATTTCAACTTTTAGCATGTTGAAAAGGATTGCAAATGTTTCTTGGTTTTATTGCTTTATCTTTTTGTAAGCCGCTTTGTGGTTTGTTTTATTGGTTTATTTTTACAAACAACCTGTTTATAAATTTTATGAAATAAATATAAATAAGATATACAGACACAGTTCTGAGTAGCATTCCCTTTTTAAAAAAACTGAAGTCAATGTGTTCCCAGTAATTTGCTTCCCTTTGCAAATGTTGATGTCGACTCTCAATGTTCAAATATTTCCCAGTTGTTTGGTGTCTACATTAATAGTATTCGATTTCAATGTTTGCTACCTGGTGGTAGGCAGTTGTCATGCAATGGCATTCAGGTGCTTAATTTCATTTATTACAGGGCATGCATGGCATTCAGCATAAGGCAGCTTCCTCTGTTCCTATAAAATCTCCAGCCTCAGGACAAGTAAGCAAAGCCTTGAAAGAGCCTTCCCTTTCATCACGTCGGCCTCCGGTAATGCTCTTTGCGGAGATGAGCCCAGCCCTGGAGAGCGAGATTGCAAATATGGGATTTGCGGGGGAAACCATCTTTTATCTCCTTATCTTCTTTACAGCTTAAGTCGAGGTTCCTGCTCTTCCCAGATAATGAAATCTCTCGCCTCTCCACTCAAAGTTGACGCTTTCAGAATATTATTGAAGGAGCGGCCATCTGCTCTGCACACAGACTCCGTGTGTATAAATCACAGGGTGATGCATGGTCTGTCTCAGGTATGGCAAGGAAGGAGTTTCAGGGGATCCGGAAATTCAACAATGGCTCATAATCTTAGCTTCACAGAAGGAGGTTCAACACAGTCCCAGAGGGGCCTTAACTGGTGTCAGGGGACAGAACTGTAGCCTGTGAGGTTAGGGCTTGACCTGGGCCAGGGGTGATTCCTGACCTATGGCCTTTTTATAACCTCAACAGCAAGCCCAGTTGAAGGCCAACATGTCTGTACAATAATACATTACAGACAAAATCTGCAAAGGACTTGAGGCATTGCCTCCGATTCAACGCACTACCAGCTGCCTCTAATTCTCTTGAATAAGGCCCATTCCATGCTATATATTTAACGGGGGCTCATATCACTTTAAACAGCCGTTCCTTCCCCCCCCCCCAGAGAATCCTGGGAACTGTAGTTTGCTATTCCACTCAGGGAGCTGCAATTCCCAGAGTTTCCTGGGGAAAGTGATTGATTATTAAACCACTTTGGGAACTATAGCTTTGTGAGGGCTGAGGTTTGGTGAGTGTCTGAATCTACTTGTGCAAATACCGTATTTGCAATACCAGACATCTCTCATCCCTATCAACAAACCTTTGAACCAAAGAATCAGAAAGTTGGAAGGTACTGCAAGAGCCTGCAATGAAGAATCTCAGCTAAAGCATCCATGACTGATGGCCATCCAAAAGCAAAGGTGAAGAAGAAGGGTTTGGATTTGATATCCCGCTTTATCACTACCCAAAGGAGTCTCAAGGCGGCTAACATTCTCCTTTCCCTTCCTCCCCCACAACAAACACTCTGTGAGGTGAGTGGGGCTGAGAGACTTCAGAGAAGTGTGACTGGCCCAAGGTCACCCAGCAGCTGCATGTGGAGGAGCGGGGAAGCGAACCTGGTTCCCCAGATTACGAGACTACCGCTCTTAACCACTACACCACACTGGCTGGTAAAGGACCCCTGGCCATTAAGTCCAGTCGCAGGCGACTCTGGGGTTGCGGTGCTCATCTTGCTTTACAGGCCGAGGGAGCCAGTGTTTGTCTGTAGACAGTTTTTCCGGGTCATGTGGCTAGCATGACTAAGCCGCTTCTGGCGCAACGGAACACCAGAACCAGAGCAGCGCACGGAAACGCCGTTTACCTTCCCGCCGGAGCGGTACCTATTTATCTACTTGCACTTTGACGTGCTTTCGAACTGCTAGGTAGGCAGGAGCTGGGACCGAGCAACAGGAGCTCATCCCGTCGCAGGGATTCGAACCGCCGACCTTCTGATCGGCAAGCCCAAGAGGCTCAGTGGTTTAGACCACAGCGCCACCTGCATCCCTGACGCCCATCCAACCTCTGGTTAAAAGCTTTCAAGGAAGGAGAGTCCACCACCTCCCAAGAGAGACCTTTTCACTGCTGAACAGCTCTTACCATCAGAAAGCTATTCCTGATGTTCAGTCGGAATCTCCTTTCTTGTAACTTAAATCCATTGGTTTGGGACCTACCCTTAAAAGCAGGAGAAAACAAGCTCGCTCGCTCCTCCATGTGGCAGCCCTTAAGATATCTGAATATGGCTCTCATATCTCCTCTCAGTCTCCTCTTTTTCAGGCTATATTATTTATAATATAAAAGCTTTAATGTAAAATTTCAAACTGTGTTGTATTTGTATACAGCAACGAGACGTTTAGAGTAATTAGGTATATTTTAATTTAGTTAATTATGTGTCGTATTTTTCGCTCTATAAGACGCACCAGACCACAAGACGCACCTAGTTTTTGGAGGAGCAAAACAAGAAAAAAAAAATTCTGAATCTCAGAAGCCAGAACAGCAAGAGGGATCGCTGCGCAGTGAAAGCAGCAATCCTTCTTGCTGTTCTGGCTTCTGGGATAGCTGCGCAGCCTGCATTCGCTCCATAAGACGCACACACATTTCCCCTTACTTTTTAGGAGGGAAAAAGTGAGTCTTATAGAGCAAAAAAATTGGTAATAGGTTTATGTTAGAAAATGAATATGGATATTGAATTTGATATTTGTAATTTTTCTTTTTTCAGTTTTGGAAGTTAATAATAATAATAATAATAATAATAATAATAATAATAATAATAATAATAGAATAATAATAATAATAATAATAAGATATTTGAAGAGGGCTCTCATATCTCCTCTCAGTCTCCTCTTTTTCAGGCTAAACATACCCAACTCCCTCAAACATACCTTCTAAGGCTTGGTTCGGACCCTTTATCATCTCGTTGTTCTTTGCACACATTCCAGTTTGTCAATATCCTTAAATTGTGGTGCCCAGAATTGGACACAGTACTCTAGGTGTGGTCTGACCAAGGCAGAATCGAGCAGGAATATTACGTCCCTTGATCTGGACGCTACAAAGCCTTGGCCCTGCAAAGAGTTAAAAACTGGCCTGGGTATGCTGTGCATTATTTAAAACCCAGCCTCTGAGCCACAGCAAAGACAAATGCTGCACTCTAAATAAATGATGCTCATAAAGCAATGCAAATATATTTTGCATAATTAGTGCCACATTATGCATGGTTATTTATCTTTCTGCATCATTTATGATGCTGGGCACTGGAGAGCGAATAAATTGTTCTAGTGAGTCCTCAAGCCCCATTCCAGCATCGCTGGTAGTCACACTCGGCCCTTCTCTAGCCCCAGGGACTCTTCCCATGTCCATAAGGGCTAGAAACTTACTTTTATTCAAAAACAAGAGCGTAGGTTTCGGGTACAGAAAATCCAGTCCTCAGTAAAAATGCAGGGAATTAAAAACTTGCAAGTCCACATAGGGCTGTCATACGCCCAGATTTTCCTGGACATTGCCGGGATTTCAGAGGCGGAAGTGATGTCTGGAAGGAATTTTCAAAAAGCGCTGCTTTGTCCTGGATCTTAGGTAAGTCAATTGAAAAATTGTTTTTAACATTTGTTTTTGTTTTTAACAATTGTTGTTTTTAACATTTTTGCAAAAAGGGGGGGCTCAAAATCTTTGGGGGTGTCATCCGAAGGCAGCCCTGTTTAGGGATGTTTTTAATGCTGTATTGTGTTTTTAATAGTCAGTTGGGAGCCGCCCAGAGTGGCTGGGGAAACCAGCCAGATTGGCAGGGTTTATATTATATTTATATTATATTATATTATATTATATTATATTATTAGGGACACGGGTGGCGCTGTGGGTAAAACCTCAGCGCCTAGGGTTTGCCGATCGCATGGTCAGCGGTTCGAATCCCCGCGGCAGGGTGAGCTCCCGTCTTTCGGTCGCAGCTCCTGCCCACCTAGCAGTTCGAAAGCACCCCTAAGTGCAAGTAGATAAATAGGTACCGCTTTACAGCGGGAAGGTAAACGGCGTTTCCGTGTGCTGCGCTGGTGCCGGCTCGCCAGAGCAGCTTCGTCACGCTGGCCACATGACCCGGAAGTGTCTCCTGACAGCGCTGGCCCCCGGCCTCTTAAGTGAGATGGGCGCACAACCCTAGAGTCGGACACGACTGGCCCGTACGGGCAGGGGTACCTTTACCTATATTATTATTATATTATATTATATTATATTATATTATATTATATTATATTATATTATATTATTAATCTAAGGAAGAATACAGCAGGGAGATCCTAGAAATGGGTCTGTTTAATTTTTAAAAAATTGATGGATTTGTGTTTCACTGTTCTACATTCACTCTGAATTAATTTCCATTAACTTCAGTGGTTTTTGTTATGGAAGGCATAGAGGACATATCAGGAAGTTATATGACATTAAAAGATGGTGGAATTTCAAATCTAAGACCAACAAATGTGAATATGGTATGACCCAAATGAGTTCTGCCTCTGGGCCACAATGAAGTACTCAAATGCTCAACGCAACTTTATAGCTCATAAAACAATCCCGGAGGCAGAGAAGATGGGGAGCTGGGAGGGCCTGGGCACTCATTACTGAGGGGTGATGTTGTGTAAATAACTGCTCAAGGGAACTCAAGTTACATCCAAGTCCTTTAAGAGACCCCAAAGCTCATTATCAGCTTTGCAAACGTCATCTGTTTCTTCTTCCTGAGCTTCTCCTCTCTCTCTCTCTCTCTCTCTCTCTCTCTCTCTCTCTCACACACACACACACACACACACACACACACACACCACTATTCTAATCAGAACAAGCTGAACAAACTCTGTCATTTCACAATCTTGGAGCCCTCGCAGGTTGTATGATTCAGGAAAGGGAGCAGAACCCTGCATCTTGAGAACTGCGGTGATCATTTTGTTCATCATCTGAGGCTGTTCTCTGAGTGCCCTGTCCACATGGGGTGGCAACATGAGAACGGCATACCCTCCAACATTTCTCCGATGGAAATAGGGGCATCCCATTCCATAAGGATAATTTTTCAAATTACACCCCTTTGCAATTTATACCCCACACATGTAACTCACTCTACGTGGGGCTGCCCTTGAGAATGACCCAGAAACTCCAGCGGGCGCAGAATGCCGCGGCAAGACTCCTTACGGGGTCCTTGCCACAGATTCATATTCACCCAGTGCTATACCAGCTGCACTGGCTCCCGGTGGAGTACAGGATCAGGTTTAAGGTGCTGGTTTTAACCTTTAAAGCCCTATACGGCCTAGGACCCTCGTACCTACGGGACCGCCTCTCCTAGTATGTCCCACGGAGGACCTTATGGTCTTCAAATAAAAACATCTTGGAGATCCCGGGCCACAGGGAGGTTAGGCTGGCCTCAACCAGAGCCAGGGCTTTTTCAGCTGTGGCTCCGATCTGGTGGAACGCTCTGTCACAAGAGACTAGGGCCCTGCGGGACTTGACATCTTTCTAAAGGACCTGCAAGACGGAGCTGTTTCACTACGATGCAGCCCCTGCTGCATTCTACTGTAAGGAGCGACGCAGGTTTGCTTTGAAGAGACATCTCAGTTCTGCTCTGAAAATGCCAGCGGTGTTCAAAGACACACACAGAGAGGTCTAAGGGAAGGATGAGGGTGGAAAGCCAAAAGCTCTGAGCTGGCCGCCTCTGTGCATGCAGGGAAACCTATTGGAATCCTCTGCTGAATAGACAAAAATGTGTTTGAGTTAACTGGGCTGGAAAACATCTCAGCACTGCTGCCTTTGACTATTCCCAGGGGGAGAGACTTTTGGCTCCGGCCGACCCAGTTAGGAGCAACCTTCTTCCTACATTCAGCCTGTGTTGCAGTGGTGCATTGAAAAAGCCCAGGAGATGGACTCTCTCATTCCTCCGCTAGTCCATTTCCTTTCAATCAATTCTCTTGTGCAGCCGCAAACCCCCTCCTGGGAGAGGAGCTGTAACCTTTCCTCGGAGGGGAGTGTGCACAGCACACAGGCAGCTGCCCTCCATCTCCAAGGTCAATTCTCCCTGGGCTTATCTGTTGCTGCTGGTCCTCCACATGCCACACACACTGCCATCCCTCCCTCCGTCTCCGGGTGTTTCTATGGCAACTGTTGCCACGGCAGTTTCCAGGCCCCCTCCCTCCCACGGTCGCTGCACCCTCATCCCTAAATCATCCCAGCCTTCTAAATATTCCTGTGTGTGCTGGAGGGGGGTGGGGGCTTCAGGGAGTCTGGGTGGAGCAGGGAGAAGCCCTGCTCAGCTATCCCTGAATTGTATGTGCAGGTCCGTATAGTTAAAGCTATGGTTTTAAGTGAGAGCTGGACCATAAAGAAGGCTGATCGCCGTAGAATTGATGCTTTTCAATTATGGTGGTGGAGGAGACTCTGGAGAGTCCCATGGACTGCAAGAAGATCCAACCTCTCCATTCTGAAGGAAATCAGCCCTGAGTGCTCACTGGAAGGACAGATCCTGAAGCTGAGGCTCCAAGACTTTGGCCACCTCATGAGAAGACCCTGGAAAAGACCCTGATGTTGGGGAAGATGGAGGGCACAAGGAGAAGGGGACGACAGAGGACGAGATGGTTGGATAGTGTTCTCGAAGCTACAAACATGAGTTTGACCAAACTGTGGGAGGCAGTGGAAGACAGGAGTGCCTGGCGTGCTCTGGTCCAGGGGGTCACGAAGAAGCGGACACGACTAAACGACTAAACAACAGCAAAGCAAGTGTGCAGGCTTGAGGCGATGGCAGTTGAAATCCAAAATAACTGGAGGGGACCAGTTCTCACAAATGCAGAGAGACAGCTACCTACATGGATCTATATTTTAGGGACGCGGGTGGCACTTTGGTCCTTGGGCTTGCCGATCAGAAGGTTGGTGGTTTGAATCCTCGCAATGGAGTGAGCTCCCGTTGCTCTGCCCCAGCTCCTGTCAATCTAGCAGTTTGAAAGCACACCAGTGCAAGTAGATAAATAGGTACTGCTGTGGCAGGAAGGTAAATGGTGTTTCTGTGCGCTCTGGTTTCCGTCACTGCGTCCTGTTGCACCAGAAGCGGTTTAGTAATGCTGGCCACAGGGCCCAGAAAGTTGTCTGTGGACAAATGCCATCTCCCTTGGGCTGAAAAGCGAGATGAGCGCCGCAACCCCATAGTCACCTTTGACTGGACTTAAGCGTCCAGGGGTCCTTTACCTTTTACCTTTATGGATGTCATCCCACCAACCTCAGTCTGCCCTCAGCCAGCCCCCACCTGTTTATTGTCTTGTTTACAAACAGTCAGAAGAACATCAGAAGATCTCTACTGGGCCACGATGATGGCCCACTGAGTCCGGCATCCTCTTCTCACAGCGGGCAACCAGTAGCCCCAATAAGAAACCCACAAGTAGGACCCCAGCACAAGGGTATTCTCCCCTCTTGCGACTGTCTCCCATCTGTGTCCATCACCCATGTCAACCTTGCTGGCCGTTCTTGTCCAAGGGCCGTACGGTGCCCCCAGGTGCTCCATCATCACCACCCTCACCCCAGACCAACCTTCAGCTTGTGCTCATGTTCCTTGTTGACCCGCGTCAACAGCTGAGCTTTCCTCCGGTTGAGGGCATCAATGAGGGCATCACACTGGGCGACGAGGCAGGCTTCAAACTCCACGCTGTTCTCCTGTGGGGCAAAACACCTGTCAGATGGTCCCAGTGACGGGGACAGTTGAAGCAGCTCCCATTACATGGTCTTGTCCTCATGCAAGTCTACCCTGACTTGGTGCCCTCCAGATGTTGCAGAGTAGCATTCACATCAGTCCCAGGGGGTATGGCAGATGAGAGATGCAGCCCCAAACATCTGGAGGGCACTAGGTTGGGGGAGGCTCTCCTGAGCTGCATGAAGATTCCCCAAGGCCCGCTGGAGGTGGCAGATATTGACTAAGAAACGTACACATTTCATGTGCAGATGATGTGCACATTCTCCAGGCGGCCTGGTGAGTGTGCACAATGGCTGGTTGTTATGCACATTTACCGCTCAACTAAGGGCTCACCCACACTTTTGCTTGTCCTAGAAAGCATGGACCTGAGCAGTTTCTACCTTGCCCTGCTCCTTTCCCAGGAAAAACCCAGTCTTTAGCTCTAAATCGGAGCAAACAGCAATCTGTGCAAAAACCAGATTGCTGTTTGCTCCAACTGAGCGCTAAAGAGCAGTTTTGCCCGGGGGTGGGGGAAGCAGTGGGATACGAGTAAGTGTGGATCAGGGCCAGATTAAGACCTTTAGAGACCCTAAGCACTTAAAGGATTTGGGTGCCCTGTATATATATCTAATTCAAAATATAAACCATAATAAACCATAAAATAAATTTACACTTTTTTAAATGAAACAAAACCTACAGTAAAATGGGAAAGAGTGTTTATTTTTGTCTACTTCCACTTTATTTATATCTGAAAAAAATTCTCCTGCTTTTTCTAATTGTAGTCTTTGACCAGATCCTCAAAACTAATCTTATGTAAAACATCTGCTTCTACACTTAGTTGAGATAGTTGTTCTATTGGGATTTTAAATATACTTCAGCTGAGGAAATGAATGCTCAGCTGAGCGATTTGTGACCATGAATGTTTAAAAATCCAGCAATGGAAAAATTCTGCGGTGCCCCCCCCTTAATGCCCTAAGCGCGTGTTTATTTTGCTTAATCCTGCCCTGGTGTGGCTCAGCCCTTACATTACCCCTCCTCCACACAAAAACTGGTAACACAATTGAGCTACCGGGGCAAAATCAGGCCCTTACAATCGAACAGCATCTCTGTGCTGCCTTGAGAAAGCAGAGCTCCTGCAAAACCTCCCCGGCCTTTCCAACCCATTCCTGGAGATCAAACCCCTTCACTAAAACAGTTGTGTGTCTCCGTCCACAGCAGGGCTGCTCTGTTAAGCGAGGCAGGATTAGTCCCAGGAGAGATTACTAACATCAAGGCATACAAAGTGGGACGAGGCAGCGGTAGGGGGCGGGGGTTTAATTTGGCAACAGCTCAGCCTGGCTGTGATGGATGACTCTCCACAGCTTAATGGGGAAAGGTGGGGAGGAAACCAAAGCCAGCCATCCACAGCCCAGGAGCCACACTTTAAATCAATGCCGCATGGAAGCCCAATTCCTCCGGAGGTTTGCATTAACCCACCAGGCACATTTGCAGAGATGTTATCAGGCTTGGCTGGGGGGCAGGGAGGCTGCACGGAGAATAATTGCCTCGGCTATGCCATATCTTTAGAAGATGCTGCAGCAGCAGCGGTACCCAACACCTCTCCATCTTGCCTAAGTACTACTTGGGGTGGGGTGAATTTAAACTATCCGATGGTAATATTATTTTGAACTATATTCCAGCTGCCTGGGGTTTGACAAAGGGTTGGTGAAAACGGACTCTCCATGCCCTTACTTCTGCGAAAAGACCGATATTCTTTCGTCGGAAAGATAATGTGCCATGGCTCCCTTCGATCAATGGATGAAAAAGATGACGACTATAGCAACATACGAACGGATTGCTTTGAAACACAGATTGCGTGTGGATAAATATTTGGAATCAGTTTGTAAAAAGCATAATGTCGTGTTAAGCATTTGTTGGATTAATTGTGCTACTAATGTGCAGGGTTATTTTGGAGCAGGAACTCGTGGGAACCAAGTTCACTTACCTTTTTTTAAATTAAATATATATTTTTTGGTCTTGGCAGGCTGGAATGAATGTAAGACCCAACACCCGAGCCAAAAATCCACTTATATCTGCAATCAATAAAGTTGTGGACATTGCTAATTGAGATCATTGTCTGCTTGAGTTTATGAATCACATCTTACATTTACAGATAGGTAGCCGTGTTGGTCTGCCATAGTCAAAACAAAAAAATTTTTTCCTTCCAGTAGCACCTTAAAGACCAACTAAGTTAGTTCTTGGTATGAGCTTTCGTGTGCATGCACACTTCTTCAGATACACTGAAACAGAAGTTGCCAGATCCTTCTATATAGTGAGATATATAGATCCTTCTATATATAGATCTATATAGATCCTTCTATATAGCCACTGCCTGGGGGTGGCACTGTGACTGGGCTTGCAAAAACAAACAAAAAGTGCTGCTTATGTACAGTGGTACCTCAGGTTAAGTACTTAATTCGTTCCGGAGGTCCATACTTAACCTGAAACTGTTCTTAACCTGAAGCACCACTTTAGCTAATGGGGCATCCTGCTGCCGCCGTGCCGCCGGAGCCTGATTTCTGTTCTCATCCTGAAGCAAAGTTCTTAACCTGAAGCACTATTTCTGGGTTAGCGGAGTCTGTAACCTGAAGCATATGTAACCTGAAGCATATGTAACCTGAGGTACCACTGTACTTATATATGCTGTTGTATTGAATTGTTTTGATAACTTTTCCTCTTTCTTTCCTTTCACATTTCTTTTCTTTCATATCATATTTTCACTGAATTTTTTTTAATAAAATACAAATATTTTAAAAACCACGTGACATGGTCCAACAGAGCAGGCTTTGCCAACCTTGTGCCCGCCAGCTGTTTTAGGCCACAGCTCCCATCAGCTCCGGGGTTCAAAGGACTTCCAATGCACAGAAAAGCACATGACTTTCTCCCCCAAAATGAATCCTGGGAAACTGTAGTTTCCTCCTCACAGAGCTGCAATACCCAGGACCTTTAACAAACTACCAGTTGCTGGGAACTATGGGACAGGAGAATGTTGATCTTGTGTTCGAATCCTGCTTGTGCGTTTCCCACAAGCATCGGGGTGGCCACTCTGAGAACAGGACGCCGGACTCGATGGACCATTGGCCTGATTCAACAGGTTCATCTCATGCTCTTAACCATTCCTAGGATACTTCGGGGGAAGTTATGTGCCTGACATGCACACTGGATGCTTTAAACTATGGATGGTTTAAATCAGGCATAGGCAACCTCAGCCTTCCAGATGTTTTGGGACTACAACTCCCATGATCCCTAGCTAACAGGACCAGTGGTCAGGGATGATGGGAATTGTAGTCTTAAAACATCTGGAAGGCCAAGGTTGCCTAAATTGCAGTGTGGGTCTGTCCCCAGTCATCATGGTCGGGAGCTGATGGGAGTTCTAATCCAAAACAGCTGGAGGTATTGGTTGTGTTTAGAATAGATTTATGAAAGATTTAGATTTATGAAAGATTTAGAAAACTTGAGTGATTATAATATTTGCATGAGAAAAATGGGAAATAGTATGGGAAAAATACAGAATAACAGATACAACCTTGCTTAAAATGTATATAGGAAGTGCAGTGTAAGCGATGGAAGTCAATCAATGAAATTTTATTATTCATTTCATATTGAGATATTTGTAGAATAAATTTGGAAGAAATTCTTCCAACTTTTTTTCTTCTTTTTTTCTCTTTATTTTTTCTTCTTTTTTCTTTTTTATCTTTTGTTCTTTTTTTATATATGTGTGTTTATCTGAAATATATATGTATGTATGTATGTATCTGCAATATTTTGCTTATATTTTGTAATAATTATGTTAAAAAAATTAAATAAACACAAAACAGCTGGAGGGCACCTGGTTAGGGGGCTGCTTGTCTGGGCAGTGAGCCTTGTTCACTAGGGGCCAGGGTTCCAATTTGGGCTTTCGGTTTCAGGTCCCCAAATGCTGCATCCAGCTCCCATTTCCACCTGGCGGATTCGAGAGCGTACCTGGATTTGCTGCACCATGTTCCGTAGTTGCACCAAGAATTCTTTGGCCTCCTTTGCTCTGTCTGAGAGTCCGTTCAGTGCCTGAGACAGCTGGCTCTGTGGGGGGGAAGGAGGAAAAATCTGGGTTAGAAGAAAGGGCCCCATTTCCCGGGGAAAGTGCAGACTAGTTTTAGCTGCTCCAGATGTGAGACTGATATTTACTCAATTTGATTTATTGAAAAACATTTAGAGTTTGTAAATGCAGCATAAAAACAAGCAGCGTCATTAAAACCAAACTACCACCCAAAAACTGGCAGCGTAAAAGCACATAAAACCAAACAGAAATTCAGGGGATTCGGGTACATAAATCAGGGTCAGGGTCTTATGAGTCTGTGGAAGCCTCTGTACATGCTCAGAGAGCTCATCGTTCTCGCACCTGCACCAGGGATGGGCCTCAACATTCTAGGTAGGTTATGGAGCCAAATATTCCAAGCAGCTCAGTGTTAAGTTGTGGGTGAACATATCAGACGACACAGCGATTCTTCAGACAGCTCTTATTTATTCACAGGCCAGAACAGAACTGAACTGAAGGGTTCAGCCAACCTGCTTATATAGAGCTCCACTACAACGCAACAGTAACAACTTTCTGTAACTATCCAATCACTGAACGTCACTTTCAATTCCTTATTTGCATATGCGGACCTGAGTGAAAACTATCTACAGTATCCCCCTGCTGGCCCAGGGTGAGAACTTCAGTACATAACACCCAGAATTGCAACAGCTCAAGTTCAGCCAATGATTAGCAGGAGGCGAATTTCACAGAAAGCGGCAAATAATTCAGATTCTACAACCCATTATAACGCACTGCACTCCTTCCCAGTGGGGTTCTTGCTCATATATCCAACCAGAATTTTACCAGCCCGCTCAGAATGCTCAAGTCACCAGGATAGCAGGATTGTAAAGCCAGAACAAAATTAAGTGGTTGGGGTTTTTCACCATTTCCCCACTTACCGAAAGAAAAAAGAAAAAGGCAGTATTACAGAAGAGACACTCTGCTCAAAGTCGCTTTCCCCCCCTTATGTGGGTTTACTGCAACCTGTGGCTAGAAAAATGCACTCTGCACGTACTCAGATACACTACATGGTGAGGGCGTATTGCAAAAAGCAGATTTCTTTCCATGCAGAGGAAGGGCCTGTAGAAGAAGACATAGGGGCTGAGCTGCTATGTTTCTGTCTTCAAAGACACCACTAGCAGAAGTGACATAGTATAGTTGTCTTCAGCCCAGGAAAGGGACATCTAGCTAGATTTGACACTGGCCTCAACCCCTCCCTGAAAAAGAAACTCAACCCCAAATGTGCCCCCTCACATGCAGACATGATCGATTTAACCATTGCAAATTGTTGTTGTTGTTTAGTCGTGTCCGACTCTTCATGACCCCCTGGACCAGAGCACGCCAGGCCCTCCTGTCTTCCACTGCCTCCCGCAGTTTGGTCAAACTCATGCTGGTAGCTTTGAGAACACTGTGCAACCATCTTGTCCTCTGTCATCCCCTTCTCCTTGTGCCCTCCATCTTTCCCAACATCAGGGTCTTTTCCAGGGAGTCTTCTCTTCTCATGAAGTGGCCAAAGTATTGCAGCCTCAGCTTCAGGATCTGTCCTTGCAGTGAGCACTCAGGGCTGATTTCCTTCAGAATGGATCGGTTTGATCTTCTTGCAGTTCATGGGACTCTCAAGAGTCTCCTCCAGCACCAGAATTCAAAAGCATCCATTCTTTGGTGATCAGCCTTCTTTATGGTCCAGCTCTCACTTCCATACATCACTACTGGGAAAACCATAGCTTTTACTATACAGACCTTTGTTGGCAAGGTGATGTCTGTGCTTTAGATAGCGGTATTTCTAAAAGAGAAAGGGAATCAGGAGTCATCAATTACTCCTTATCTTTTCCTAGCTGTGGACCAGCGCTTCTTCCTTCTCTGATTCTTAAAGGGACATCATCCTTCTTGACGGTCAATATTCTTCTTGACAGCTCCTGTTAGTCATGTGCTCTGTGATTCAGGGCAAAGGTGCATTTTTGGCCCCAGGGACAGATGCAATCGCAGCCATAGGTCCCTGGTTTTTAAAAGGGTCCCTGCTACACCACCAGCCCTGACTCAGCCCCTTTCCAGGGCAGGCGATTTGTGGAGTCTCCTGGGAGGCAGAAGGCAAAGGCACTGGAGGAAGAATTTCCTTCCGGATCAATGGCAGATGAAAGTTATAGACTATATGGGATTGGCAGAGATGACCGGCAGAATCCGAGACCAGGGAAAAGAGACGGCGGAAGAAGATTGGAAGAAATTTAAAGACTATCTTAAGAAACATTGTAAAATTGTTGAATGCTAAGACATTGTGGATTTGGAAAATATGAGGTTGTATGCTGTAACCATTATGCAATATGAAAAGAAAGGTTAAAATTATTTATTAGAAATTAGGAAGGGATTTGTTGATCAAAATTAATTAGGATTGGGATGCAGTAAGGGGAGGTATGAGGAGGTCGGGAAAATAAGTTTTATGAAAATAAGTGATTGAAATTATACATGTGGTGTTTTTTGTGTTTTGTGTGTGTTCATGGTTTATGTTGTTGTTTTTTGTTGTGATATGTGTCTTTATAATGTGTGAAAAGCTAATAAATATTTTTTTTAAAAAAAAAAGAATTTCCTTCCGGATCTTTTGCATGCTCTCAGTGGAAAAAGCTCCATCAGGCGGCAGTTTGATTGCTGAAGCGGCAGGCCAGGAAACAGTAAATGGAGCCCGGGCTGTTGAGACAATTACTCATCACCTCCTCGCAATCAATTGCTTCCACATTATGTAAATAGGGTGCCCTGAATTCACTGCACGGCTGGTTCCCGAGGTGCATCAATGCAGACATGGAGGCTTTTTCAGTGACAAGGAACCACTGGAAGATTTATGCCAGGAATTCAGAGGCAAATGGATGGCAGCACAAAAGCAAGGGGAAAGGAAAAGCTTGGTGGTGAAGCGTCTGCTTTGTATGCAGAAGGTTCCTGGAACATTGGAACATAAGAACCTGCCTTATTCCATAGAATCAGAGAGTTGGGGAAAAGGTAAAGGGACCCCTGACCATTAGGTCCAGTTGTGACTGACTCTGGGGTTGCGGTGCTCATCTCGCTTTATTGGCCAAGGGAGCCGGCGTACAGCGTCCGGGTCATGTGGCCAGCAAGACTAAGCCACTTCTGGTGAACCAGAGCAGCGCACGGAAACGCCGTTTACCTTCCCGCCGGAGCGGTACCTATTTATCTACTTGCACTGGTGTGCTTTTGAACTGCTAGGTTGGCAGGAGTAGGGACCGAGCAACGGGAGCTCACCCCATCGCGGGGATTCAAACCGCCAACCTTCCGATCGGCAAGTCCTATAGACTCTGTGGTTTAACCCACAGCGCCACTCGCATCCCATAGAGTTGGAAGGGACCCAATAAATGTTGGAAATGTAAGGAAAAAGAAGGTACTTTTTACTGTATTTGGTGGGAATGTAAGAAAGTAAAGGACTTTTGGGAAATGACATAATGAGATTTTTTAAATGTTGAAATAGACATTTTTTTAAAAAGCCAGAAGCCCTTTTACTTCGTATTGTAGGTACAGAGATTCATAAGCATGATAAAAAATTGTTTTTATATGCTACAAGCAAGAATACAGGGGTCAGCAAACTTTTTTAGCAGGGGGCCAGTCCACTGTACCTCAGACCTTGTGGGGGGCCGGACTATATTTTGGAAAAAAATATGAACAAATTCCTATGCCCCACAAATAACCCAGAGATGAATTTTAAATAAAAGGACACATTCTACTCATGTAAAAACACACTGATTCCCGGACCGTCCGTGGGCCGGATTGAGAAGGCGATTGGGCCATCTCCATGTATAATACAGTAATAATAATAATAATTTATGTATAGCCTGCCCATCTGGCTGGGTTTCCCAAGCCACTCTGGGCAGCTTTCAGCAGAATATTAAAATACAATAGTCTACTAAACATTAAAAGCTTCCCTAAACAGGGCTGCCTTCAGCTGTCTTCTAAAAGTCTGGTAGTTGTTTATTTCCTTGACATCTGGTGGGAGGGCGTTCCACAGGGCGGGTGCCACCACCGAGAAGGCCCTCTGCCTGGTTCCCTGTAACTTGGCTTCTCACAGTGAGGGAACCGCCAGAAGGCCCTCAGCACTGGACCTCAGTGTCTGGGCAGAACGATGGGGGTGGAGACGCTCCTTCAGGTAGGGGTTGAAGAGAACCTGCCTGTCTGTGTAGACAATACTGAGCTATCGGGACCAATGCTCTGGCTCTACACAAGGCAGCTTTCTATTTAAATTTCACGTTCTTATGTCCTGATAGAGTTTTCTGCACACCCCGTCTCTTTTCCGCTTGCATTAACAGATTTTGGAGGAAGAACAAAGATCGCCAGTGTGCAGTGACCGGAAATTCGTCTAGGTTAAAGTGCTTTTCTCTGCTCCCACGACTTCAATCTTGGAAAAGGAGCTGGTGTCCTAGGATAGATGAGGGATGAGAAGGGGGAAGGGCACCCAGGCTTAACGAAGTAGAAAACGACCTTACAGTTGCCTCTCTAAAGGGGGTGGGGGAGAACCCAATGCAATCCTTTGTCAATTCTTTTCTGGGTAATTTATAGCAGCAAGATCATTAAGATGGAGAGCTAATCAACGGAGGGTTCTCTAATTAAAATGACGCCACTCATCAGCCCTGCTCCCACTCAATTCCCCCCCCCTCAAGTAACATGGAAAAACATAGGGTGGGGGCACTGCCGAGAAGCTTCAGGGTGAAGATTTTCCAAGGAATACGAAACTAGACACAATCAAGAAATACACAAACTAGATACAGGTGACACCACTCCGCCATTTAGATTTACATTCTCAGCAAATGTAAAGTCCTATTTAGCTAATGATGTTCTAGGCTGCATCAACAGAGGTCTAGCGTCCAGATCAAAGGAAGTAATCGTCCCGTTCTATTTTGTCTTGGTCAGGCCACACCTGGAATTCTGTTTCCAATTCTGCATACCACAATTTAAGGAGGGTGTTGACAAGCTGGAAGGTGTGCAGAGGAGGACAGCCAAGATGGGCAAGGGTCTGGAAACCAAGTTATGAGGAACGGCTGAGGGAGTTTGGCTTAGCGTGGAGAAGAGGAGACTAAGAGGAGATATGATAGGCATCTTCAAATATCTGAAGGGGAGATGGAGCAAGCTTGTTTTCTGCTCCACCGAAAAGCACAGGATGCAAACCAATGGATTCAAATGATGAGAAAGGAGATTTCAGCTAAACATTACTGGTTCTAGGGGTTGCTCGTGCGTAAGCCGGTGCAAACACCTGGCTGGGTTGCCTGAGTGAACCTTTTCTGTCCGGACAGCCACTCTCCTGTGGCTGTCTCAATCGCTGGCAGAATCCGTCAGTGGGCGTTTCTTAAACTTCTTCCAGCAAAGAAGCTCTTTGACGCCCAGTCTCCTCCTACTCTCTCTGCGCGAAAGCCTTCTGCGCAAGGAGGGCGTAGGCAGCGGAGGACCTCTACTCTCCCCGCTGGTCCCCGGCAAGGAGTCCTGGGACCGCCTCGCCGCTTCCCCCATCTGCCCCCCTTCTCCACTGGTGCTACGCTGATTCTCTTCCCCAGAAGATGGGCTGCCTCTCCCACTCCCGGGACGCTCTCTGGAATCCCTCTGGATTTTGCTCTCTCGCTCCGTGTGATGGCCTGGGAATCCGATTCAGAGGATGAACCGGAGGAATCCCAGCCTGCACAGGAGTCCCCGCCTCCAGGGCCAGTTGAGCCAGGGCAGGGCCTTGATTCTGAGGCGCCTGCACCTGTGCCAGATCCTCAGGAGCAGGCACTAGGTGAATCCATTCTGGTTCCAGAGGTGGTTGAGGACTCAGTGCCTACAGGTGAGTCTCCCCCTGGGCCCAGTAACCCTTCAGCCTCTCCTGAACTGCAGAGGCTCAGGGCAGAGAGGCGGAGGGAACTGGTTTCTCCCAGGAGGAGTGCTCACCTTAAGGCCAGGAGAGGCAGGTCTCCTGGGGGCCGGGACTGCCCCTGGCCTCAGAGAAGATAAAGGCCAGTCAGCCCGGTCCCAGGTTGCGGGAGCAACGTCGGCGTTGAGTACCTGCTCCTATCCGGACCCAGACCTGACCCTCCAGTGTTCCTGTCCCCACTCGGCTTCCTGCTTCAGACCTCGCCCCGCTCCTTGCGAACTGTTTCCAGGCTAGTGACCCAGGACCGACTTCGACTACGTCAACGGTAACCTTCCCCCCCGGGACCAGCACACTCCGGCACTGATGGCAGTTCCCTGACAATTATGAAGAGCTTTCTGACAACAAGAACTGTTCAAAGGGGAAAAGACTCCTTCAGAAGGTGGTGGACTCTCCTTCATTCAATTATTATTGCTGTTGTTAATTTTATTATTTATACCACACCAGGGTGGCGGGTGGCACTGTGGTCTAAACCACAGAGCCTAAGGCTTGCCGATCAGGAGGTCGGCGGTTCGAATCCCTGCAACGGGGTGAGCTCCCGTTGTTCGGTCCCTGCTCCTGCCCACCTAGAAGTTCGAAAGCATACCAGTGCAAGTAGATAAATATGTACCGCTCCAGTGGGAAGGTAAACGGCGTTTCCATGCACTGCTCTGGTTCGCCAGAGCTGGCCACATGACCTGGAAGCTGTCTATGGACAAACGCCGGCTCCCTTGGCCTATAAAGCGAGATGAGCGTGCAACCCCAGAGTCGTCCACAACTGGACTTACCTGTCAGGGGTCCTTTACCTTTACACCCCGCCTATTTGGCTGGGTTTCCCCAGCCACTCTGGGTGGCTCACAGCATATATCAGAACATACTAAAACGTGAAACATAAAAAACTTCCTGAAACAGGGTAGAGGCTGGATGGCCATCCATCAGGGATTCTTTAGTTGTGATTCCTGCATCACAGGGACTAGATCATAAAATCATAGAATTGTAGAGTTGGAAGGGACCCCGAGGGTCAACGAGATGTCCTTGGAGTCTCTTCCAACTGTAGAATTCTATGATTCTATGACTCTTATTTATGCTCAAGATTTAGGATGCAAAGCTATGCCCTCTTCCTCATGACTAAGGGGCTCTCCAGGCATACCGTTTATCATCCATTCATGATTATTTGCGCTCACGGTTATATCTGGGTGGTTATAGGCGATCCTGCTTTAAATAATGTTTGTGCCTGCAGAAGTTTCAGGATGGGCATACAGCTTTCCAAACAATCTATAAAAACCCATAAATCCCCACTGAAATCCTATAGCTCTAGACAGTCCGTACAGATGGCGGTGATGGAATAGCTTTGGAAGATCATCACAGATCAACCAAAAAAACAGAACAATGTGTGGATGGTCCGGTATAAATCCACCTGTGATGGCCTGGGATTTGGACTCGGAGGCTGAACCTGAGGGATCCCAGCCTGCACAGAATTCCCCGCCTCCAGAACCAGCTGAACCGGGGCTGGGGCATGAGCCTGAAGGGTCCTCACCTGTGCTGGATCCTCAGGTGCAGGCACCAGCTGAGTCTGCTCTGGCTCTTGAGGTGATGGAGGACCCATTGCCTGCAGGTGCTCCACTCTCAGCCCCGTCAGAGGAAGCTGAGGTTGCCTCTGGGTCCGGTAACCCTCCAGCCTCTCCTGAGCTGCAGAGGCTCAGGGCAGAGAGGCGGAGGGAACTCAGTTCCTGCAGGAGGAATGTTCGCCTCCAGGCCAGGAGAGGTGAGTCACCAGAGGATCGGGGCCGCCCTAATGCCTCGGGCATAAAGCGAGATCAGTGCCGCAACCCCAGAGTCGGTCACGACTGGACCTAATGGTCAGGGGTCCCTTTACCTTTACCTAAGAACAGAATGGCAACTTAAATTGGTGGACTATGCGCAGCTTGCAGACCTAACATATAGAATAAGAGAGCAAGAAGAACATACGTTTAAAGAAGACTGGAAAATGTTTATTGAATATATGGAGGAAAATTACTTTCATTTGAAAACGTGGGCAGCATTAAGATAAATTCAGCAGTGTATATAAGTTTTGATGGATGTAATAATAGAATACTGAATGGTCTAGTTCGGGGTGGCCAACTCCCAAGAGACAGCAATCTACTCACAGAGTTAAAAAGTGGCAGCGATCTACTCCCTTTTTGGGGGTGCAGGGCAAAGACATTGAGCTTTTTTTAGGGGAGCCAATGTTGTTGAGCTTCTTCAGAGGGGAGCCAGTGATCTACTAGTGATCTACCACAGACGTCCAGTGATCTACAAGTAGATCACGATCTGCCTGTTGGACATGCCTGGTCTAGATTATATAAAATATGCAGGGGTTTATGTTTTGTAAAATGAACCACGGAAAGAGAAGAAGGGAAGTCACTGGTATCTTAAGGATGTAAAGATGAGTATTTTAAATGGTAAAACAGAAAATGTGATTAAAATTGGGAGGGGGGAGAACAGGATGTTGGACTAGATGGGCCAAGGCTCATGTTACATTCTTATGTTCGACACCAGCAAGCCTCTCGAATCCGCAGCCAGGAAACTCCCCGGCTGAATTAAATAAGTAATGGGAAGGTTGAAGGCCAGGATGCCTCCACAATGTTCGGGGGGGGGGGAGAGAGAAAAGTACATTATTTCCTGGAGATTGCACACCAGGCATGACGTCAACCCCTGTAACATTTGCAATCCCTTCCCCATTCATCCCAAGAGGCTTTTGCTCAATGGCTCAGCCTGCTGAAGGATTATTAGCGGTTCTTGCAGGCAGCTGCTCCGGTGAAGGCAAGGGCTGGGTGGATGCTTGATTTGTGGAAATTGCACAGGGGATCTGTCTAAGCCGCCCAGCCCTCCTCCTTTTGGCCTTTTGCAACCCATTAAGGGATTCCAGCACTCTGGGGGGGTGGGGTGGGGGGGCTCTTGGGCTGTCAGCTTCTGCAAAAGAAGACTTGTGCTCAGATAACCTTGGAGAAGGAAGGACTGTGTGTGTGTGTGTGTTTCGGTTCCGGAGGAGGCCGCCCAGATTGTAATTAGCAGGCCATCTTTTGTGCTTGGAAAGCCAAAGTGTTGCTTCGGGGAGAAATGAGATTACTGGAGCAGAGCGAAGGAAGGCACCTCTGGGGAGGGAGTGAAGGGAGAGGGGGGAGCCGAGAGAGGAGGAAGGGGAAGAAGAGGCAGAGAGAAAGCAGACAGAGAAGGATTAGCCAAATACAGAAGCAGCTAAAGGACCCGGACTCTGGATTCGAATGGGAAGCAGAGGGTGGATGACGACAAACAGGGCATTTTAATTTGTTCCACAGAAGAGGGTATTGATTTCTCCTCTGTATGAGCGATGCTCTTTCCACACTTGAAAGAGAATAAAAATCCACAGTCTTGATTCTTGTGTTTTGGGAAGTGATGTTACATCTCCTACCTGTTCATTTCTACCTTTGGTTTCTATTGCGTTTCCATCCCACCTGTTTCTCCAGGGAGCTCAAGGCGGCTTATATGGTTCTCCCCCCCCCCGCCCCAGTTTATCCCCACAACAACCCAGTGAGGTCAGCTGGGTCACCCAGTGAGATTCATGGCCAAGTGGGGATTTGAACCCTGCTTTCTCCCTAGGCTGACTCTCTAACCACTACACCACACTGGCTTGCTGTCATGAACTGGCAGGACGATGGGGAGAAGGAGGAAGCAGTGGAATAGGATCCTGGCGAGGGGTGTGGCCAGGACTGGGACACGCCCAGGCAAGCTGGGAATAGGGAAGGAGAAGTTGGTATAGGAAGTACCGTATTTTTCACTCTATAGGACGCACCGGACCATAGGAGGGGGAGAACGGGGGGGGGATTCTTCCCCTCTCTGCTCAGCGCCCCTTCAGCAAAGCGGCAGTAGAAACATGAGCCCCTTCCATTTCTCCTCCTGCTTTGCTGAAGGGACGCTGCGCAGAGAGGGAAAGCTGTGCAGCGCCTCTCCAGCGAAGCGAAACCTGGAGAGCAAGAGTGATCGGTGTGCACCGACCCCTCTCGCTCTCCAGGCTTCAGGCGGCTATCCACAAGCCTTCGGAGCTCAGCGGGAACTCCTGCTTGTGGATAGCTGCCTGAAGCTCCCGGAGCGCAGCGGGAGTTTGCGCTGCGCTGCGGGGGCTTCAGGCGGCTTCAGCAAAAGCAACGCGAAGCCTCCGGAGTGCGGGGGGAGCTCTCCCCCTACGCTTCGGAGGCTTCGCGTTGCTATCGCTGAAGCCAAGGAGCCTGCATTCGCTCCATGAGACGCACACACATTTCCCCTTAATTTTTGAAGGGGAAAAGTGCGTCTTATAGAGCGAAAAATACGGTACTCACAGGCTGAGGAGGAATGTGTTGGTTTCTGTTTATGCCACTGTGCAGTGCTTGGAGCCACAAGACTCTGTTTTGCATTCCAGAGATTCCAGGCTGTTGGAAGTCTCACGGAAGACTGATGTGACGTTACTGGTTTCCTGTTCCTTTGTTTTTCCAGTTGCTCTCTGCTTTCACAGAGAGAGCATGTATGTTTCTTTTCTGTCTGCATAGTTCGAAATAAAACACTCTTTGCAATGTAGCTCATATTTCTCAGGTCCTTCCCTGCTGCTGGATACTCTGCGTTACTCTGGAGCCTTATCAGAGGCTCAGGTCGTTAATCATCATTGGAGGCGATTCCGGAGGATTCGACTGGAGGAGTAGCTCGGTTGTAGCAGAGATTCCGACATTTTTTGTTATGGGCTCAAAGGAACGGAATGCATGGTGGGAGCCCAGTCCCCTTCTCCTGAACTTTCCCAAAGGCAGGAGGACAGTATTGATTTAGAACAGTGGTTTGCAGAGGGGCATGGTCTAGAAAGGAGAAGCTGGGAAATACTGGGTGAGGAACAGTTAGAAGAGGAAACATCAAGAGAGAAACAGCTGGTAGATTCAGTATCTTTGAACAGCATTCCTGACCCCCTTTCACCTAAGACGGACACTGAGGGGAGGTAGGTAGCTGTGTTGGTCTGCTGTAGTCGAAACAAAATTAAAAAATTCCTTCCATTGCATGCACACACAAAAGCTCATACCAATAACAAACTTAGTGTGTATCTGAAGAAGTGTGCATGCACACGAAAGCTCATGCCAATAACAAACTAAGTTGGTTTCCAAGGTACTACTGGAAGGAATTTTTTTATTTTGTTTCATCTGAGGGGAGGGCGTTCCACAGGGCGGGTGCCACCACTGAGAAGGCCCTCTGCCTGGTTCCCTGTAACTTCACTTCTCGCATTGAAGGAATTGCCAGAAGGCCCTCGGAGTTGGACCTCGGTGTCTGGGCTGAACGATGGGGGTGGAGACGCTCCTTCAGATATACTGGACCGAGGCCATTTAGGGCTTTAAAGGTCAGCACCAACACTGGGAAAAGTGGCAGGACAAAAGAAAGATCTCTCAGACCCATGCCTAGGGATAAACAGATGAAATTGTGGGGCAAAGGGAAGTTGTGAAGGAGCCCTTCATGTTGGGAGATCCAGGAAAGATACAAGGAAGTATTTCTTCCCACAGCACATTGTTGAACTATGGAACTCCCTGCCACAGGAGGCAGGGATTGCCACCAATATGGATGGCTTTAAAAGAGGATTAGACAAATGGAGGAGAGAACTATTGAGGGTTACTATCTAGGATGGCTTTGCAATGTTTCTGAATACCAGTCACTGGGATTCACAGAAAGGCAAGAGGGCTCCTGGGCTCAGATCCTGCTTCAGAGATACACGGGATTGAACCCTGAAGCTTCTACCTGTGAAGCATATGTATATGCATATTTTGGGAAGAATCTTCCCAAGTTTTGTCTCTGGGAATGATTTCTCACAAGGCACAAACTCCCAGTGTTGAACAATGCAATTTCCCATGGGTGACAAACGGCTGGTGGTTTTCCTTCAGCAGTTTGAAACATTTTTTGATGTAGCGCATGGTTCTGTTTACATCCTTCCCTTCCAGGCGCACAATGGGGACTCCTCGCAAGGAAAGACTTCATGCATGCCCTTGTAAATCTGAGAAATTAATGCCTTGTTTCATCTGTCAGTAATTTGTTTGGCAGATGTCTCAGTGAGGGCGGCTGCTAGATTTGGTGAGTTTTGGATTTCCCTACAGTTTTTGGTCGTCCATCTCAGGAGCAGCCCTGCTTTAAACAGATTCTAGGCTCACGGGAATCTCTATAATAAGGGTGGTGAAGCCATGTCACTCTCCCTGATACTGGGACTCCAGCTGCCATCATCCCCAGGTAACACGACCAATAGTCAGGGCTTTTGACAAAGTCCCCCATGATCTTCTTGTGGAGAAGCTGGTGAAATGTTGACTGCATAAGGTTACTCTGGAGTTCTGTGTCCAATTTTGGGTACCACAATTTACGAAGGATGTTGACAAACTGGAAGGTGTGCAGAGGAGGGCGACCAAGATGATCAAGGGTCTGGAAACCAAGCCTAATGAGGAAAGGTTGAAGGAGCTGGGTATGTTTAGCCTGGAAAAGAGGACACTGAGGAGAGATACAATAGCCTTCTTCAAATATCTAAAGGGCTGCGACATGGAAGATGGAGCAATCTTGTTTTCTCCTGCTCTGGAGGATAGGACTTGGACCAATGGCTTCAAGTTGCAAGAAAGGAGATTTGGACTCAACATCAGGAAAAACTTTCTGACAGTAAGAGGTTGGGGACTTTTCTTCATTGGAGGTTTCAAACAAGCGTTTGGATGGTCTTTGTGGGATGTGAAACACAAGAGCAGTCAAGTACAACATTCCTAGAGTGAACATGTTTACACATGGGGAGGAATGTTTGTCCAGCCAGCAGGTCAACTTCCTGTTTCCTTCTGGGCTGGGACAGACTTCCTTTGCATGTGACTAGAGGTGGGCGTGGCCTCACCTGTGCAGGTAACGACAAAAGCACAGGGCAGGGCAGCCACCTCCCTCTCTTTGACTACATGCATCGAAGAAGCAACATCTGCTTAGTCAAAGATGCTCTCTTGGCTTCCAGCTGCACCACCACCAGGACCCCATGGTTGTCTCCCTCATGCCATTAAGTCCTTTTCTTCTACTGCTAGACTGGACAGTGAACCTGAGCCATTCCATTTCTCCGGGGCGTGTTTTGCATAATACGGCTCCTTTCATGAAACGGCTGAAGTTTAGGTCAACTATTTGGCCGGTGACTAGCATTAGCCAACCATGCGGTGGGCTGGCCGTGGCCCCTGAGCTTTGCTTGGTTGCATCACTCTTAACTGGGAGGTAGACTGGGAGGGGCAAGGTGGTAGCAAGGTTGGGTGCACTGGATTGCCCTGCTGCTGTGTTTGCACCACACTGACCTCACCACCACGTCGCCCACCCCCCCATTACCGCTTGGTTTAACTTGCACTGTGGGGCTTGCATCCCCTCTGCCCTGCCCTCCCCCACCACTTGGGACATCATAGAATGCGCAGAGCAGGTGGGCTCTGCTCACCACAAGCCATGGATGTGCCACCTTCTTGATAACAGAAACGTGTGCCATCATAGATGCAGCATTTCTGCATTGACACCAATTGCTCTGGCTGCCTTCATTGCCACACGTCACAAGATGACAGCTGTGACCCATCTATTGCTTGTGGAATGACTGTAAAAGGTAAAGGGACCCCTGACCATTAGCTCCAGTCGTGACCGACTCTGGGGTTGCAGCGCTCATCTCGCTTTATTAGCCAAGGGGGCCGGCGTACAGCTTCCGGGTTATGTGGCCAGCATGACTAAGCTGCTTCTGGCAAACCAGAGCAGCGCACGGAAACGCCGGTTACCTTCCTGCCGGAGCAGTACCTATTTATCTACTTGCACTAGTGTGCTTTCGAACTGCTAGGTTAGCAGGAGCAGGGACTGAGCAACGGGAGCTCACCCCGTCACGGGGATTCGAACTGCCGACCTTCTGATTGGCAAGCCCTAGACTCAGTGGTTTAGACCACAGCGCCACCCTCATCCCTCAAGACAAGGATAAAGGTAAAGGTAAAGGGACCCCTGACCATTAGGTCAAGTCGTGGCCGACTCTGGGGTTGCGGCGCTTATCTCGCTTTACTGGTCGAGGGAGCAGGCATACAGTCATGTGGCCAGCATGACTAAGCCGCTTCTGGCGAACCAGAGCAGCGCACAGAAACGCCGTTTACCTTCCCACTGGAGCGGTACCTATTTATCTACTTGCACTGGTGTGCTTTCAGACAGCTAGGTGGGCAGGAGCAGGGACCGAGCAACGGGAGCTCACCCCATCGGGGGGATTCGAACCGCCGACCTTCTGATCGGCAAGTCCTAGGCTCTATGGTTTAACCCACAGCGCCAACCGCGTCCCTGTCCCTGGAATGACTGTAGCCAGGTGCTAATTGCTACAAATTACCTCCTCTTGCATCACTCCACCTCCCAGGCCCCAAATCTCTAGTGATTTAAGAGAGGAAGGCAACAAAATCCCATGAACGCAACCTGTATCGAAGTGTGGAAATAAGAATTTGAGAAGAATTGGGATTCACCGGTGTTGGAGGCCTCATTGTCATGGAGGTGTTAAACTTATATCTGGGCTTTACCACTGCAGACTGCAAAGGTGGGTATCAAAGGCACCCACAGGACCTGAAAGATTGCACAAGCCAAGATCAGCAGCCCCCTCGCCTGTTGCTGAAGTCGCCCATCACCAACTGCTTTGCCACCTCTCCTTTCTGTTCTTGCAAGGATGCTTCACAGAACTGAGATCTGACCGCAGGCAAAAAGCACCTTCCCAGGCAAGGGAGAGGGCAGCAAGGTTTCTTTCAGGCTGCGTCCCATGTTGGGTAAATATTTTGACAGCTTGGCTGAGGAGGCTGCTGGGAGAAGAAGCTCATGCGTGGCAAGCCGTGTTGCACCCAGCGCCCTTTTGCCCTGAGGCGGCCTGGGTGACACCGGAGAGCTGGCAGAGCAGTTTGTGTCTTGTCAGGCAGGCTCTCTTCCGCCTCCTGAGCTCAGGAGGGCTGCGCTTGTTGAGAAGCGGAGTGGGAGGCGGAAGAAAGGGAGGGTGGGAGCAGGAGAGGGCAGAAATGCAGCGGCAAAGAAAGCTGCAATTGTGAAGGAAGGTCCTTCTTCATTCCCCCACCCCACAACCACCTGTGAAGTCAAGGAGATGCTTCAGAAAACTCCATGGCTGCTAAGAATAATGGAATTGTAGAGTCCAACCTGTTGTCTTTGTCCATGGAGTTTTCTTGGCAGGGATACTGGAGTGGCTTGCCGGTTCCTGCTCCAGGTGGTTCACATTTGGTCAAAACTCTCCACTATGACCTGTCCATCTTGGGTGCCCTGCTCGGCATAGTTCATAGCTTCTCTGAGTTATTCAAGCCCCTTCACCACAGCAAGGCAGTGATCCATGAAGGGGCAGTGATCCATGAAGAATCAATGACAAACCTAGACAGCATCTTAAAAAGCAGAGACATCACCTTGCCATCAAAGGTCCGCATAGTTAAAGCTATGGTTTTCCCAGTAGTGATGTATGGAAATGAGAGCTGGACCATCAAGAAGGCTGATCGCCGAAGAATTGATGCTTTTGAATTATGGTGCTGGAGGAGACTCTGGACTGCAAGAAGATCAAGCCTATCCATTCTGAAGGAAATCAGCCCTGAGTGATCACTGGAAGGACAGATCCTGAAACTGAGGCTCCAAGACTTGGCCACCTCATGAGAAGAGAAGACTCCCTGGAAAAGACCTTGGTGTTGGGAAAGATGGAGGGCACAAGGAGAAGGGGACGACAGAGGATGAGATGGTGGGACAGTGTTCTCGAAGCTACCAGCATGAGTTTGACCAAACTGCGGGAGGCGGTGGAAAACAGGAGTGCCTGGTGTGCGCTGGTCCGGGGGTCTCGACTAAATGACTAAACAACAACAACAGAGTCCGACGCCTGCAATGCAGGTATCACAGCTAAGGAAACTCTGTTTAAAAACCTCCAGTGAAGGAGAGCTCACCACCTTCCAAAGAAGTCCATTCCACTGTCGAATGGCTCTTGCCATCAGAAAGTTCTTCCACATGTTTAATAAGAATCTCCTTTCTTGACATTTGAATCCATTGGCTGGGGTCCTACCCTCCAGAGCAGGAGAAAACAATATTGCTCCATCTTCTAGTGTGGTAGCCCTTCAGATATTTGAAGATGGCTCTCAAATCGCCTCTCAGTCTTCTCTTCTCTAGGCTAAACATCCCCAACTCCCTCAACCATTCCTTGAGTTAGGGTTGGATGAAGCTGCTTTCAATTTCTGCGCAGAGAGGGGAGGAGAAGGCTGGGGGTCATGCGATTGTTATGCTGGGGGAGGTACAAAGACCAACCACTCCCAGATTCTGCTAGCGACTGAGCCAGACATGAACTTGCGACGCTCTTCACAGTAAATAGTTTGCACTAAGAATAATGTTTGGAAAAGACAGGTTGGAGTCTTGCCTGTTTGCTCTCAAGTAACCATCACCATCACCTGACAAGTTCATCAGTATTTTAATGCAGATGCCCCCCTGATAAACACATCTTGGTGTGAAGTTTTGACTAATATGCATATTTTTGCATGCAATTTCCTCTAAAAGAATGCACCCAACCTCTTGTTTTCACCCTATTTCTGTGACTGTAATTTGTTTTAACTGCTTTTACTTCCCAATTTTAAATTGTTGTCACCCACCCTGGGGCCTGTTGGTGACTTTTCCTGCCATATATACATTTTTGTATGTATTGCCTGGTTGTAGAACTGCATTGCAAAATTCAGAGAAGCGTGAATTTTGAAGGGGAGACTGGATTTCAGTTTGGGTATCGTTTTGAAAAGTGCACATTGGATTGTTTCTCATTAAAATGCAAACAGTGTCCATTTCCCCCTCCATCCTTGCCAGGAGGAGGCACACAAGCACAGGAAGTCCACAGGGCCAAAGGCATGCCTAAGGAACCAGCCTCACACCTGATTGGTGGCTGTGGGGTGCTGCCACTGCCACTCCCCCCTCTGAATTGTGGGAATGCATGTTTGCTGTCTCTTTTTTTAAAAAAAAAGTTGTTTCTATCCCATTTTGGTTTTTTTTCCAAATCCAGGACTTCTATTATTATTTTTTAATTTTTATTGGAAATTTTATTTACAACATAACATAAACCCCCACCCCCCAGTACAGAAATACAATAAACATAACATACAACAATACAAACAACCAAATAAAAGACTTCCTTTATCCTGTATCTGGCCTCCTTATTTACTTCTTATAAGCTGTTTCCTTTATGAATAATTATTAAGATTTTTCTAATTATAACTTAAATATCCACAAAGTCTCCTGCAGACATTAATCGAAACAAGTCCAGGTATGTATTTTAGGGCACTGTTTTGTGACGTATTCTCTGCATTTCCCCCATGCTTTTTGAAACTCTTGTCTAGTCTGATCTCTAAATCCAGGACTTCTAATGCAGTTAAAGTGGGAGAAGAACTTCTACTCCTTTTCTCTAAACTGAAAAGTCCCCAAAAATGCTGCAACCTTTTCCCAGAGTGGAGTTTCTCCATCTCCATCTTGCTAGCCATTTTCCAACTCTACAAGATCCTTTGGGAGGTGAGACAACCAGAAAAGGAAGCGAAATAATTTCCTGGAGTGCGGTTCCTGGTTCCTTTGCAACAAGCAACGTGCAAAGCTTAGGCGCCAACATTTCCTTTCACACTTCCTCGACTGCTGAGCAATCCCCCTGGCAATGTTTGCTAGATGCCCTGCATGGTCTACTTTCTTGTGCGCTGAAAGCTGCCAAACTGAAGGTGCTGCAATAGTGGCTTGAGCAGATTCTCCTGGCTTAAAGCCAGCCACACTCACAGTCCCAATGTGCACAGACCATGAACCTTCTAGGACAGGGTAGGCAACCTAAGGCCCGGGGGCCGGATCTGGCCCAATCGCCTTCTCAATCCGGCCCGCGGACAGTCCAGGAATCAGTGTATTTTTACATGAGTAGAATGTGCCCTTTTATTTAAAATGCATCTCTGGGTTATTTGTGGGGCATAGGAATTCGTTCATTATTATTTTTTTCAAAATATAGTCCGGCCCCCCACAAGGTCTGAGGGACAGTGGACAGGCCCCCTGCTGAAAAAGTTTGCTGCCCCTGATCTAGGGGGCTCTTCATCCAGCCCCTGTCCCACCCTATCTAAAATATAGAGACAAGGATACTAGCCTACCTTCTAAAGCTATTATTGTCAGGATTAAATATGGCGGTGAAGTTGCCAGCAAGGACCCACTGCAATGGTCACATTTCTCCTCCATTTGAAGATCTACACTGGTTACCAGTGTTCATGATCTCTTAAACTGAGTCAGACCATTGGTCCAAATAGCTCAGCAATTTCTACAGGACCCTATCTGAAATTTAGATTTGTTTTTAAAGGAGTCAATAATAACGGCCTCCCAACTGGATGGAAGGCCCTCGGAGCTGGACCTCAGTATCCGAGCAGAATGATGGGGGTGGAGATGCTCCTTCAGGTCTACTGGGCCGAGGCCGTTTAGGGCTTTCAAGGTCAGCACCAACACTTTGAATTGTGCTCGGAAACGTACATTCCCTAATGAGGCCTCCCGCCGCCAGTACCCTTCCACCGTTCGGCTTCCGTTCGTAGACCAAGGTGAAGTTCGCTAACCGGAACACTACTTCTGGTTTTGCGGAGTTCATAAACAGGGCTGTTCTTAAACCGAGTTACCACTGTATCTTACAAAAATTCACTCTGACCTGCTTTTCTGAGCCCCCTCCATTGAAGTCTTGGGTACAAGATGGGTGGGTTCCTTGCTCAGAAATATGACCTTCACTGCTCCCAGTCATCAAAGGATCCCATCCTCTATGAGGGCAAAGTCAGTTGTAACCAAGCACTGGGTGAAATATATGAAGTGGCAGCGCCAGCTTGGCCCCATGGTACCTTTTGACTGTGGGATGTAACATCACTGAAGCAGTCAAATACAACATTTCCTGTTTGCCCAGAGTGGACACACAGGGGAATGTTGCTCCAGCCAGGAGGACTTCCTGTCACACCTGGTCTGGAGTATCCTCCCCCTGCATGTGACCAGGTAGGTGGGCGTGACCCTAGCAGACCCTATAAAGGGGCTAGTCATGCAGCCATCTTCTTCTTATGCTGCTCTCTCTTGATCCCTTCTCTCCATTTTGCTGTCTGCTGTCTGCTGGCCCTCAGCCAGCAGCTCACGGGCTCATCCCTCCTAGAGGATGAACCCACACTTTTCTCTGTAACTGTAACTACAAGATAAAGCCTGCCTTCAGGACCATACTGTGAACTGAACTGAATGTAAGTAAACCTTATCATTACCTTTAAAGGAAGACCGTTGTGTCACTATTGTTTTTAAGAGGGAACCAAAGGGGATTTACCAGGAACAATCCAATCTGGATTGCTTAACTCAAATGATTCTCACGAATCCATCCACTAGCTTACTGCAATGTACAAGGAAATGTGCTACATGACTCACTAGCGTGAGTGAGGAAGGATAATATTTAATCAATATATCCTCTCCTACTATCCTCAACATTCCCACATGGACAACTTTTGCTTGGTTACGAAAAGCAGGTGAAGTCCCAGGCCCTGTGCCTTTCTCCAAAGACACTCTCCAGAAAGTTTTGCTTGATGCCATCCATGGCCAGTCCATGACATTTTGCCACCTGAGGCGGAAGAAAAGTTGACCACCCCCTAATTCCACATATAGAAGTCAATCTTACTTCCACTCTGGTGACATTCCCCACCATGCCTGAGGCAGCAGGTCAGATTTCTAAGTGGGGCAGGAGTGGCCATGTGGAAACAGCAGAGACTGGCCGGGGACCCAGGAGGAACAGCCAAAAGCTGCTGCTGCTGCTACTCCTGAGTCAATGCTGCCTGAGGCAGTTGCCTTATTCGATCTAATAGCAGGGCCAGCCCCAATCCCTTGCCTGCAAAAAGGAAACCACCACCACATTTTGTCTAATAGCAGTTACTTGGCCATTCACCTGTCGATATCTATGAATTACGGTCTCGAAAATGAGGCAATTCAGTATGTCTCGGAAGATTATTATAATTCATTACAATGATGAATTAAAACATATTTCAGAAGGCTGGTTTTAAATGCATTCCTCTTAACTGAACTGGGCCAGGCAAGTTGACTTTGGTGCAGCGATGCCACTTCACTGAAGTGGGATCATTGGGCAAGGGCTGAGGGAACCTGGGTTCAGGTTTTCTGAAACTCATGAGATGGCCTTGGGCCAGCCACTGTTCCTTAGCCCATGGGGATGAAAACACTGTGCATCCATGTACTGATTGATTATTAATAATAATAATAATAATAATAATAATAATAATAATAATAATAGAATTCTCACATGCGAGAGAAAGAGGATGGATAATTAATAAATAAAATATCCTCACCTACTCCTCTAAGTCCATCTAACAGATAAGCTGTAATGCATGCAACCAAGATGATCAAGGGTCTGGAAACCAAGCCTTATGAGGAACAGTTGAGGGAGTTGAGGGGGGTTAGCCTGGAGAAGAGGACACTGAGAGGAGATGTAATGGGCATCTTCAAATATCTTAAGGGCTGTCACATGGAAGAAGGAGCAAGCTTGTTGTCCCCTGCTCCGGAGGGTAGGACTCGAAGCCATGGATTTAAGTGACATGGATTCCAACTAAACATGAGACAGAACCTTCTGGAATGCACTCCTTTAGAAGGTGGTGGATGCGCCTTCCTTGGAGGTTTTAAAGAAGAGTTTGTGTGGCCATCTGTCATGGATGATTTGGTTGAGATTCCAGCATTGCAGAGGGTTGGACTAGATGACCCTCAAGGCCCCTTACAATTCTACAATTCTATGATGGGGTGGTGGTGACAGAAATGAGAGAGTAAGGAAGGTTGGAAAAGAAGAGAGAATGTGGGAGAGAGAGAGAGAGAGAGAGAGAGAGAGAGAGAGAGAGAGAGAGAGAGAGAGAGATGGGTGGCTGAAAGAGAGAAATGGGGTGCTCTGTCCAGTTCTGCCCATCACTGGCTCTGACTCCAATACCTCCCCTCTGTCTATGGCCAACCCTGGTCTGCACCCCCGACCAGTAATTACCTGATGGGAGTTGTAGTCCAAAACACCTAGGGTGCACCAGGTTGCAGAAGGCAAGGCTAGTGCGTTGGCTGTAGGGCACCCTTGTTTCCAAATGCTCCCACCACAAAAAATGGCATTTTGTGTATTCCTGGTTCATGTGGCTTGAATAGAAACGTCCCATTGCCACCTCTCACACGGCACCTTGAGCAGCGCTAAATTCATTACAGTGGTACCTCGGGCTACAGACACTTCAGGTTACAGACTCCGCTAACCCAGAAATAGTACCTCGGGTTAAGAACTTTGCTTCAGGATGAGAACAGAAATTGTGCAGCGGCGGCAGCGGGAGGCCCCATTAGCTAAAGTGGTGCTTCAGGTTAAGAACAGTTTCAGGTTAAGAATGGACCTCCAGAACGAATTAAGTTCTTAACCTGAGGTACCACTGTATTGACTAGGAGACCTGAAGCTAAAAGCTTTGGCTGCTCTTAAGTCATAGCATACCACATACATTGTTTCAGCAATCCATGCAAAAACCCAGAGGAGAGCGAGGAAGTGATTATCCCCACATTTGTGACCCTGAGGGCACTTTGCATTTCATGGATGAGCAGAGAGGAAACGGTCTCCCTGCTCACGATGCAACACTTAGCTGTAATTTTGCACACCCTGTTGGTTCTGGCTACACCAGGCAGAATCGTAGCTGGAGTTTCAACCGCCGGTGATGGGTGTACATGCGCTTCATCTCCAACAGAGGCAGATGCTTCTGGTTTGCGCATTGGAACATGGACTTCACAGTCCGGGTGCGACATTTGCAAAAAGCAAAAAATCACCACCGCCAAACCCTCTCCAGGGTTAAATGTGTAACTAGGTGGCTTCTTCCCACACACCATCCTGAACATGCCACATCCTGGCTCCCTGCCCAGACAGCTCAGTGAGGGTGATCGGGTGTGTGTGTGAGAGGGGAATCAATTATGCCGATGTGCATCCATGCGCTGATGCCCGGCTTACGTGTTCCATCAGGGTACGTGGGGGAGGAGGGGATATCCAGCCACATCAGAGTCGCTTCTCTGCCCTAGTTACCTCAGAGGCAGGGTCGCCATCCTGCAGCCAGATCCCCTGTGACAGCTAGACATGGGTAGCCGGTGGGTGGGTGGAGTGGGGTGTAGAATGGGTGGATTTGGTGGGAGTCTAAAACCATACCCCTCTTCTCATTCTTCCCACCCACCGCTGGAGTGGCTGCTCCATATTTATTCAGCCAGCCTTTGCCAACCTGATGTCTTCCAGATGTTGTCAAACTATAACTCCCATTGCATTCGTGCCGGCTGGGGCCGATGAGAGTTGCAGTCCGAGAGCATCAGGAGAGCACTAGGTTGGCAAAGGCTGCATCAAGCAACATCAAGTGTCATCTGAAATAATTTGCAGAGAGGCTGGTCAGCGTTCAGGAGAGAAATCTAATCCTTCAGAAAGCAGCCTCCGAAATCTCCTCTGATGCTCTTGAGATCTGTCACTGGCTTAAAGCCCCCCTCTCTCTCCACAGACCCTTCATTTGAACCCAAGAATTCTTTTTTTTTCTTCAATGCCAATGAGCAGCTCTGTCGTCAGTGAAGGAACAAGGCTGAAAATATTACCTCTGGCAGGCATAGGCAAAGTGTTTCCCCCTCTTTACAAAATAAACATGACACATTCCTGCGCATATGGCAACACAGAAATGCAGCTGAGAGACCCAAAACAGCTGCACCGAGCCAGGATTGATCCCAGCACCCTGCCGACCACCCCTGGCTCCAGATATCTGGTCCTGCCCTTTGCCGCCTCACTGAAAAATGAGAGGGGCGTTTGCAAGAAAAGCTTGTAGGGGTTTCTGTGGGGAACATCGCCTGGACGTGGGCAAAGGCAATGGAAGCCTGGGCAGTCCCAGGGGTGATATAAGGACAGTCGAGGGCTGCAGCATAACAAAGTCTATTCCATCCCTGTTCCTGACCACCCCCCACACCCACTCATCTGTCAATGTTAAATTCATCCACCCCCAATGCCCCCAACCTCCTCACCCCAGGACTGTGTTGCTTTGCACTGCAGGCAGCTTGGTGCAAACACTTGAACAGCAGCCAAGAAAATGGGGGGGGTGGCAAGAGCCTAGGGAAAAGAGGCAACGGGGCCCCAGCAGTTCTGTGCTTCGAAATCAGGGTGAGAGGCACCCCAAGAAGCAGCTGGATTGGCTGACAGACAGGAGGGGCAGCAGCTGAGGGGGTCTGGAAAGGGACTCCTGGAAGCCCAGCGAGGAGCAAAGACTGGGAAGAAGGTTGTTTACATGGAGCTGAGACTGAATCATTAAAGGCGAGGGAGGGAGATGGGGGGTGGGATTGATTAGTCAGGTAGGGAGGAAGCTGGCTGATGAGAGGAAAGGGGTGGGAGGGTGGGCGGGAGGGAGGGAGGGAAGGAAGGATGAGAGTGTTCGCTCGTCCATACTGTCATTTAATATGGATGTACATCTATTGAATCTCCATTACCCGTATGACGTTCTCTTGCAAATCACTGCCTCCACAAACGTTCCTTCTCCCTCAGTCTGGATTTTCACATACCAGGCATGCTCTAAAAATGAGAGGGTATGAGAAAATCCGTACGGAGCTAGAGGAAAGTGTGGGGAGGCAGTGATTTAGAGGAGAGCGTCCTATGGGCAAATTAAAATTAATGGAGGGGCAGGAAGCTTGCTATTCACATTGAGGGACGGTGTGGATGAACCCTAAGGAGGGACCTTGCAGAAAAAGATGAAGTGGGGCAATGAAGGGAGTCAAGAGATGGAAAGGGAAGAAGGGAACTCTTCAAAGCTGACTGCCCAGCTAGCGCCCACCAGCTGCTTCGGACTACAACTCCCATCAGCCCCAGTGAGCCATGGTGGGGGCTCTGGAGTTGTAGTGAGGTAACAACTGGTGGGGGGGCACCAAGTTGAGGAAGGCGGAGAGAGAGAAAGGGGGGGAAAGGAGAGGGAGAGTTGGAGACTGAAGACATTTAAACAGAACCAAGTGAAGAGGTAGATAAGTGAGAGAGAAAGAGATGGAGAGAGAAGAGAAATGAAATGGATGGATGGATAGGAGAGATGGGAAGAAGCGCCCCCCCAATGGACCTTCAGGTTACTGCATGCCAGCCCTATAGTATAGTGGTTAGAGTGTTGAACTAGGGCCTGGGAGACCAGGGTTCAAATCCTCCCTTGAATCTCCATGGGTGACCTTGGGCCAGTCACTGTCTCCTAGCCTACCCTACCTCGCACGGAATTGTTGTGGGTTGCAATGTGGAGTGGGGAGAACCATGAACTTCTTGGAGCAAAGGGTAATAAATAATAATAAATAATAATAAATAATAAAGGGTAATAAATAATAATAAATAATAAATGCAATAAGCAAACAAATAAAAGGTCTTCCGCCCTCCCGCCCGCCCACAGACACACTCCCGGGGGCTGACCTTGTGGAGCTTCCACATGGCACCCAGGGCCTTGACCTCGTGGCTGGAGTGCTTGCCCTCCTCCAGGCACTGGTAGCAGACGGGCACCTTGCACTGGACGCAGTACATGCTGTGGTTCTCCAGTTCGTGGTCGGTGCAGGTGGAGATCTTGCGCGGGCTGAGCCTCCGGCTGACCCGGCCCTGGGCAGGGGGCAACAGGCGGTGCTTGGCTAGCGGCCCCCGCGGCGGGTGGCAGCGCAGGCGGCAGGGGTCGCAGTAGAAGACGTCGCACTGCTCGCACATGACGGTGGCCTCCTTGGGCGCCTTCTCGCACAGCTGGCAGCGCAGGGCGGCCGCCTTGCTCTGCTGGTAGCGGTCGATGACGCCCTCCAGGACGCGGTTCTTGGGGAAGCCGCGCAGGCCCCGCTCGTCCAGGATCAGGCTGCGGTGGCACTGCGGGCACGTCAGGCAGGAGTTGCGCGGCACCGGCGCCAGAGAAGCGGCCGAGGCCGGCGGCAGGTGCGCGGCGGGCGGCACGGTCGGCGGGAAGACGCGCACGCCGTTGGGAGACTTCTGGCACGGCGTGGTGGGCGCGCTGGCGAAGCCGCCGTAGGAGCCGTAGCCGCTGTCCGCCTCGCTGTACAGGCTCATCTTGTCCAGGTCCAGGTAGTCATAATCGGAGGCTGAGCCGCCAGAGCCCGAGGCGCGACGGCTCTGCGGCGAGTCCGCCTCGGGCGTCTGCACCAGGATGTTGCGGGCGCACGCCTGGCACAGGTTGTGCGAGCAGGGCAGGATCAGCGGCTCCCGGTAGAAGGAGCCGCACACCGGGCACTTGAGCTCCTCTTCCATCTCGTCCATGGAGCACAGCAGCCGCCGCTGCCCCTCGACGGCCACCGGCGGCGGCAGCAGCAGCGAGCGAGCGGAGGCGCTTTCAGCACCACGGGGCTTTCAGCACCAGGGACGGCGGACAGCGCCTGCTTGCTGCGCCGACGGCCAGCCTCGCTCTGCCTGCGCGCCGCCAGCCTCTGCGAGCGCCTGGCTGCCGCAGCCGCCCCTCCACTCCTCGGGGCCCCCCCACGCTCGCCATTGGCCAGCTCCAGCCCAGTGCCCGGCCTCCATTGGCCCAGGGAAGCCGCCCCCGGAGAGAGGAGCTCCTCCTCCTGCCCCCCTGCCCTCTCCGAGGAGGGGGCGGCCGCAGCAGAGGAGAGGCGCCGCTCCTGCTGCGGAAAAGGAAGCGCACGTCCTCTCTGGAGCGTTGGATGCGGCTTAGGCGCCCACCCGCACTCCCACGACACCCTGGGGTGCTTCACCCAGGACCCAGGAGGACGCCGTCGCCCAGTACAAGGGGATCACGGGTTGGCTGGGGGAACCGCAGCCCAGTTGGGACTGGGAGACCTGTAAATGGGATTGCGGGGGGGGGGGGCTGAACGTGGCGGGTTGGATCCCGTTTAGCGCAGCATCTTGGCCAGACTGATGCGTCTGGGAAGCTTGTAAATCAGGCGGGAAGGCGATTACCCCTCTCCCTGTTTAATCTCTTCTCCGCCACCCAGTCCCGCGCCACTCGCAGTTAATATCTGAAGACCATTTGCCTCTGAACACAGGCGGCAGGGATGGGGCCCCCGAAGTACTTCAGATGCTATTGGACTGCAGAGGTCACCACCCTCTGACCATTGATCGTGCTGGCTTAGAATGTTGGCAGCTGGAGTCCAATAACATCTGGGAAACACCTGTTTTAGGGCCATCCTCTTGTGGTAGCAAAAGTCCACAATTTAATCCTGGACTGGGAGAAGACTTCCCTCTTAGGAGTCATTTTTGTCTGTGTGGTCTGTGATGGGTCTGTGTGGTATCCAACACAGCTGTTCCACTAGAGCAGTGGATTTCTGCTTGAGCCACAGAATTCCCCTCCCCCCCCCGTCTCTCCTCCTCTATTCACCTCCCAGAGGTAACAATCCCCAGAGTTCCCTGGGAAGAGAGATTAATTGTTAAACTTCCTTCCGGCAACTCCTGCAGCCAAGCTGGTGCCCGCCAATCCATACCTACGTGGGACATCTTCAGGAATAGAAAAGGCCAAGGTATAAACCCTTTTCTCCTGGCCTGGAGGCGAGCGGGAACTTAGTTCCCTCCTCCTCTCTGCCCTGAGCCTCTGCAGCTCAGGAGAGGCTGGAGGGTTACCAGACCCAGAGGCAACCTCAGCTTCCTCTGACGGGGCTGAGAGTGGAGCACCTGTAGGCAATGGGTCCTCCATCATCTCAGGAGCCAGAGCAGACTCAGCTGATGCCTGCACCTGAGGATCCAGCACAGGTGAGGACCCTTCAGGCTCAGGCCCCAGCCCTGGCTCAGCTGGTTCTGGAGGCGGGGAATCCTGTGCAGGCTGGGATCCCTCAGGTTCAGCCTCTGAGTCCGAATCCCAGGCTATCATACCCTCATTTTATATCCTCATTGCCTTCTGTAGCTGCAACCCCTCTCTCCACACACACACACACACACACACACACACACCACCAAGCCTGGCTTCCCTTTGGCCAAGTAAAAACCTCCTCTTCTCAATGTTTGCACCTCTGTGGGCAACCCTGGGTCATTTATCATTGTATCAGGGTGGAGGGTCTGCATAGCCTGCAAATGAGCAGCAAACCTCCCCATAGGGAAACCAGGGAGTGTGGGACTGCTTTCCCCTTCCACCTCCCCTTCATCATGTACCATCATCGCATCCTGTGGCTTTCTACCTGACACGATGTTTCAGCCCTCTGTAACTCGACGAGACAATGCTTTGGGTCATACAAGATGCTGCTGCTGCCTCCTTGTCATGTTCAATATTGCCCCGAGGAGTGTTGCTGTTTTCATAAGCAAAAGAGCTGTAATCATTGCTTCCCTGCTCGCTAAACTCTTTGGAGAGACGCAGCGGTGGTTAGGAGTGTGGGAAAAGGTTATGAAACCAGATATAGATTTCCTGGTTCATTTGCGCATGCACTCGGCAGTTAAATAACGAGGAACAGAAAGGCAGTCTTCAAAGTTTGTTTTTTTTACATTGAAAATGCCCAGATTTTTCCTTTCTTGAGAGTCAATGGAAGATAGCCATCTCCAGCAAAAGATTTTGGGTATCCTAAAAGGGGGCAGCAGAGTGGGAGGTGGGTCTGAGATGACCTATAGTGCTCTGGTGCAGTTCCTCCCCCCCCAAAAAAAAAACATTTTATTGTTTTCAAGTTTTTATACAAGAAGCAACCATCAGTATTCAGCAATCCACACACAGAGAGAGATGCACTAAATATCTGTTTAGTCACATCTAACTTTGAAGCCATTCCAGTTTTTAGGCAAAGGGATCATTCCACAAATTTCCATGTGTCCTCTGAGGCCCATAGCCATGTTCTGCCAGCATTGCAGGTGTAATAAAACTATGCCAGGTTGACTGAAAGTATTGGTTTCCATGGGTTGTCGGTTTGTCCATTTATAGTCTTATAAAAGCTGGGTACCTGCCCCTCTCTCTACTGAGCGGTGGCAAGAGCCCAAGTGGTGCCAACCACGTGGCTTTAAGAATATGGCTTATGGAGAGGCAGGACTGAAATTTGGATATGCTTCAAGGTCCAGACTATGGGTGGGAAGTTCCAAAAAATTAATAATTGTAATTTGGATGAGAATTTGGTCTTTTTTATTTCAGTTTTTTATTTTAATTGGATTATGATTTGACATGTTAATTGGATGTTTTTTATTGGAAAATTAATAAAAATGATTTAACAAAAGAATATGGCTTATGGAAGAATGGGGGAAACTGTGGAGAGTGAATTTACTGGTTGTATACTATTAAAAGAGAATTATATGAAAATGATATATAGATGGCATATTACATCTGAAAATATAGCCAAAATGTACAGAACAGGCTCCAATAAGTGTTGGAAATGTAAAGAAAAGGAAGGCACTTTTTTCATATGTGGTGGAGCTGCAAATTGATTAAAAATTATTGAGATATGATTTATAAGGAAATTAAGAAAATGTTTAAGTTCACCTTTACTAAAAAAAAAACCCAGAAGATTTTTTTATTAGGCATTTCAGGTCAAGTATTGCCAACAGAAAAGAATAAATTCTTCATGGACGCTACGAATGCAGCTAGGATGCTACTAGCCCAAAGATGGAAAAGTGAAGAAATACCAACTAAAGAAGAATGGCTACAAAAACTGATGGATACGTTGAAATGGCAGAACTAACAGAAAGACTCAGAGGCAAAGACAATAGAGAATTTTTAAAAAGATTGGGAACAATTTATGCTGTACTTACAGAAACAATGTAAAGAAATAGATTCACTAGCAGGGTTTGAGTAAACATGTACAATTATCAAAAATAAGTATAAAAACTATAAAGATGATGCCAAAGTGATAAAAGATAACAATAATCTATATACAATTTATATAGAGATTCCCTATGAAGGAAAGCAAGCAGGGGAAACCAATATTGGGGGGAACCAGAATAGGAGGTTGAGAGAAGTCGGGGGGCAGGAGGGAAATTGGGGGAATGCATTTCTTTATTTTGATGAATTGATATGATGTAATATGATAAACCTAAACAGCATCTTAAAAAGCAGAGACATCACCTTGCCAACAAAGGCCCGTATAGTTAAAGCTATGGTTTTCCCAGTAGTGATGTATGGAAGTGAGAGCTGGACCATAAAGAAGGCTGATCGCCAAAGAATGGATGCTTTTGAATTATGGTGCTGGAGGAGACTCTGGAGAGTCCCGTGGACTGCAAGAAGATCAAACCTCTCCATTCTGAAGGAAATCAGCCCTGAATGCTCCCTGGAAGGACAGATCCCGAAGCTGAGGCTCCAATACTTTGGCCACCTCATGAGAAGAGAAGTCTCCCTGGAAAAGACCCTGATGTTGGGAAAGATGGAGGGCACAAGGAGAAGGGGACGACAGAGGATGAGATGGTGGGACAGTGTTCTCGAAGCTACAAACATGAGTTTGACCCAACTGCGGGAGGCAGTGGAAGACAGGAGGGCCTGGCGTGCTCTGGTCCAGGGGGTCATGAAGAGTCGGACATGACTAAACGACTAAACAACAACAACAACATGATAAAAATGTAAAATTTAATAAAAGCTTTCTTTTAAAAAAAGAGAATATGGCTTATTCACCTACTTACACCATCTGTCTGCAATGAGTCCAGATCTTACTGCATAGTCATTTCAAGAGACAGCAGTGTAGGCTGCCTGCAGCCAGTCTCTCCCAAGAACCGACTTGTGTAGCAATATTAAACGCCTGAGTTGTGAGGTCCTGATCTCAAACATGCCTGCATTTAGAGTCTTCCGGCTCCTTGCAATAGTAAGCCATCAGGCGAGTAACTAGATCCTTGTGGGAAAGTTGTTGAGCAGCTTCTGAGTAGTACAACAGAAGGGCTATTTTAGGATCCAAAGGGATATCTTTGTTTTGTGATAAGACCTGCTAGCTCCTCTCCCATTTCAGCAAGGCTTGTCCAAGAAAGATGCTGTTGGACTCAAACCAATGGCTTCAAGTTACAAGAAAGGAGATTCGAAGTAAGCATCAGGAAGGGCTTTCTGGAGGCAAGAGCTCTTGGTGGAACAGACTCCATCAGAAAGTGGTGGGCTTTCCTTCATTGGAGGTTTTAAAGCAGATGTTGAATGCTCATCTGCCAGGGATGATTTAGTTGAGATTCTTGCATCGCAGGGGGTTGGACTACATGACCCCTGGGGTCCAACTCCACATTTCCGTGATTCCATGATTGAACCCATAGCTGTCAACCGTCCCTTATTTGGCGGGAAAGTCCCTTATCCCAGCGCTGTGTCACACTGCTGTCCCTTATTGATGATGTCCCTTAAATTTCCCAGGTTTCAAAGGAAGCAGCTCCTCTCCCTCCCTCCCTGCCTGCCGGCCAGGGAGGAGGGAGACTCCAACTGTGTTGCTTGGCTGCGTTGCTCACCCAATAAGGAGTCTAAGAATGACTGGGGGTGGAGCTTGCATGCCTTGTGCCAATCAAATCAGCCGCCTTGCCTGGGGACTCGCCTTTGCTCAGCGCTTCCCAGCCGAGAGGTGACGGTGGTTTTCCTTGCTGCATCCCCTTTGCCAGGTTGCTGCGCTGTGGGAACCACCGCTTGAGGCTTCGTTTGGCTGCTGGCTGGGCTTTCTGCCTTTGGCTTGGAGGGGCTCAGAAGTCGAACATACCTGTGCTTGGAAAATCCCTTATTTTGGCTGCTGGTCCCTTATTTTCGAGGCTGCTGGTCCCTTATTTTCAAATCTGTAAGTTGACAGCTATGATTCAGCCACACAAGTGGCTGGCATTGTGTGTGTGCTCAGTACTTCACTGGAGAACCAGCTGCCAGGGGCAAAACTAGGCTTTATTTCACCTGGGGCAAATATATACACACACACAGGCTGGGAGCCTCAACCGTGCCCCTCTGGAAGCTTCGCCCCGGGCAAAAGAAACCTGGCTAGCTCCCACTTCACCCTGTAGCTACAGCTCTGACAACAGCCAGGACAAAGCAGCATTTCCTCAATGTGTGGGCTGGTCCTGAGGTTGATAACTGGCCATTCAGAAGAACAGGGCATCTGCTGAAGCATTGCAGATTTCGTAACGGGCGCTCTCTCCTGTCTCATTTCTCCCTGCCTTCCTTGCCAGGATCCAAGACTCAGCTACTTTGAGTCATCCCTCCTTCCCCAATCCTGCAACGAGAGCCTCATGCCAAAAATCCTTCCTCAGCCAAACATCCCCCATCAAACTGGAGCCAATTCATCATAAACTCACAAAAAACAAAGGCCCATCAGCTCTGAGATTCTGCGTCCATCCGAATGACACAGCTCTAAAGCAAGGCACAATGGAGATGGCTGATTTGTCCCGGGCACCTGCTCTGGTCAAGCCACACCCCTCACTGGCCCTCCTCCATCACAGAATTATAGAATTATGAAGTTGGCAGGGACAACAAGGGTCATCTAGTCCAACCCCATGCCAAGGGTGAACCTTGGTAATATGGCGCCATTGCGTGGCCAAAATTCAAGGCACTCCTGCCCCTCGCACCTCCTCAAAGCTGGGTAAGGGAGATGCTGTGCTTTGGGAAGGAGGCACTGTGGAGTGTAATCCACTGAGAGCAGTCAAATACAACATTCCTTGTTTTCCTAGAATGGACATGCAGGGGAATGTTTGGTCCAGCCAGTCAAAATGTCCTGTTCCTCCTGGGCTGGAGCATCCTTCCTTTTGCATGTGATAGAAGGTGGGCATGACCTAACCTGTCCAGGTAACAAAAGGACGAGTCACGTAGCATTCTCTCCCCTCCCACACACTTCCTTCTTCTTTGAACCAGCTTCTTAGCTAGGAGTGTTCTGCTAGCTATCAGCTAGCAGAAGCACTGGGACTATTCCCCATATGGGATAGATCCACATTTACATATTTGTAACTAAGTCTACCTTCAGGAATCCAACTGTGAACTGATGAATTAAACTTCTTTTATTGACTTTAAATAAGATTGTCGTGTCTTTATTCTTTTATGAGGGATTTAAGGAAACTTACTAGGAGTATACAATTCAATCTGAGACAGACTGAATTGTATAATAGTGAGAGGCTTACACAAGCCTGCAACCAGCTGTCTGCTGTGCATGAAAGAAAGGGGAATGTAACTATGCTACATGAAGGAACTTGCTAGCGCAAGTTAGGAAGCATATAGGAGGGATAAAAAATATATCCTCTCCTGCCACCCTGAACAATCCCACAGGCACAGGGCTCTGGCAGGGTCCTAGAGCCCTTCCTCCTACTTCAGAATCATAGAATCATAGAGTTGGAATAGACCACAAGGGCCATCAGGTCCAACCCCCTGCCAAGCAGGAAACACCATCAGAGCACTCCTGACATATGGTTGTCAAGCCTCTGCTTAAAGACCTCCAAAGAAGGAGACTCCACCACACTCCTTGCCCAGAAAGCTGGGCAAGTGCTAACTAGGCTTGGGGAAGGAAGAGGGAGGACTCTAGGATTCTGTCAGAGCCCTCACACCTCCTTCCCAAAGCCCAGCACCGACTAGTGTGAAAGCATCCCCTTGGTCCTTGCACCCTGTGGTTACACTGCCCTAAATCCGTCTCTGTCCATGCAAAGCAGGAATCACAGTTAACAAATCCCTGACTGACAGCCACCCAGCCTCTGTTTATAAACCTCTAGTGAAGGAGAGCACACCGCCTTCCAAGGTCATCCGTTCCACTGTCTAACGGCACTTGCCATCAGAAACTTCTTCCTGATGTATAGCTGGAATCTCCTTTCTTGCCCTTTGAATCCATAGGAGTCATGTGCTCCTTGAGAGTTTATGCGCAGGTGGCGCTGTGGTCTAAACCACTGAGCCTCTTAGGCTTGCAGATCAGAAGGTTGGCGGTTTGAATCCCTGTGAAGGGGTGAGGTCCCGCTGCTCTGTTCCAGCTCCTGCCAACCTACCAGTTCAAAGCATGCCAGTGCAAGTAGATAAATAGGTACCACTGCTGTGGAAAGGTAAATGGCATTTCTTTGTGCTCTGGTTTCTGTCACGTTGTTCCATTGCACCAGAAGCGGTTTAGTCCTGCTGGCCACATGATCCAGAAAGCTGTCTGTGGACAAACACCGGCTCCCTTGGCCTGAAAGCAAGATGAGCACTGCAACCCCATAGTCGCCTTTGACTGCACTTAACCGTCCAGGTGTCCTTTACCTTTACTTTCAGAAAGTGCATCCTTGAACTCAGATTATAATGCATAAAATACCACAAAACATACAAAACAACCTAGAAAGATCAAATTGAGAAACGAGGACACACAGCTTATAAAATTATTTTTTTACAAACATCTCTGAATTCCTCTTCTCTGACACGTGGTCTTCCAAAGGTTGCTAAAGACCAGAGAAGGACAGGGCTGTGGCCGAGTGACAGGACACCGGCTCTGCATGCAGAAGGTCCCAGGGTGAATCTGCAATGGCATCTCCATGCAGGGCTGGGAATATCCCTTGCCTGAAGCCATGGACAGCTGCTGCCAGTCAGTGTAAACAATACTGACCTAGATGGACTCACAGTCTGGTTGGGTGTAAGGTGACTTGCTCCATTCTATTGAATTAGAAAATTTGGTCTTCTCTTCCTTCCAACCCAGTTGTCTTGCCCCCCCCTCTCCCCAGCTCACACAGAGTTGCAGGAAAAAGGTCAAGAGCCACACAACTGGCAATTAATTCTTGAAGCGCTGTTACTTTCTTGGAAGTGTTCAGACACCTTAATATTTTTTTTAAAAAGAAAAAAAAAGACATCTAATTTGAATCAAGTAGCAATTAAAAAATCTGCCCTCCTGGTATACTAATTATCTCCCTCCTCTGGACCACTTCAGTCCTAGCGCAGCTGTATGTCTCCTGCTGACTTTTTAACGTTAGAAAACTGCCTCACTAAGGCAGAGCTGTATGGAAGTCAGAGCTGGACCATAAAGAAGGCTGATCGCCAAAGAATTGATGCTTTTGAATTCTGGTGCTGGAGGAGACTCTGGAGAGTCCCATGGACTGCAAGAAGATCAAACTGATCCATTCTGGAGGAAATCAGCCCTGAGTGCTCACTGGAGGAACAGATCCTGAAGCTGAGGCTCCAAGACTTTGGCCACCTCATGAGAAGAGAAGACTCCCTGGAAAAGACCCTGATGTTGGGAAAGAGGGAGGGCACAAGGAGAAGGGGACGACAGAGGACTAGATGGTGGGACAGTGTTCTCGAAGCTATGAACATGATTTTGACCAAACTGTAGGAGGCAGTGGAAGACAGGAGGGCCTGGCGTGCTCTGGTCCAGGGGGTCACGAAGAGTCGGACACGACTAAACGACTAAACAGCAACAACAAGGCAGAGCTGTGGGCAGAAGCCTTTGGGGAGCTGGGTGCCATGGGCAAAGGCAGCAGTCATCAGTGGGGCTGTGGAGGAAACAGAAGGAAGTGGTGCTGTTAGGGGGTCCAAGCCCCATATGGGAGTCCAAGCCCCATATCCTGAATCTCCTGCCCCTCTGCTCCTTTTTTAATTTTTGTAAAGAACAGAGTTTCTTTAGCTATTATTATTTGCATTGCAGGGGGCGGGATTAAATGACTCTTTGAGTCCCTCCCAGTTCTATGATTGGTCATACTGGCTGGGACTGATGGAAGTCCAACAACATCTTGAATTTCGCACCCCTGAGTGAAAGAAAGACTTTTGCACCTACGTTAGCAGGGTCTGGTTTGCTTTTCCTTTTGCTTGGATGGAACTTTCTAAACATTAAAAATAAATATGAAGTGCTGTTAATCACTGTATTCCTCCAGACAACCTGGATTGGCTTGCACAAAGCTTACATTATGTTACACTACTCCAGGTCTTTGTTGAGCATCCGTTTCTAATTTGTTATACCACAAGAAGCATTCAATAATAAATAATAATAATATTTATTTATTTTTATCCCGCCCTCCCCAGCCTAAGCCGGGCTCAGAGCGGCTAACAACAGTAAAACCATAAAACACTCTAAAATCATTTCATTATAAAATTAATTCCAATCAAATTAATGGCAACCACTGGGCTAGAAGTTCTGAGAGGATTGCCAAAGGAGTAAGTCAGGCTGTGCCCTGGCCAAAGGCCTGGTGGAACAGCTCTGTCTTGCAGGCCCTGCGGAAAGATGTCAAGTCCCGCAGGGCCCTAGTCTCTTGTGACAGAGCATTCCACCAGGTCGGAGCCACAGCCCAAAAAGCCCTGGCTCTGGTTGAGGCCAGCCTAAACTCTCTGTGGCCTGGGACCTTCAAGATGTTTTTGTTTGAAGACTGTAAGTTCTTCTGTGGGACATACCAGGAGAGGCGGTCCCGTAGGTACGAGGGTCCTAGGCCATATAGGGCTTTAAAGGTTAAAACCAGCACCTTAAACCTGATCCTGTACTCCACTGAGAGCCAGTGCAGCTGGTATAGCATGGGGTGAATGTGATCTCGCAGCGAGGACCCCGTAAGGAGTCTCACCGCGGCATTCTGCACCCGCTGGAGTTTCAACTTTATTTCCTTGCATTGTGGATATACACCTTCCCAGTAATCATTCGTTCATCCCACACTTTTCAGTACATTTCTCCATCACTTTCCTTACAGCAAAACATTCAATTCTTTTCAAGTGGATTTACTGCAAAAGGATGGCAGAGGGCTTTAATCCAATTTAATTGTGCAAACCTACATTTCTGATATTCACTTGGGTTCTGCAAAACACCGACTACCTGAGTGAGGGTGACCCATACCTAATATATGGGTGGAGGAGTTGCTATTCCCAAAGGGTGGGGACTTCACAGGGAAGGAGGGACTTAGAAATGCGAGACCCTGCTGCGAATATATTCACTTCCAAGCTACCTGTCCATTGTAATTCGCCGCAATACAAAGTGGAAATATAGCTGCTTTCAGAATGACCCCAGAGAACCTGCCATGGTTCTGAAGTGATCAGACTTGCCAACTGCTAAAAAGCAAATCCCCCTTCTGTTTGGCTAGGCAGCTCAAGAAGAGTCCACCCTTCTTCCCAGATGGCCAGATAAGCTTAATTCCTTGCTCCAATCTGTTCCGAAGAGCTGGGGTCTCCTAAATGGTGCTTCCAAGATGGGAAATTGAAATCTGCTGGAATCTCACCCTGGTAGCTATTTGCACTTGGAAAGTGCATCTTCTATGACAGGAGGGGGGAACCCTTTTCAGCTTGCCCCTCCCCCTGCATTTCCTTGTGGAGAACCTTCCAGAAGCTGCATATCAGGTGAGGGTGGGAATGCTAAGAAAACAAAAAGATCAGTGTAGTTTTGAAGGTTGAGTCTGCCATATTGATTCAAAATGGCATCCGTCTGTATCTAAACATAGATGGAAACTCACTGCCTTGATCTCAGGGATCATCCTGTGAAATTTGGTTACGATATTTTAAGAGGTATCGAAATGCATGGTGAATGAACCAGTTTCTAAAATTTTGTTGTTGTTGTTTAGTCATGTCTGACTCTTTGTGACCCCATGGACCAGAGCACGCCAGGCACTCCTGTCTTCCACTGCCTATACAAACCTTTGTTGGCAAGGTGATGTCTCTGTTTTTTAAGATGCTGTCTAGGTTTGCCATTGCTTTTCTCCCAAGAAGCAGGCGTCTTTTAATTTCGTGACTGCTGTCACCATCTGCAGTGATCATGGAGCCCAAGAAAGTATAATCTCTCACTGCCTCCATTTCTTCCCCTTCTATTTGCCAGGAGATGATGGGCCCAGTGGCCATGATCTTCGTTTTTTTGATGTTGAGCTTCAGACCATATTTTGTGCTCTCCTCTTTCACCCTCATTAAAAGGTTCTTTAATTCCTCCTCACTTTCTGCCATCAAGGTTGTGCCATCTGCATATCTGAGGTTGTTGATATTTCTTCCGGCAATCTTAATTCCGGCTAGGGATTCATCCAGCCCAGCCTTTCACATGATGAATTTCTAAAATATATAGTAGATATTGATTGATTCATTGATCATTAAGTGGTTTTGTGCATCTAAACAAATAAATCCCTTGACCATGCCCATCATTTCTGCACATTCCTGGAGGGGAACTAGCCAACAGCAAGTAGCCCACTTGACTTTGGATGCAGGGTCTATAGGCAGAGGTGTTGTCCACTCTCCCTGGGACCATAGAAGGTCTGGTGGGGCTCAGTTCCAACATGGAAATCTGAAAGACAGGGCCTGCTGGCTTTCAAACGTATTCTCAAGCTAGGAGATTCTACAATCTCCCTCTCTAGGTAAGATGTTTTTAAACAAGGAACAGGGGATTTCAGGAGCTGTGAAGAATGCCTAATTGTAATCACACCAATTTCAAGGCAGGGAGGCAGAGCAGCTGGGAAGCCCTCGCTCAGAGATAAAACTCCTCTGCTAATTAAATGCCGCACCTTTGAATGCCGTTAGAGAGCCATGATTGCAGATTTCAAGTTGGGTACAGTCGACGTCAGAGGAAGCTTGCCAGGGTTCGCCATTTAAGGTAGCACACTTTTTTTATTTTTAGCTAATTTGGTTGCCATGGCAGCAGGGAAATTTCAGCACTAGGATGCAAGATGAAACTTAACTTTTTTTTCTTTCTCTTTTGCCTCCTACTCAATGTATCCTAAACCCCCCACTGTGGAACAGATTGCACAGAATTAGACTGAAGACAGGCTGTACATTCCCCGCCCACGGAATAACATGCTGACCCACTTTGTCTTCCACCATTTTATGGAGTCCGCTTTCTCCGGGCTTTCTGGTCCAACCCAAAAAAGCTATGATGGAACCAGCAGGAGGTGAAAGATCCACTTCAATGTATCCCTGAAGCTTTGGCGATGCCTTCAGAGCAGTGGCAAGTAAGAAAACCCATTGGCCTAAGTTGGTGGTCACCCAGCTTTTGGGGCTTCTGATTCTAGAGTCCCTGTTGTGGATGTCATCCTCTCTGGTCTCTTAATAGAAAAATGGAATTGTAGCGTTGGAAGAGACCCCGAGGGTCATCTAGTCCAACCCCCTGCAATGCAGGAAAGTCAGCTAAAGCATCCATGTCTGATGGCCACCCAACCTCTGCTTAAAAACCTCCAAGGAAGGAGAGTCCACAACCTTCCAAGGGAGACCATCCCACTGTCCAACAACTCTCCACCCCCATCATTCAGCCCGGACACTGAGGTCCAGCTCCAAGGGCTTTCTGGCGGTCCCCTCACTGTGAGAAGCAAAGCTACAAGGAACCAGGCAGAGGGCCTTCTTGGTGGTGGCGCCTGCCCTGTAGAATGCCCTCCCATCAGATGTCAAAGAGATAAACAACTACCTGACATTTAGAAGACATCTGAAGGCAGTACTATCAGGGAAGTTTTTAATGTGTGACATTTTAATGTATTTTTAATCTTTGTTGGAAGCTGCCCAGAGTGGCTGGGGAAACTCAGCCAGATGGACAGGGTAAAAATATAATTATAATTATAATTATTATTAATGTCCAATAGTTTAGTAGGAAACTCATTTCTTATCATTTGAATCCATTGGTTTCTCCATCTTCTTTGTAGTTGTTCAGATGTTGTGGGAGGCATAGGTGCAGCCAAAGGGGGGGTAGGGGGAGCAGCTGCCCCCCTAGACCAAGTAAAACAATAAAAATACTTAACTGACCAATCACATCTGTTCTGCACCCCCCCCCAAAGTCCTGCCCCCTCAACAAAAACCCTGGCTATGCCCATGGTGGAATGTACATGTAGGAGGTACTTATAGGAAGGGCCACCTATTTGTGAGGTCTTTGGTTAATCGGCTGGAGGGTCTTATGAAAGTTTTCTGCTGGCGCTGTCTCTAATTAGCAGCGTAATCCTCTCCTCCTTAGAATTAAGTGGCATTGAATTCAGTGGTACTTACTGCTGTGGATTGCAGCCTGAAGATTTCTATTGGAATATTGATGGAACATTCATTTCACATTAAATAAAAAAAATGTGCTTTTTGCATTGGGAAGAGTGGGTTAAAGATATTTTAAAGAAAGAAAGGGATGTTGGGTCCTGAGTAGATTGCCTCCATTCTAGAACTGCCTAGCTGACAGCTAACAGCATATTTCATCAATCAGCACCTCAATAGCTAAAGGACTATGGATGACCTTAAACCTTACGCAATTTCCCAAATTTCGGTCTCCAGCTGTTTTTGGACTACAGTTGCCATTATCCCTGACCACTGGTCCTGCTAGCTAGGGATGATGGGGAGTTTGGGTAACCCTGCCTTAGATGACTGCTGGCTACTAGGGCTTGCCGATTGGAAGGTCGGTGGTTCGAATCCCTGCAACGGGGTGAGCTCCCATTGCTCAGTCCCTGCTCCTGCCAACCTAGCAGTTTGAAAGCACATCAAAGTGCAAGTAGATAAATAGGTACCACTGTGGCGGGAGAGTAAACGGCGTTTCCGTGTGCTGCTCTGGTTCATCACAAGCGGCTTAGTCATGCTGGCCACATGACCTGGAAGCTGTCTGCAGACAAACGCCAGCTCCCTCGGCCTATAGAGTGAGATGAGCACACAACCCCAGAATCGTCCGCGACTGGACCTAACGGTCAGGGGTAACTTTACCTTTAGTAGGTATAAAAAACACAACCCTTCCGTGGAAAGGGCTGTAGATCAGTGGTAGAGCATTCAGAAGGTGCGGTGTCCAGTCCCCAACATCTCCATCTGGGGCTGGGAATGAGCCCTGCCTAAAACCCTGGCGAGCGACTGCCAGCCAGTGTAGACAACACTGAACTGGATGGACCATTTATTCTGCCAAGGGCAGGGTTCTTTCCAGATCTGGAGTCAATAAGCACACCAGTGGATGAAGAATAAGTAATGCTTTATTTGCGTAAGGTTAACAGACAGCAGCAGGCATACGAAACATACAGGCACACAGAGCTGTTCCACCAGGCTTTTGGCCAAGGCACAGTCTGACCCCTTCCTTTGGTAATCCTCACAGACCTCTAGCCCAATGGTTGCCATTAATTTGATTTTGAATTGATTTTAGAATGAATTGATTTTAGAATCCTGTGTTACTTTTATTGTTGTTAGCCACTCTGAGCCCGGCTTCGGCTGGGGAGGGCGGGATATAAATATATTATTATTATTATTATTATTAAAACACAAATTATAGCATACCTGACAGAAGTCACACACAATCTCCCCTTCAGCTGCCCAGAGCTCCAGGTATAGCAGCAAGAGAGGGACCCCGGCCAACAGTCTCACAGCACCTGGTACCTTGACCTGTGAAGATGCTCTCTGAACCCCTTCAACCGACAGCTTTTATAGCCAACTTTGATTGACTTGATTGATTGCACCTGGTTATCAGGCATCACTCATGATCAATCTGGGACACTGGGTGTGACTCAACAGGAACGCAGACCAGCTGAGTGTCTCCAACCCAATTCACTGCAACTGGTTATCCTCCCCACTAGCCAATCAGCACTTAGAACACAGGAGACTCAGGAAACTCCTGACACAGGTGTGTGGAAAACAAGTTATACCTGTATGAATTGGCAAACTTTAAACCGGGGATGTAAAGAGACATGTCATCTAACTCACGGGTAGGCAAACTAAGGCCCGGGGACCGGATCCGGCCCAATCACCTTCTAAATCCGGCCCACGGACAGTCCATGAATCAGCACGTTTTTACATGAGTAGAATGTGCCCTTTTATTTAAAATGCATCTCTGGATTATTTGTGGGGCATAGGAATTCATTCATTTCCCCCCTCCCAAAAAAAAATATAGTCTGGCCCCCCACAAGGTCTGAGGGACAGTGGACCGGTCCCCTGCTGAAAAGGTTTGCTGACCCCTGATCTAACTCCTCGAAATTACAATGGTCATCTGCGTTTCCCCTACACCAACAGTGTAAATTAGTGTAAGACAGCTTCTTACAATCATTTTTAAGGTATCCAGCAAAAGAGAAAGGTTGGTTTTGTGTTTTCACAGTGGCTGGCAAGGAGGAGTCTTTGCAAAGTGCGGCAGGGAGGATGTTGTGGGGTTAGAGCGGGGTCAGTCTGGATGATGCCCTGAGTCCCTCCCAGTTCATGAGGTCCTGTACCCAGTGAGGTTTAAAATCAAGGGAGGATTCTGCGGATGAATTTAAGTGTCCCCATCAGCATCCCAAAAGAATGAGTTGGGTTGTAAGAGCTACGGCTAAGGGGTGGTACCCTTATAAAATCATTTACCCTATCTGCCTGCAGACTGTCTCGCCAGAGTGGTACATGCTCTGGTTATCTCCCACTTGGACTACTGCAATGCACTCTACGTGGGGCTACCTTTGAAGGTGACCTGGAAACTACAACTAATCCAGAATGCGGCAGCTAGACTGGTGACTGGGACCGGCCGCCGAGACCATATAACACCGGTCTTGAAAGACCTACATTGGCTCCCAGTACGTTTCTGAGCACAATTCAAAGTATTGGTGCTGACCTTTAAAGCCCTAAACGGCCTCGGTCCAGTATATCTGAAGGAGCGTCTCCTCCCCCATCGTTCTGCCCGGATACTGAGGTCCAGCTCCGAGGGCCTTCTGGCGGTCCCCTCACTGCGAGAAGCCAAGTTACAGGGAACCAGGCAGAGGGCCTTCTCGGTAGTGGCGCCCGCCCTGTGGAACGCCCACCCATCAGATGTCAAAGCGATAAACATCTACCTGACATTCAGAAGACATCTGAAGGCAGCCCTGTTCAGGGAAGTTTTTAATATGTGACATTTTAGTGTATCTTTCATCTTAGTTGGAAGCCGCCCAGAGTGGCTGGGGAAACCCAGCCAGATGGGCGGGGTACAAATAATAAATTATTATTATTATTATTATTATTATTATTATTATTATTATTATTTATCCTAAAGAAGACACCACGGTTTCCACTGACCTTCCGAGGAAACCACAGCAGGGTAACTGCCCAGAACCTGGAGTTTCTCACCGCTCCGAGATTGGGGTGCCATGTAACGGGCATATTACCGTATTTTTCGCTCTATAAGATGCACCAGACCACAAGACACACCTAGTTTTTGGAGGAGGAAAACAAGAAAAAAAATATTATGAATCTCAGAAGCCAGAACAGCAAGAGGGATCGCTGCGCAGTGAAAGCAGCAATCCCTCTTGCTGTTCTGGCTTCTGGGATAGCTGCGCAGCCTGCATTCGCTCCATAAGACGCACACACATTCCCCCTTACTTTTTAGGAGGGAAAAAGTGAGTCTTATAGAGCAAGATATACGGTATTTGCTTTGGGTGGCGGGGGATGGGGGGAAGATGCAGCTGCTTTTAAAAACCAGTTCAGTCAGCCAGAGCCCAACCTCTTCCTCCCTGTGGTACCTGCACATTTGTGTGACAGAGATCACAGGAGGAGGAGCGTCCATCACCAGAGCTCTCTCATCACCAGAAGCTGTTGCTGGCCCCTTCAAAGGAGCCAAAAACCCCAATGCATTCTCTGCGATTGAGCAGGGGAACTCGAAGGCAACACCCCCCTCGTACAAACACACACAGCTCTGTTCACGCCTGCCTTGTGGAGCGTCAGTTGATTTAGATAAGGTTTTTTTGGTGGCCGGGAGAGAGGCTGACACCGTGACCAGAATCTGTAGAGGTTGCCATGGCAGCAGAGGCGCCACAAAAGGCTTCAGAGACCACCTTGGAGCAGCCTATAAAACATGCCCGTTTCCAAGGCAAAGTCTTGCAGGAGAAAGAGACACGTGTCTCTCCCCACCCCACGCCCTGGCTTCATCCTGCGTCCCCAGGATGGCTTGTTATCCCAGCAGGACATTTATGGGCCACGAAAGACAAGGGCTCCAGACAGCAGATCTCAACATCTTTTATGGAAGGAAGGCTGTCCCTACCCTCCATAAACAACTAAGGGGCATTCAGATGTGAGGGGTTTGGCATTAGTTTTTCTGGTAATAATGCCTGTACTCCTGTCCCATTTTCTAATGATCCTTTCACACTGCAGTACAGTGGTTCCTCGGGCTACAGACGCTTCAGGTTACAGACTCCGCTAGCCCAGAAATAGTACCTCAGGTTAAGAACTTTGCTTCAGGATGAGAACAGAAATTGCGCAGCGGCGGCAGTGGGAAGCCCCATTAGCTAAAGTGGTACCTCAGGTTAAGAACAGTTTCAGGTTAAGAATGGACCTCTAGAACGAATTAAGCTCTTAACCTGAGGTACCACTGTACCTAGAATCTTAGGGCTGTAGGCACCTTTGATCATATGTAATGGACGTTTAAGCATCTTTAAAAGCAGAGGCATCACCTTGCCGTCAAAGGTCCAGATAGTTCAAGCTATGGTTTTCCCAGTCGTGATGTATGGAAGTGAGAGCTGGACCATAAAGAAGGCTGATCGCCAAAGAATGGATGCTTTTGAATTATGGTGCTGGAGGAGACTCTGGAGAGTCCCATGGACTGCAAGAAGATCAAACCTCTCCATTCTGAAGGAAATCAGCCCTGAGTGCTCACTGGAAGGACAGATCGTGAAGCTGAGGCTCCAAGACTTTGGCCACCTCATGATAAGAGAAGACTCCCTGGAAAAGACCCTGATGTTGGGAAAGATGGAGGGCGCATGGAGAAGGGGACGACAGAGGACGAGATGGTGGGACAGTGTTCTCAAAGAGACCAGCATGAGTTTGACCAAACTGCAGGAGGCAGCGGAAGACAGGAGGGCCTGGCGTGCTCTGGTCCAGGGGGTCACAAAGAGACGGACACGACTAAACGACAACAACAACAGGTTTCCACAAGCCTCGGCGTCTCTTCTGTTTGTTCAGCACGTTCTGCTGATATAGCATGCTCAGACTTTTGAAGTCTGAGTCGCTGATTTACGTCGCACCAGAGATCGGGGGTTCGTCACTGGAAGGGCATGATCCAGCTGGGGGCTAGCCAGCTGGCATCTCGGCCCCCAAAGGATGCCAAAAAGAACAGGATGCTGGACTAGATGGGCCACTGGCCTGATCCAGTAGATGCTCTTCTTATGCTCTCATGTTCTTATAGAGACACGGGTGGCGCTGTGGTCTAAACCACTGAGCCTCTTGGGCTTGCCGATCAGAAGGTCGGCGGTTCGAATCCCTGCCATGGGGTGAGCTCCCGTTGCTCTGTCCCAGCTCCTGCCAACCTAGCAGTTTGAAAGCACGCCAGTGCAAGTAGATAAATAGGTACCACCGCGGTGGGAAAGTAAACGGCATTTCCCTGCGCTCTGGTTTCCATCACGGTGTTCCGTTGTGCCAGAAGCAGTTTAGTCCTGCTGTCCACGACCCAAAAAGCTGTCTGTGGACAAACGCCGGCTCCCTCGGCCTGTAAGCGAGATGAGTGCTGCAACCCCATAGTCGCCCTCGACTGGACTTAACTGTTATGGGGTCCTTTACCTTTACCATGTTCTTATGTCAATACAGGAAACAGGAAATAAAGTAAATACCGTTTCTGATTCTTGTGCGTAAAACTAGACAAAGTTTTCAGTTTGCTTTGCTCCAGATTAATAAACAAAAGCTAGACAGATGCTCTCGCCTCCCCCCACCGCATCCACTGGAAGTCTCCTAAGATTAGAAAAAGTATTTTGAAAAATATGAGGCTTAAATCTCCCGTTTAGCCTTAACACGGTGCATGATGAATTATCAATGCTTTGACTTCCAACATCCATTTACCAACGTAATCGGAATGAATGAAAAATATTAAAATACCTGACCTAGTTTTTTTTACAAAACCAGTTTTACATTTCCAACATGGATTTGGAACGTTTAATGGGATGGAGGGGGATTTCTAGGTCAGGAAGGCAAATCCATGTGTAGCAGCCGCCTTCAGCTTTACGCACAAAACGCAGGAATCCCGAACAATGTGTGCTTCCTGAATCCGCATGTACAGGCTATACTTGATGCTCCCTTAAGAAAATGTTTGCATTCTCATGTTCCCAGTTAGGGACCTGTTCAGGATGACATTTTCTAGAGCCATAGAAACTCTGCTTCAAACACTCACTGGTCTACATGTGCAGTAGAATAAGGTGGTAGAGTCAGTAGAATCGTCTTCAGGTGGAAGACCATATTTTTCTATGGTCCCTTATGTAGCAAAGCCAAACCCTTTTGCAGGTACAATATTTAGCAGAGCGGGCAGAGTGGGCTGCACCACTCAGAGTGAGAGGGGTGGGTGCTGTTATGGAATGCTGCCCCTTGTACAAACTAGTCTAGTAGTCTAGGAGTAAGAAAGAAGTCGTATCCGTGTCCAACTGGTAAAGTAAATGGGATAGAGTAAATTGGAGATAGACAGACAGTAGGTAGCTTTTATTTATTTTATTTGCATATGGGTGCGGGTGGTGCTGTGGTCCAAACCACTGAGCCTCTTGGGTTTGCTGATCAGAAGGTCGGCGGTTTGAATCTCCGTGACAGAATGAGCTCCCGTTGCTTGGTCCCTGCTCCTGCCAACCTAGCAGTTCGAAAGCATGCCAGTGCAAGTGGAAACCTGTTCCTGCCAGCACCCAGACCTGCTCTTCCGGAGTTCCTGACCTCACCCGGCTCCTTGCTTTGGACCCCGCTTCGCCCTTGACAGACAGCCTCCAGACCCTCGACCCAGGACCGGACTCAGACTATGCCGCACAGTAAAACACCCCCCCCCCGGGACCAGCACAAAATGGTTACATGTGTTTGGCCACAATTGCCAACACCGGCAGAACTACAGTATTTCCTGCTGAGATCTAACCTGTTCCTGGCTTGGGCTACACACACACACTGTTTCTGCTTTTGTTGCTTTATGAGAATCAGAGGAGGGCTATCAAGGACTGCTAGCCGTGACAGCTCTGTGCTGCCTCCGCGGTCAAAGGCAGCGTTGCTTCTGAATACCAATTGCTGGAAAGCACAGGAGGAGAGAGGGCTCCTGTGCTCAGATCCAGCTTGCTGGTTTCCCAAAGAGTCCTCTGGTTGGCCACTGGGAGAAAAGGATGCTGGTCTAGGTGGACCATTGATCTGGTCCAGCCGCAAGCTATTCCTAGGTTCTTAATTATCAAATTAATCCATATTAGTTAATACCTCTTGGCGGCAGCGAGAATATTATTGGCACAAAAATGGAAGCAAGAAGAACTACTGACGAAAGAAGAATGGCGGTTGAAATTGATGGACCATACAGAACTGGATAAATTAACAGGGAGGATTTGAAACCTGCGGAACCAGAGATTCTTAGAAGACTGGAGTAACTTTACCAACTATTTGAAAAGTAATTGTAATGAACAGATTACGCTAGTAGGACGGCAAGACGTTTTGTAAGGATGATTATTTGAAATATTGGAAGAAAGACTATGAGGGGAATTCGTAGTTAATGATAATTAAGAGTAATAGAGAAATTAAGAAATGCAGGGGAGGCGGGTGGCGCTGTGGGTTAAACCACAGAGCCTAGGACTTGCCGACCAGAAGGTCAGCAGTTCGAATCCTGCGACGGGGTGAGTTCCCGTTGCTCGATCCCTGCTCCTGCCAATCTAGGAGTTTGAAAGCACGTCAAAGTGAAAGTAGATAAATAGGTACTGCTCCAGCAGGAAGGTAAACAGTGTTTCCGTGCGCTGCTCTGGTTCGCCAGAAGCGGCTTAGTCATGCTGGCCACATGACCCAGAAGCTGTACGCCGGCTCCCTCGGCCAATAAAGCGAGATGAGCGCCGCAACCCCAGAGTCGGTCACGACTGGACCTGATGGTCAGGGGTCCCTTTACCTTTACTAAGAAATGCAGAATAAGTGATAAAGAACGGAAAATCAGCAGAGGTATTGGCGGAAGTCTAAAATATTGTATAAGATAAGAAGTTATGTTATATGATTGTTGGAAACGATATGTTAAAAAAACTAATAAAAATGTATATAAAATCATAATTAATACCTATTGGATTGTTCTGGGATCTGAAGAAACCTGATGCCAGCAGCCACCAAGACCAGTGGAAGACGGGCCAAATTAGGGCCCTCTCGTTTTAGTGAGTTGTGTGCCAACTTCATCTCCCAAAGAATGCCTTTTCTGTCATTTCTTACACACGCACACACTCTTCTCCAGATTTAAAATGATCCACTCCATGTGGGTGGGAGATGACTTGCTAGAATCCGTATTGAGAGCGTGTGGGAGAGCAGTTGCAAAGTCATTTGCAGCCGGAATTGAAAGGAGGGGAGATCTGTAAGCCTCAATTCCCCTCCCTCTCCCTTCCTTCCTGCCTGCTCTCTCTCTCCAACGAATAACAGAGCAGGGTTGGAACAGGCCTTGGGGCCAAATCCAGCTCTCCAGGCCTCTCTCTCTGGCCCCCAGAGGTCTTTCCCAAGCCACACCCCTCTCCTCAAGCCACGCTCCTTCATGGGCTCTACTTCACACCCAGAGTGTTTTTGCCTGGCTTGACTATGTTGTTTCGTTTTGTTTTCAAGTTTTTTTATTGGTTTTCACAATTTTATAAACAAGCAAACACCCAAGACAAACAAACATGAATCATAACCATATTGAAAATCACACTTATTAACTTTGTTAAGTGACTTCCTCGCTTCCCCTTGGTTGAATTTCATTGCATGTCCTTTTAACAGTTTTCCAAATCACAATTCTTATGAAATTTAACTTAAACATTAACATCCTTAAATCTTGACATTATGGAATTAAACATATTAATTCATCACTTAACATAAATAAAATCCTAAACCAATTAGGTATCCGCAAGCTGTTTTCAGTTAATTTAACTGAACATATTTAACTAAATAATCATTAAATTTAATCCACTCTCCCTGATACTCCTCCTCCTTCTGGTCGCGGACTCATCTGGTTACGTCGGCTAGCTCCGAAAAATCCATCATCTTCATCTGCCATTCTTCTATCATTGGTAATTCTTGGGTTTTCCACTTTTTAGCTAACAATATTTGAGCGGCAGTTGTGGCATACAAAAATAACAATGGGCAACAATTTTTTACTTTTTGAATGTTGTCTAGATTTCTACAACTGATTTAGGGTATTTTTGCACTGCTGAATCAGGAAATGGTATCTGTTTCTCTCCATCAGGTCAGGTTTACTGTAAACTGAATGGTGGGCATTGATAAAGGTAAGTACACGTAAATTGCATGTTGCTTCACCATTTTTCAAACTTCAGGGCTTGAACTTCCGTTTCTTGGAACTCCTGGAATGCTCAGCGGCAGGGAGGTCTCTCTTCAGAGTCCAACAGTAGTCAGCCATCATGACTGCGTCCCAGCGACCCTGATACCTGGTCTCCATCTCTTTCATGTCCTGATGGAATCTCTCCCCCTGCTCGTCACTCATTGAACCCAGGTTCTCAGGAAACCGGTCCATATGTGAAAATAGGTAGTGCATCTTTACGCTCATGTTGCAGCCCAGGTTTCTGAAAGCAGTCAGCATGTTGTTGACAAGTTCTGCGTAGTTTCTGGCCTTATTGTTGCCAAGAAAGTTCTTCACTACCAGAACAAATGCCTTCCACGCTTCCAGTTCCACTTCGTTCATTGAGTTTCCGAACTCTGGATCTCTGATGAGCTGACGGATCTGAGGACCGTCAAAGATGCCAGCTTTCAACTTCTCCATGGTCAATCCTGGAAAAGCCTGGCCCAAGTAAGTGAAGCAGTCACCACCCTTGTCCAGAGCCTTGGTGAACTGCTTGATTAAGCCGAGCTTGATGTGCAGCGGTGGGAAGAGTATTCTGTCTCTATCCACCAGAGGGTCGTCGATGACGTTCCTTTCTTTGCAAGGCACCAATTCCTCCCGCAAAGGCCAGTCCTCCTTCGTGTAACGCTGAGCACGGACCCTACTATCCTACATGCACAGAAAACATGGGTACTTGATGAAGCCAGACTGTTGTCCCAACAAAAAGTTCACCATCTTCAGGTCAACACAAATAAACCACTTATGCTGATCATAACCAATTTTCTCCAGTACATACTTAACCGCTTCATAGTTCTCCTTCAGTGTACTCGAGTGAGCCAGGGGTATAGAGGCAAACTGGTTGCCGCTGTGTAGCAGAACACATTTCAGTGATCTCTTGCTGCTGTCAATGAACAGTCTCCAATCTTTGGGCTCGTACTGTGGCACTCCAAGCTTGAGCAGAAGCTGCACAATATCTGCACAGTACACCAAGTCCTTCTCTTCCGAGAAAAAATGGAGGTACTCTTGATGCCTGTTGCGGAAGAAGCTAATGCGAGCACTGTCAGAGAGGAGGTTTTTTTCCTTCAATCTGGATGCCAACAGTTCGGCAGAGTCCTTTGACAAGCTGAGGTTATGAACTAGATCATTCAACTCCTTTTGGGAAAATGGATGTGGAGCATCATCTTCAAGAACCACTTCTTCTTCTTCATGTCCTTCAACACTGGAGGCATCTTCATCACTAATGTCAGGAAGTTCTCCGAAGATAGGCACTGGAATTTCATCACAATGAGCTACAGGACGACGTGCTGATTGAAGATCAGGATACTTCATGGGGCGGCTGCCCCATTAACTTAGTTTTGATCCCCCAACTTTATGCTTTGCCACACCAATTTATGGAAGATTTCGAGGTTTTATGACTTCAAACTGATCCCTTTTCGACATAATCACCCAGAACTATCGGACCTGAATACTTCTTGTCATTAAAATAATCATTTCCAATCAAAACAATTATTCGACATGGCATTTTACCCCCACCAACTTCTTCTAAAATGCTCCACACAAGCATACATGTGAACAAAAACGTAAAAAAAGACATGTGGCCATAGCTCAAAAACTTGACCTGATTGAGCAAAACCAATGTGATTTTTGCATTCAGCGCATCAGATTCGTCCTAAATCAACTGAAAAAACGCAGACAACAAATTTGTTGTTGACCAGTGTAATTTAACATCTTTTGGACTGCAGCTCTTGTCAGAAGTGGGTTAATGGAAGCTGCGATCCAAAAACATCTGGATGCCACCAGGGTGGTAAAGGCTGGAATATGTCATTCATGGAATCAGAATTGTAGAATCGGAAGGGACCCCGAGGGTCATCTAGTCCAACCCCTCTGCAATGCAGGAATCTCAGCTAAAGCATCCATGACAGATGGCCATCCCACCTCTGCTTAAAAACCTCCAAGGAAGGAGAGTCCACAACCTCTCAAGGGAGATGTTGCAGACCAATCAGAGCATCTCTCTATTAAAAACAAAGTTTGGTTTTATAGCAGTCATGGTTCCCCCTCTGAAGCATCCTTTGAGCTGCTTGGGAAGGATGCAGTGAATTTCCTATCGTTGATTCACAGCCCTGCAGCACCGACTGACAGTTCCTGGTCTTCCCTGGAGAGAGAGAGAGAAGGACAGCTACTAGTCTAAAGATGCCTCCAGACTGTCACTATTCTGTGGAAGGGATTCCAGAGCATACCAGAAATTTAGCTTTGCGTGATTAAAGCAGATCAATGTCCTCTGTCACCCTGGAGCAGGAAATCCACTTCTTTTTAAAGGGCTTTTTGCATTTAGGATAGTGACAGGAACGGCACTGAAAAGCATGGGATGAACAGAAGCATAACGGGAAGCCACGTGGACCTTCCACAAGTGAATCAGGATGAATCCTCAATAGAAACTTGGGAATCTACCTTATACCGAATCAGACCATTGATCAATCTAGCTAAATATTGTCTACACTGATTAGCAATGGTTTTCCAGGGTTCCACTGGTGACTGGGGCTGGCCGCCGAGATCACATAACACCGGTCTTGAAAGACCTACATTGGCTCCCAGTACGTTTCTGAGCACAATTCAAAGTGTTGGTGTTGACCTTTGAAGCCCTAAACGGCCTCAGCCCAGTATATCTGAAGGAGCGTCTCCACCCCCATCGTTCAACCCAGACACTGAGGTCCAGTGCCGAGGGCCTTCTGGTGGTTCCCTCACTGCAAGAAGCAAAGCTACAGGGAACCAGGCAGAGGGCCTTCTCAGTAGTGGCACCCGCCCTGTGGAACGCCCTCCCACCAGATGTCAAAGAGATAAACAACTACCTGACATTTAGAAGCCATCTGAAGGCAGCCCTGTTTAGGGAAGTTTTTAATGCATGATCTTTTGATGTATTTTGAATCTTTGTTGGAAGCCGCCCAGAGAAGGGGGCAGGGATATCTCAGTTAGGCAATGGGAAGCCTCCCTTCCCAGCTTAGGGAATCCCTGCCCCCTCCTGCTTGCACGCAAGTAGGAATTGGATTGGGGCTGCTCTGATGGGAAGGGAGGCATTGCACTGCCTGAGAGATCCCTGCCCCCTCCTGCTTACACGCAAGTAGGAGTTGGGATGGGGCTGCTCCTCAACGTGTAGTGGTTGTTTGTTTTTTGTTTGTTTACAGTGTCCCTGGATTCATTGAAAAAAATCTGGTAACCTTACTGTACATGCACAGAAGCCCTTAAAAGGGAGCCCTTAAATTAAAAAAAAGCAGAAGAATGGAAGACTGCAAACACATCCGTGCCACTTTGGGAATAAAATCAGGGAGGAAGAATTGCATAAGCAGCCTTGACGCCAACTTTATTCTAGAGCCTGAACCTTGACAGCAACTTCAGATGGTTCTGAGAACAGCCTTGCCCACCATCCTTCCGGTAGATCTTGTGACCTCTGCCAAGCACAGGATACTGGGGTGAGTGAACCGTTTGTTTCATTCAGCCACACTTGGCGTGTTTTAGGAGTTTAGCAAACTGAAGCATCCCTTTGATTGCATTTTAAGGAAGGGAGCAGGAGCAAGTGAAACCTTCATCCTTTTGCAGGTCTGGCACAGCTCAGAGGTGATGCTTATCCGGGGGAGACAGGATCCAGCCTTCTTCCTACCTTCCAGGCGATAAGTAAACAGGCAATTCATCGATAAGCAAAAAATGCAAGTGGTGACAGTAGCATCTCTCTGAAACAAGCCAGCAGACAGATGGCCGTGGGCCCTGAAACATCTTGCTGGAACAGACCAAATGTGGGATCGGGGACAAGAAAAGAAAACACCTCCATTTTTATTTTTTTTGTCATTGCAGAGGGGCCGTCCTCCCTCAGGCTGGGAGCGAAGCAGACAAGCAGGTGGTTGTGTGAATGAGACGATCTGGGCAACGGAGGAGTGAGGCACCTGGACCCAGAATTCGGCTCACCTAGAGGATACCTTAGGCAATCCGTTTATTGAGCATTCGTCCCAGTTTGCTTACACGGAAGTTAGGCTATGTCTGGTCTTTAGTGACCATTTGTTCTGATTTGTTTGCAGGCAGCTTATATGACCATGAGTAGCCCTCCTGACTTGTGTGGGAATGTTGAGGGTGGCAGGAGAGGATATATTGTTTATTAATATCCTTCCCAACTTGCGCTAGCAAGTTTCTTCACTTAGCAGAGTGCATTCCCTTTCTTGAGCAACAGAAAGCTGGTTGCAAACTCGTGTGAGTTTCTTAAGACAATACGCAATTCAGTCCAGATTTAAATGTGTTCTAATATTTTCCTAGTAAGACCCTTTTGAATCCCTCCTAAAAGAATAAAGACACCACAGTCTTATTCATGAGCAAAGAAAGTTTATTCACAATCAGGCAGAGCAGAGTGTGATCCCTGAAGGCAGGCTTAAAGTTACAAGTACAGTGGTACCTCGGGTTAAGTACTTAATTCGTTCCGGAGGTCCGTTCTTAACCTGAAACTGTTCTTAACCTGAAGTACCACTTTAGCTAATGGGGCCTCCTGTTGCTGCCGCGCCGCCGGAGCAAGATTTCTGTTCTTATCCTGAAGCAAAGTTCTTAACCCGAGGTAATATTTCTGGGTTAGCGGAGTCTGTAACCTGAAGCGTATGTAACTCGAGGTACCACTGTATATACAAACAGGTTTACTGCAGTTAGCAGTCTGGGAAGTTTGCAGGATGAAAGGAAGATGGAAAAGAGGGAGAGTGGCAGCATGGCTTGTCCTTTTACCAGGTCTGGAAAGGTCATGCCCACCCACTAGTCACATGCAAGGAAGAATGCTCCAGGCCAGGAGGAACAGGAAGTTTTGACTGGCTGGACCAAACATCCCCTGCATGTCCACTCTAGCAAAACAAGGAATGTTGTACTTGACTGCTCCCAGTGGATTACATCCCACAACTTGTTTTTAATGTTGTTTTTAATGTTGTTTTTAATGTTGTTTTTATTGGGGGTTCCGCTAATCATCAAATATGCCTTTATTTCATTTTGTAGAGGAAGCAGTTACAAACCACCAAAAAGGACAAATAGAACAAAAAGGGAATAAGGCAATAAAAGGGAGGGGGAGCTGCAAATACAGTAGGATTGGATCCTGTGCAGGCATTATGTTTTGGGGGTGGCACATATATGCAAAAAAAATGTATACTTGAGCTGCCCCCTTGGAACTGCCCCTGAGTGAGCAGCCTTGCCTTTCCTGAACTGCCACCCTGAAAGGGCCTTTCACCCCCACCCTCAAGCAAGACAGAGAGCTGTCTAAGTTCTCACAAGAGCTCAGACAACACTGAGCAGGGCTTGCCCAGTAAATAAGCTTGAAAGCTCTTTCCATGCTGGGAAGCCCGATGCAAAAAGGTCTCTGCCTTGCGAGCATTTAATTGATGAAGCGAAGGCACGAGTCGGGTGTTGATCATCAGGTGAGCTGTGCATAATCAAGCTGCCAGCTAGCTTTGCAGAAGCTCTTTTTATTGGCACAATATGCAAAACCAAACAGATATGTTTTGGACTATGACCTTTACACATCTTCCAATCCTGAGATCGAGGGGTGGTACAGGTTATTTTGGCACCTGTTTCCACCACTTCACTTTCCCCTTGCACAATGCTTATTTGAAAGAGACAAAGGTCACAGACAAGGCACGGCAGACTACTAAGACCGCAAAAGGTTAGACAGAGGGCAAGATGTTCAGACAACTGAGGCTGCCCGCAGGCAGGAGTGTGCTCCACACCCAGTGATAATTCCTACAAATTTGCAGTTTCAACCAGCCAGCCTTCAGCTGTGCAAAGTTGAAATTGCATGACTTAAAGCATACCACACAACTGTCCTATTTTAAGCGGGACATCCTGGATTGATAGAAGCCACCCCAGCTTCTGATCCTAATCCTGGATGTCCCGTTTTAGCTCCTGTGCTCTGGCCACACCAGAACATGGGACCAAAAGACGGGCACTTTGTCACCCTGCCCTGTGGCACGAGTCTGTTGGTTAACACCGGAGCGCAGGACCCAAAAACGGAAGCAAAGCCTACCTTCTCCCAGTGTGTCGCCCCTCTTCTTCCTCCTTCCTTTGCGGCACTTCCAGAAGTATGTCTGAGGCGCTGGCAACTTCGCTCGAGGCCACGGTGGCTTTGACTGAGGCAGCGACAGAGGAGGCTGTGGAGGAGGAGGCAGTAGGTGAAGGTACGAGGGAGGGGAGGGGGGAGGGGACAGGTGAGCAGCAGCAAATGGGTGGAGGTGCCCCAATTTGCCCTCCCGAAATGTTGGAGGGCATGGTTAAAGGCATGTGAGTTGCAATCACACTGGACCTAGCATCACTTACCTTTTGGGAGAATACACGTCAAAGCTGAAACTGTAAAATGTCATACAGATATTACATGAGACCCATGAAGAATCAAGGGTAAGTGCTGTCCTGGACTGTCTCCAGAAACTGAGCTGTGAGAGTGGAGGCTGAATGGACCATTCTGATCTAGTGAAAAACACTAGGCGCCCTCAAATTTATCAGCCTTAATATTTACGCAAGCCAAGACCCTATCTGCCCATGGACTGCCTCGCCAGAGTGGTGTATGTTCTGGTTATCTCCCACTTGGACTACTGCAATGCGCTCTACGTGGGGCTACCTTTGAAGGTGACCCGGAAACTACAACTAATCCAGAATGCAGCAGCTAGACTGGTGAATGGGAGCGACCGCAGAGACTACATAACACCAGTCTTAAAAGACCTACATTGGCTCCCAGTATGCTTCCAAGCACAATTCAAAGTGTTGGTGTTGACCTTTAAAGCCTAAACGGCCTTGGCCCAGTATATCTGAAGGAGCGTCTCCACCCCCATCGTTCAACCCAGACACTGAGGTCCAGCTCTGAGGGCCTTTTGGCGGTTCCCTCACTGCAAGAAGCCAAGTTACAGGGAACCAGGCAGAGGGCCTTCTCGGTGGTGGCACCCTCCCTGTGCAACACCCTCCCACCAGATGTCAAAGAGAACAACAACTACCAGACTTTTAGAAGACATCTGAAGGGAAGCTTTTAATGTTTGATGCATTATGGTATTTTAATATTTTGTTGGAAGCCGCCCAGAGTGGCTGGGGAAACCCAGCTGGGGGGGTATAAATAATAAATTATTATTATTATTATTGTTGGTTGTCAGCGCTGCCCGAGGTCCCAGCTCACACAAGACCAACGCTGCTTCGTTCCTTAGTATAAAAGTCTTTATTGAAGTTCAGTTTCACTTCCACACGCGCAGCGTGCAACGCTACGTCTGTAACCTTAGACTGCCGAAGCTCCGTCTGAATCTCCTCCCCCCTGACACCAGCTTAAGATTCTAGCCTTACTCCACCTCTTCCTCTGTTCCTTCCTTCTCTGGGTCCGCCTGCTAGTCGGGGTCTCACCCTTCCTAGACTCTTCTGACGCTGAGTCCCCTGACTCTTCCCCCTCCCTCCTTCGGGCTTTAGGACCTGGCTCCCAATCCGGGTTTTCTGCTGTCCCGCGCTCCTGCACATTTGAACTTGGCGCGCGCGCGCAGCCTCCCACTTTCCTTCTGACCGTTACACTTGTGTCACTGCTCCCTCCTTCGGGGAGGCTAGCTGGACCTGACCTCCCCTCCGTTTCCCCACTTTCCGATGGGGGCGTGGTCAGCCCTGACTCATCTTCTCTCCCCGCTGGAGGAGAGGCTGGTCCTGACTCATGTGACTCTTCCCCCCCACTGCGCTCTGGTGGGGGAGCTGGTCCTGATCGTCCGCTGCTCCCTTGGGAGTCCCCGCTGGCCCATTGTTTCTGGTGCGTCCCCCCTAGGACCCCCCTTGCCCTTACCATAGGCACCCCCTTCTGGGAATCTTCTGATTCGCTGGAGAAGCTCATGGAATCTCTCGGGTCACTGTCATACTCCCCTACGCTCCCCTCGGATTCCTCTCCTCCGCTCTCTATTTGCTCTCTCCCCTGTGCTTCTGCTCTTGAGCCTCTGACATTGGTATTTTTCATGAGGCTTTTAGAGCACCACCTGCAAACTGCTCAGAGATCTTGTTATGTGCTCATCTGATGTTAAACCACAGCATGCACAGGCTGGTGGGCACATTAGAAGAGCAACCAGGAACCTGGCCATGGAAGGGAAGAGAGGAACAAGGTGTAAGTAGCCTTAATGACTTATCACCTCCCCAGGGCTATGACTCCCTGTATCCCTGATGGCTGAAATTGGGGCGGCATCACCCACGTCCCTCCCTCCCTCCCACAAACGCATGATGCAAACAAGCTCTCGCTATAATACCTATTGTGCATCTGATTGTTGCCCATTCCATGTTCACTGTGTAATTTGCATTAAATGGCACTAAGATGACGCTCTGCCTGGAGGTACGGCGCATTCAGAGTCTTCTAAGTAAATGGAAGGGGGCAACCCTGAGAAACTATTTTCTTTCTGCTCTTTCTTTGCTGGTTATATAACAGGCTCAAAATACGCACAGAAGACATCCGAGCGACAAGCTCCTCTGCTTTTCCTAAACTGTAGAGATATAAATATCCACCCTGTGCTGTGAGCAAGATGTTGCTAGAACAGAAGATGTGAGCACAAGCCCATCCTCGCTACTTCCTCTTCCCTTTATGGTCACCTGCAAACTTTAGGGAAGGGCGTGAATTTTCGGCGCCTTTTTCCTCTGGTTCCGCTGTTTCCCAATGCAGCTTCCAGCTCCTTCATGCCCAGCTCGTCCTGCATTCTGGTTCCAAATCGAGGAGGAGGAGGAGGACATGAAGACTCTCCTCCAGCAAAACCTCTCATTCAGGGGTTATAGGAATGGGGCAGGAATTTGATTCAGTTCACCATCAGCATTCATCCGCAGTTCCATTTGCTCTGCCATTTGCCTCTGGGAAATCCCATGGTTTAGCAATGAATCGGAACAAATGACAATTGGGTTTTTCACAGGTTGCTGTTTGTTCCAATTTAGCACTAAAGAGCAGGATTTCCGAGGGGGCGGGAACAGTGGGGTAAAAGCAAAACCGGTCAGACCCATGATTTCTAGGCAGAAGTGTGGACGAACCCTTAAAGCAGGCTTCCTCAAACTTGGCCCTCCAGATGTTTTTGGCCTACAACTCCCATGATCCCTAGCTAGCAGGACCAGTGGTCAGGGATGATGGGGAGTGTAGTCTCAAAACATTCAGAGGGCCGAGTTTGAGGAAGCCTGCCTTAAAGGCAACTCTCCCACACTTTCTGAAATAATATAATAGCAGCTGTGTTTGGGGAATTGGCACTTACATATCTAGATTTTGCAATGTGGTTCTCCAACCAATACGGAGATCTGAATTTAAGATTGGAGAAATGAGAAATAGAGAGACCCAGAATTGACAGAGCTTTCCATCCCCTCCAAAGGTACACAGAGAGCTTCCATTTGGCTCTTGTGGTCAAAAGCCACTGATTGACATCTGTGGGATGTGAAACACAAGAGCAGTCAAGTACAACATTCCTAGAGTGAACCTGTTTACACATGGGGAGGAATATTTGTCCAGCCAGCAGGTAAACTTCCTGTTTCCTTCTGGGCTGGGACAGACTTCCTCTGCATGTGACTAGAGGTGGGCGTGGCCTCACCTGTGCAGGTAATGACAAAAGCACAGGGCAGGGCAGCCATCTCTCTCTCTTTCACCACATGCATCAAAGAAACAACATCTACTAAGCCAAAGTTGCCCTCTTGGCTTCCAGCCAAGAGAGGACAAAGGGACTGTCTCCTTATGAAATAGATTCCAAGTGTATGTTACTTCATTAAGCTAAGTCTGCCTTCTGGGATCTGATTGTGAACAGAATGTGAGTAAACTCTTTTTATACTTTTGTAAAAGACTGTGTCGTCTCTTCTATTTTATGAGGGAATAAGGGGGAAATACCACAACAGTTATTATAGAGGCTTTAGCGAGCCTGAGCAAACGCATCCGTTGCAAAGTTTGAAATAAGGGGAATGTTACTCTGCTGAAATTGTGGAACTTGTTAACACAAGTTGGATAAGGATAGAATCAGGCAATATATCCTCTCCTGCATCCCTGAACATTCCCACAACCTCCACTTCCACCTTCTGACCATCTGAACTACAGAGGACACCTCCATTCCATCACTACTTTGTGCGGAGGATTCAGTCGCACAGCAGAAATTCAGCTTCGCACCGTTGAAGTGCTCAGGTGCAACAAATCCGCTCGGAAAACAAACCAACAAAATGTTTATGGTTAGGAAAGTTACAGGAAAATGCACTGAAAAGCAGGGGATGAACAAATCACTAATAGGAAGATGTATTCATGCAAGCAAATTGGGATCAAATCAGGATGAATGTTTTGAACTGCTGAAGTCCCATCTGTTTTAATCTGTTTTTACTTTGTCGCTAATTTGCTCTTCGGAATGTTTTAAAAGAGTCCTTTTATTTTGTTCTTTTTGTAAATCACTTTGAGGTTTTTTAAAACAACAACAACAACACACCTGTCAAGCCATGTATACGGTACATTTTATGAACTAAACAAGCAAAGGTCCACTCAGTCCTGTACTCTGGTTCCAAAAGCTCTCCGTGTAATCCTTTTGCACAGAGTGTTGTTTTTCTCTACGTACAGAAAAGAGAGTTTTTACAGACATGCTGAGTGCTGTGAAGAAATCGGCTAAATTATATACCAGCAGCACAGCTGAAGGACACCTCTTATGGTTTTCCTGATGAGTCAAATTACAGTGGTGCTCCAAACAGCTGTGCTACAACAGTCCTACATCCATTGCGTACCTGAGGATGAGGTGAAAGACACTGCGGACTCAACCCTGCCCAGGACTATGGATTGGAAAAACAAGAAACTGAAAGAAACCAAAATTGACAGATTTGCTCATCATTCCTTTTCCCAGTAGCCAAGCCTGATCCTCCATCTTCCATGCATTTCTGCTAGATTTGAGAAAAGGGATGCAGGTGGCACTGTGGTCTAAACCACTGAGCCTCTTGGACTTGCCGATCAAAAGGTTGGTGGTTCGAATCCCCACGACGGGGTGAGCTCCCGTTGCTCAGTCCCAGCTCCTGCCAGCCTAGCTGTTCAAAAGCACGCCAGTGCAAGTAGATAAATAGGTACCATTGTGGCAGGAAGGTAAACGGCATTTCCGTGCACTCTGGTTTCCGTCACGGTGTCCTGTTGCACCAGAAGCGGTTTAGTCCTGCTGGCCACATGACCCAGAAAGCTGTCTGTGGACAAACGCTGGCTCCCTTGGCCTGAAAGCGAGATGAGCGCCTCATAGTCGCCTCATAGAGAGCCAGTGTGCTGCTGTGGTTAAGAGACTTGTAATCTGGGGAACCGGGTTCGCGTCTCCATTCCTCCACATGCAGCTGCTGGGTGACCTTGGGCTAGTCACACTTCTTTGAAGTCTCTCAGCCCCACTCACCTCACAGAGTGTTTGTTGTGGGGGAGGAAGGGAAAGGAGATTGTTAGCCGCTTTGAGACTCCTTAAAGGGAGTGAAAGGCAGGATATCAAATCCAAACTCCTCTTCTTCTTTGACTGGACTTAACTGTCCAGGGGTCCTTTTGTTAGGATATTGATGTTCCGTTGCACCTAAACAGATTTGTGGAGCTGTTGTATGTCACATGTCTGTTTACATTCCAGCACAGCTTGCTGTGAACTTCCGTTTGTGTATAGCTTTTGCTTTATGCTTCTTGCTCTTAGACATGAAGGAGAGCAGACATGTTTTCTTTTTATTGATCTATGCTGAATAAAGTGCTTGTAAATATGCTTTACGTATGCCTCTGTCCGCCCTTCCATCGCGAAGAGTTTGTTATCTCTGCTGGCTTGCGTGCTCAGCTTCTGAAAGGCTTCTGAAGCTCTGAGTTACAGTTTTGATGCAGAACCGAGGACTGGAGTTCGACTGGCAACTGGCCGGTGGGCTGGAGCCAGTTGGGGGCCTGCCAATTGCCCCTTGTCCCTCGGACGCACCACAACAGCTTTATCTTTACCTTTTTTAGATTTGAGAACATAAGAAGAGTCTGATGGATCAGGCCAATGGCCCATCTAATCCAACATCCTGTTCTCACAGTGGCTGACCAGATCCCTGTGGGAAGCCCACAAACAGGATTCGAGCACAAGAGACTTCTTCCCGCCTGTGGTTTCCAGCAAACAGTATTCAGAAGCATCACTGCCTCCAGATATGGAGGCAGAGTCCTGATAGCCACCGATAGCCCTGTCCTCCACTGATTTGTTCAATCCTCAATAATAATAATAATAATAATAATAATAATAATAATAAATTATATCCCGTCCTCCCCAGCCAAAGCCAGGCTCAGAGTGGCTAACGACAATAAAAGTAACACAGGATTCTAAAATCAATTCATTCTAAAATCAATTCAAATTAAATTGACGACAACCATTGGGCTAGAGTTCTGTGAGGATTGCCAAAGGAGGGAGTCAGGCTGTGCCTTGGCCAAAGGCCTGGTGGAACAGCTCCGTCTTGCAGGCCCTGTGGAAAGATGTCAAGTCCCGCAGGGCCCTGGTCTCCTGGGACAGAGCGTTCCACCAGATCGGGGCCACGGCCGAAAAAGCCCTGACTCTGGTCGAGGCCAGCCTAACCTCCCTGTGGCCCAGGATCTCCAAGATGTTTTTGTTTGAAGACCGTAAGGTCCTCCGTGGGACATACCAGGAGAGGCGGTCCCATAGGTACGAGGATCCTAAGTCATATAGGGCTTTAAAGGTTAAAACCAGCACCTTGAATCTGTACCCCACTGGGAGCCAGTGCAGCTGGTATAGCAATGGATGAATGTGGTCCCGTGGCAAGAACCCCGTAAGGAGTCTCGCCGCGGCATTCTGCACTTTCTGGAGTTTCTGGGTCAGTCTCAAGGGCAGCCCCACATAGAGTGAGTTACAATAATCCAGTCTGGAGGTGACTGTCGTGTGGATCACAGTGGCTAGGTCAGGGCGAGAAAGGTAAGGAGCCAACTGCTTAGCTTGGCGGAGATGAAAAAATGCCGCCTTTATTATAGCTGCAATCTGTGCCTCCACGGAAAGGGAGGTGTTGAAGATTACATCCAAACTCTTAATGGTGCTGGCACTAACTGCGCACCCACAAGAATTGGGAAGCCATCCAAGGTTGTGGCCAGCCCTGCCTCCTGTGGGAGGGAGTTCCACAGTCTAACTTTGCGTTGCAGGAAAGAAGTCCTTCCTTTTCTCCGTCCTGACTCTTCCAACAGTCTGCTTCAATGGATGTCCACGGTTCTAGTGTTAGTGAGAGGGAGAATTCTTTTTTCCTCTGTCCGCTTTCTCCTTGCAATGCATTGTTCTCTAGACTTCTCCCAAGTTGCCTCTTATTCACCTTCTCTCTAAACACTGCAGCCTTTCTTCCCAGGGGAGTTGCTCCACCCCCTTCCTCATTTGGGTTGCCATTTTCTGAACCCTTTTCACACCTCTTCAATATCCGTTTTGCAGTGAGGCAACCAGAACTGTCCACAGCAGCTTTTATTGGTTGAGATCCATGGCAAAAAATTAAAATGATGTATAGATGGTATATTACACCCGTCAAGTTAGCTAAAATGTATACAGTTAGTAATAAATGTTGGAAATATAAAGAAAAAGAAGGAACATTTCATCACATGTGGTGGGAATGTAAAAAGGTGAAAAGCTTCTGGGAGATGATATATAATGAGATGAAAAAAATGTTGAAATATACATTCATAAAGAAACCAGAAGCATTCTTATTGGGCATTGTAGGAAGTGATATAAATAGAAAGGAATGTAAGCTGTTTTTATATGCAATGACGGCAGCAAGAATGTTATTGGCCCAAAAATGGAAGCAAGAAGAATTACCTACGAAAGAAGATTGGAGGATGAAATTAATGGACTATGCAGAACTGAATAAACTAACAGGAAGGATTCAAAATTGGTGGGACCAGAAATTCACAGAAGACTGGAGTAAATTTACAGATTATTTGAAAAGTATTTGTGATGATCAGACTACGTTTGTAGGCTTGCAAGAAGTTTTGCGAGGAGTATTATTGGAATTATTGCAAAAATAGATAAGGGGGAGGAGGGTTAGTTAAGACAATTAAAGGTAATAAGAATTTAAGAAAGGCATAAGAAGCGGTTAAAACGGTGGATCATCAGAGGTGCTGAGGGAAGTCCAAAAAGACTGTATAAATGATGAAGTTTTGTGGTATGTATTATAATTTATATGTTAACATTAATAAAAATTATTATAAAAAAAGAGATCCATGGCAAATATTTACAGGCATGCTACAGAATGTTCTATGCCCACACATCAGAGATCCTTTAGCTGTGGTTCCAGCAACACAGCGGACTGGACTAGATGACTCTTTTTTTTAATTTAAATAATTTTTATTAAGAATTTCAGCATAACAATTTATCAAAGACATATCATCTTCCCCCCTAATTTTCCCTCCCCCCTCCCCAAAAGAAACCCACCTTCCCACCCTCGCCCGCATTTCCCTCATCTTCTCCTCTCTGGTTTTTCAGCACATGTTATTCTCTGCATATTATAAAGTTGTAAAGATCCTTAAGTTATCTGTCTATATGTTACCAATAATAAATTTGTGTTTGTTTATTCAAAACCTGCCAAGTTCCAGTTCGTTTTGTTGTTTCTTTAAGTGCTTTGTAAAAGGTTCTCATTCTTCTTTAAAGTCACAGTTGTCCTTATCACAGAGTTTGTGCGTCAATTTTGCCAGTTCCACATAATCCATCAATTGCCCTTGCCACAGTTCTTTTGTCGGGATTTCTTCGTTCTTCCATCCTTGTGCTATCAAGACTCTTGTCACCATTGTCACATACATGAATATGTTCTTAAATTTCCTTGGCAGGTCTTTTCCTACAATCCCTAACAAAAATGCTTCAGGCTTTTTTACAAATATTAATTGGAACATTTTCTTCAATTCATTGCATATCATTCCCCAGATTTTTTAAATTTCACTACATTCCCACCACATATGATAAAAAGTCTATGGACTAGATGACTCTTGAGGTCCCTTTACAATTCTTTTTTTAAAAAATTAATTTTTATTATTAAAATAATTCAGCATTAATACACACGTTACGAATATACAAACATACATTTCATACAATCCTTAAAAACATTCATACATACCCACACTTAATCCCATAGATACTTCTTTTTCCTACCCCTTACCCCTCACCCAACCCTTGTGTTAAACTTCCAATCTACTCAATTGCAATTTCTTTCCACTTCTATTACTTTCTTTCACACACTTTTAAACCAATTTCCTGCTTCCTTTTCTGTTACACATTGTTATCCATCTTATTTAGTATTTCAGTATTTATAACGGAACTTGTTTATTCTAATAGGAGTTCTGATTTTTCAATATAGTTTTGCAAGTATCCTTTAAACACCTTCCAGTCCTTGTCTATCTTCTCTTTTGAGATCCTTCCAATTTCTCCCATTGTTTTGGATATATTGTAATAGTCCAATAATTTGGCAAGCCACTCTGTTTTTGTCGGTATAAAACCACTTTTCCAATTTTTCGCAATCAATAGCCTTGCGGCTACTGTTGCATGTAAATATAATGTCTTGTTTTCTTCCTTTAGACTTCCTGGTACTATTCCCAATAGAAAACCTTCTGGTGTTTTCCTAAATGAATATCTGAACATTTTTTTCATTTCATTGTATATTGTTTCCCAAAATTGTCTGATGTTTAAACAATTCCACCATATATGCATCAATTCTATGATTCTATGGCATCCCTTACAACCCTTTCTTGCCATCTGTGAGCCTCAGGCAAATCTGTCCCTGATACCTTCTCTCTTTTGAGTCTCGCTGGAGGCCTTTTGCTATTGGCCTTTCACTCCCTTCCCCCTTTCTCCCGCTAGCTGACTTCCTCTCCTGCCTCAGAATCCATTTCACCTGTAATTTATTTCCATTCATATTCATTTCCTCTGTAATTCATACCTGAATGGAAAACTCATGAAGGGGAGACTGAAATTATGAAATCCTGACAGGCTGGAGAATAATGCTACTTTCACATAACTTGATGGCTTCCGCTCTCCTGCAAGTCAAAAAGCAACAGTCAAAAATCCCAAAGGTTGAGGTGTTGGATTAGATGGGCCTTTGGTCTGATCCAGCACAGCTCTTGAAGGGGACAGTTCTAGTTACAGGTAGGTAGCCGTGTTGGTCTGCTGTAGTCGAAACAAAATTAAAAAATTCCTTCCAGTAGCACCTTAGAGACCAGCTAAGTTTGTTATTGGTATGAGCTTTCGTGTGCATAAGAAGGGTAAAGGTAAAGGTAAAGGGACCCCTGACCATCAGATCCAGTCGTGACCTACTCTGGGGTTGCGGCGCTCATCTCGCTTTATTGGCTGAGGGAGCCAGCATACAGCTTCCAGGTCATGTGGCCAGCATGACTAAGCCGCTTACCTTCCCGCCGGAGTGGTACCTATTTATCTACTTGCACTTTGACGTGCTTTTGAACTGCTAGGTTGGCAGGAGCAGGGACCGAGCAACGGGAGCTCACCCCATCGCTGGGATTCGAACCGCCAACCTTCTGATCGGCAAGCCCTAGGCTCTGTGGTTTAACCCACAGCGCCACCCGCGTCCCTTAAGAAGTGTGCATGCACACAAAAGCTCATACCAATAAGAAAACTTAGTTGGTCTCTAAGGTGCTACTGGAAGGAATTTTTTTATTTTGTTTCGAAGGGGACAGCGTTTGGGCTAAAAACTGGAAGTGAATTAGTAGATGGGGCTAATGCAGGCTTCCTCAGCCTCGGCCCTCCAGATGTTTTGAGACTACAATTTCCATCATCCCTGACCACTTGTCCTGCTAGCTAGGGATCATGGGAGTTGTAGTCCCAAAACATCTGGAGGGCCAAGGTTGAGGATCCATGGGCAAGTGGGTTACCATAGAACCCTAGAGTTGTTGGAAGGGACCCAGGGGTCATCTAGCCCAACCCCCAACCCCCTGCAATGCAAGAATCTCTACTAAAGCATCTTCCTTTCGCCCATTATTTGAGCACTGGTGCTCCCAACTTAATGATAAGATCATAATCAGCAGCTAAAAGCTATTAGAATAATTCAAATTCCCTGTTACTAAGCAACGGGAGGCCTTATTTAATTATAAAATGCAAAATAACTAACCCACAGCGGCGCTGGCAGCAGTCATGAGCTGCAGCTAAACACCTGACATGGTTTGCTTTTTAAAAAAAGCAAAGCTGAGGCCAACCAATATGGCAGGGAGAGCTGAAAAATTGCCTGGCTTTTGCTTTGCACCCTTTCTTGCAACTGGATTTGGGGACGAAGGCTGCTTCCGCTCCAGCTGTTTCTGCCCTCTACCCATCACACCATCACTTGTAAGCTGGCTGTGTGCAGATCTCATGGAACGGTGGAACTGTAGTGTTGGAGGGGAACACAGGGGTCATCTAGTCTAACTCTTTTCCCCAACCTGGGGCTCGAACACACCGCCTTGAGATTAAGAGCCTCATGCTCTCCCTACTGAGCTATCCCAGGTCTCCATCACAGGGCAGATAATTAACAATAAAATCACATGGGTTGCTCTGCCCACTTTTGCCTATGCCCCGCCCACCATGGTCATGCGGCCTTTAGAAGATTGCCCAGAAGCATAGCTGTCAACTTTTCCCTTTTCTTGCAAGGAATCCTATTCGGAATAAGGGACTTTCCCTTTAAAAAGGGGAAAAGTTGACAGCTATGCCCAAAAGTACATGGTCTGGTTGAGACATCCTGCTTGCCTTCCTCAGGTATGCTCTGGGATGAACACCCATAAGTGGCAGCGCTTAGTTTATTTCTTGGTTGCTATTTTGTTAACGTCGTTCTATCGATTATTAGATTGTTGTTGGTATTATTATTATTATTATTATTATTATTATTATTATTATTCAATCTTTATTAAGGTCCAGAGACCCAACAAATCATTACAAGGCAATGCACAATTCAGACAGCCTACCTCCAGGTTAAACAAGCATTTTGTTCAGAATGTAGGGATCATTGGTTCTTGCAACCACCGATAAAAACTTTGCCACTGCTAACGTTCTAGCGTTTGTCCGGTCTTCCAATAGGAACCTGACATAGTGAGCCTCTGATTTTCCCGGGAAAGGTACCAGCAAGGGTAATATCAGTTTGCTCATATTTTGCACAGTGCAACAAAATATGTTTTATGGAATCGATGTCTTGAGCACATGAGCAAAGTCTGTCCTGGTAGGGAACTCCTCTCAACCTTCCATCCAACACTGCAGAAGGAAAGACGTTTAGTCTGGCTTTGGTGAAAAGCCTTCGATAGTTTGGTACTGTCAGGTTTTTAATGTAAGATGTTAACTTAAAGACATGCCCATATTGTACTCCTACTGCCAGCGGACTACAGACTGTGTGGGATCGAGATTGCAAGTCACTGTGTGCATTATCCCATAATCTTTGCTTTAATATCTTTTGTGCGCCTTCATAACCCGGGTAATACAGTTGGGGGGGTGACAGACCAATAGAGGTGGCTTTTTTAGCCATGGTTTTCTGCCATTTGCTGACAAATTTCTCATTGGTCAGGTGTTCGTACAAACCCTTCCCTAGATCAAACACTGAAATCCTGAGCCAATGTTTTAGGGCAGATTATTATTATTATTTCTTAAATTTCTATACTGCTCTTCATCTGAGGCTCACAGGACGGTTTATAACATAAAAACACAAATATACATACCACAGATTACACTTTTCTTCTGGCAGATTGTTTTATTTTGGCATAAATATGAGGGCTGTCAAACACCTAAAGAACTTTTAGTTACCTACATGAAGACAGACGATTAACACACTGTAGTACTTTGTGAATCCTATAATATGGCTTTTGGTATAATGGTGGCTTTTTCAAAGTGGTTTTGTTAATGGTGTTTCATCAATTGCAATTGTTTTACTGGTGATTTGTAATTGATGTACTGAAGATTTGCGAATCATTTCATTTGATTTATGTTGTATTTGTGATTTCCTATTACGCTGCTGTTATTTATTGTTCGTAAGCTGCTTTGCGATTTGTGCCTAAAAAAATTCCTTCCAAGTTTATTGAGATGACCTTATTGCAGTCAGATCAACAATTCACGCTTTGCCTGATAGGCACATGAAGGGACACAGGCTCACAGAGTTTCCCCCCCGAAACAAAATAAAAAAAATCCTTCCATAGCCGCTTAGAGACCAACTAAGTTAGTTCTTGGTATGAGCTTTCGTGTGCATGCACACTTCTTCAGATACACTGAAAAAGAAGTCAACAGACCTACCTGTAACCCAGTGCCAGATTTACGTATAAGCTAAACAAGCTATAGCTTAGGGCCCCACTCTCTTGGGTGCCCCCAAAAAATTTAAAGGAAAAAAACCTGATGAATAAAAAATCATTTTAAGTTAGAGCTTAATAATTATTTCACTATTCATATACTTCTTCTTAACTGTGTTTCACTATTAATATACTTCTTAATTGTATTTCAGTTCAACAATTACTTCGATAAAATACCGTATTTTTCGCTCTATAACACGCACCCGACCATAACACGCACGTAGTTTTTAGAGGAGGAAAATCCGTAGGCATGCCACCCGTAGGCATTCCCTCCATAACACGCACAGACATTTCCCCTTACTCTCTAGGAGGAAAAAAGTGAGTGTTATGGTGCAAAAAATACGGTACATATTTTGTTATGTGCAAATGGCTTTAGATACCTATTAGGTCCATAAATTACATAATATAATAATAATAATAATAATAATAATAATAATAATAATAATAATAATTTATACCCCGCCCTCCCCGGCCAGAGCCGGGCTCAGGGCGGCTGACACCAGTAAAATTACAATAGAAACATAATGGGGGGCGGGGACCAAAAAAAACCCCCAATTTAAAATACAGGTTAAAATCCAATTTAAAAAGCAGCCTCATTTTAATAGTAGCCCATAAATTGAAACAGTAAGGGGAGGAAAGACATAAAGGTCAGACTGAGTCCATACCAAAGGCCAGGCGGAACAGCTCCGTCATGCAGGCCCTGCGGAAAGATGTCAAGTCCCGCACGGCCCTAGTCTCCTGTGACAGAGCGTTCCACCAAGTTGGGGCCAGTGCTGAAAAGGCCCTGGCCCTAGTTGAGACCAATCTAACCACCTTGCGACTTGGGACCTCCAAAACGTTATCATTTGTGGACCTTAAGGTCCTCTGCGGGGCATACCAGGAGAGGCGGTCCTGTAGCTACGTGGGTCCTAGGCCGCATATACAGTGGTACCTCGGGTTAAGTACTTAATTCGTTCCGGAGGTCCGTTCTTAACCTGAAGCACCACTTTAGCTAATGGGGCCTGCTGCTGCCACCGCGCCGCCGGAGCACAATTTCTGTTCTTATCCTGAAGCAAAGTTCTTAACCTGAAGCACTATTTCTGGGTTATCGGAGTCTGTAACCTGAAGCGTATGTAACCTGAGGTACCACTGTATAGCATATATTCAACACAAAAAGCAGCAACAATTTGTTGTTGACAAAGGACAGCTGGACATATAAAGGGCCCCATTACCGTCAGTAGCTTAAAAGAAGAGTAGAAGAAGAGTTTGGATTTGATATCCCACTTTATCACTACCCGAAGGAGTCTCAAAGCGGCTCACAATCTCATTTTCCTTCCTCCCCCACAACAAACACTCTGTGAGGTGAGTGCGACTGAGAGACATCAGAGAAGTGTGACTGGCCCAAGGTCACCCAGCAGCTGCATGTGGAGGAGCGGGGAAGCGAACCCGGTTCACCAGATTACGAGTCCACCATTCTTAACCACTACACCACACTGGCTCTCACTGGCTTAATGGTAAAGGGACCCCTGACCATTAGGTCCAGTCGTGACTGACTCTGGGGCTGCGGTGCTCATCTCGCTTTATTGGCCGAGGGAGCCGGCGTACAGCTTCTGGGTCATGTGGCCAGCATGACTAAGCCGCTTCTGGCAAACCAGAGCAGCGCACGGAAACGCCGTTTACCTTCCCGCCAGAGCGGTACCTATTTATCTACTTGCACTTTGATGTGCTTTCGAACTGCTAGGTTGGCAGGAGCTGGGACCGAGCAACAGGAGCTCACCCCGTCATGGGGATTTGAACCGCCGACCTTCTGATCAGCAAGTCCTGGGCTCTGTGGTTTAACCCACAGCACCACCCGCGTCCCTCCTCACTGGCTTAGGGCCTCATCAAACCTAAATCCGGCCCTGCCCCAACCTACCCATGGCTTTAAGAAGGCCATCACTGTGTGTAGGTTGGGGCCCTAATAATAATAATAATAATAATAATAATAATAATAATTTATTATTATTGGCATAATCCATTCTTGGCAAAGGTGGAGAAGCCACCAGCAAGCATCATTGAGGCTGGTGGTCCCGCAAGGACCCTGGGGCAGCAAATGGTTCTGCTGGCACAGTTCTGTCTCTCCTTTCCACCCTGGTGCTTTTCTGACTGCAGTGCCAGGAGAGCCCAGGATAATCCTGAGCACTTTCTGTGGGGGTAAGGCCCGGCGTAGGAGCAGCTGGATTGTGGGGCCGGTCCATCAAGCCTCCAGAAATAATTAGAAGTTGCCACGGGGAGTTTTCTGATTCTGAACAGCTTTGTGTTTCTCCGGCACCAACCGTCCTCCGTGCGGGTGACTCACACGCTGTGGGCAGGCAGGAATGACTGTACTGCTCGACTGGCATGGCTTCCAGCAGAGAGCCGGGCAGCCTGCCAGCGTTGCCCCCAGAAGCAGAGATGGTGGGATGGTGATACAGCCCAATGGCAAGGCGGAGGGGAGTCAGACGATCAGGATTCAGAAAGCGCGTGGGGTTCTGGGAGGGGGGTATGGCACAAGGGTTTGGTTCCTGCAGATTTGAAGAAGGGTCTCGTCCCATGGGAGACACACACACACACACACACACACACACACACACACACACTGCTCCCAAAGATCTAATTGGGCTCCCGTTGCTCAGTCCCTGCTCCTGCCAACCTAGCAGTTTGAAAGCACATCAAGTGCAAGTAGATAAATAGGTACCGCTCTGGCGGGAAGGTAAACGGCGTTTCCATGCGCTGCTCTGGTTCGCCAGAAGCGGCTTAGTCATGCTGGCCACATGACCCGGAAGCTGTACGCCGGCTCCCTCGGCCAATAAAGCGAGATGAGTGCCGCAACCCCAGAGTCGGCCACGACTGGACCTAATGGTCAGGGGTCCCTTTACCCTTTACCTTTAGGGTGGTGGCTATAACACTGCCTCCTCCAGTAGCAGTGAGTTCCATAGTTTATGTGAGGCATGAAGTAGTACTCTCTGCATGGAATTGCCCCTCACCTCTGAACTTGGCGAATAAAAGGAATTATGATGATGGCACCAAATGAAAGGGACTGAATTGGTTCAGGGGAGAACCTTTGTATCCTCACCAAGAGATGCTTTCTCCTGCCGATTCCATGGCGATAAGGATCACACACACAAACACCCAGCTCCCTCCGGATCCATAAAAGGATTTGCGGGTGAAAGAACATTTCGCATCGGCCCACACACTGATCCCAGCGCTCACAGATAAACGGCGTGTGGGTGAGCCTCACAAAGCATCTCGCAGCATCATGTCGATGAAGTGTGCCAGAGAACACTGCCTACCCCCAACACACACACACATTCAATCCAGGGCACAGCTATTATTACAAATGTTCTGGCTTAATTATTCCTCGCGGCATTAGTCCTCCTCTGCTGCCTTTTTCCTGCCACCCCCCAGTGGGCCCTGAACAAAGCGAGAGGGGGCAGGGCAGGGCCTGCCATGGCAAAGCTTATGAGTTGAATGGCGCCAGGCTCTTGTCCCTGGTATCCTCTCCAGTTTAACAAGAGGAGGAAGAGGAGGAGGAGGAGGAAGGGCTATAGATGGCTGCTAGTCGCCAAAGCCTCCCTCTCCTGGCTTGTGTGGACGCGGCTTCAGGCAAGATCTCCCCAAAATCTCGTGACCTCCGCAAGATCCCGCAAGGTTTTGGGAAACCTGAAGGCAGAACTTGAACACAAGAGCCTCCTCCATAAGTTGTGACTCCCAGAAACTAGTCTTAAGAGACATTTACTGCCTAAGACAGTGAAGTGAGGTTGTAGCCAGCAGCCATTAATAGGCTGATCTTCCATGAAGGTGTCTGATCGTCTTTTAAAGCCATCCAAGTCGGTGGCCATCTCTGGGCCTCATGGGAGCAAATTCATCGACAAGGATATGTGGAATGTTGAGGTGTGTTTTAATTAAGGTCACCAGATTTTTTTCAAAGAATCCGGGGACACTTTTTTTTTGAAAAGAGAAAAAAAGTTGTTGTTATCATTATTATTATTAAATTAAGAAGTACAGTGGTACCTCGGGTTACATACGCTTCAGGTTACATACGCTTCAGGTTACAGACTCCGCTAACCCAGAAATATTACCTCGGGTTAAGTACTTTGCTTCAGGATGAGAACAGAAATCGTGCTCCGGCGGCGTGGCGGCAGCAGGAGGCCCCATTAGCTAAAGTGGTGCTTCAGGTTAAGAACAGTTTCAGGTTAAGTACGGACCTTCGGAACAAATTAAGTACTTAACCCGAGGTACCACTGTAATCTCTTCCGTGGTCTCCTGAGAGCCAGTGCGGTGTAGTGGTTAAGAGCAGTAAACTCGTACTGTCCGGGGACAAATTTGTGAATCCAAGGACTGTCCCTGGGAAATTTCTTTTATATTTTCCCCTATGCCAATTAGAGGTTATATTTGCACTCAAATGGCATTTAAATTTTGTCAAATAAAGTTGTTAAATAAATAAATAGCCCATATCAGCCAAAAGAAGGGGACTCGCTTTGAAACTCACCTACAGGTGGTACTTAACACCACAGAAACTGGCGCTGATATGCTCAAGAACTTCACCAAAATGTTGGAGAGGCTGCACCTCCACAGGCACATACCTCCACATGTGGTGGGAATGTCCTAAAACCCAACGCTTTGGGACATCAGTCCTACAAGATTTATGCAAAATAACTAGACAGGTATTAAAACTCACCCCAGAATTGGCTCTGCTGAACATCTTCCAAGATCATAATGACCACTCACATTATAGAGCAGGGGTCAGCAACCTTTTTCAGCCGTGGGACGGTCCACCATCCCTCAAACCATGTGGTGGGCCAGACTATATTGGGGGGGAGGGATGAACGAATTTCTAAGCCCCACAAATAATCCAGAGATGCATTTTAAATCAAAGCACACATTCTACTCGTGTAAAAACAACAGGCAGGCCCCACAAATAACCCAGAGATGCATTTTAAATAAAAGGACACATTATGCTCATGTAAAAACATGCTGATTGCTGGACAGTCCACGGGCTGGATTGAGAAGGCAATTGGGCCGCATCCGGCCCCCGGGCCATAGGTTGTCTACCCCTGTTATAGACAGCTTATAACCCAACTACTCTCAGCAGCCAGAAACCTCATAGCCCTATCAGGAGTATATAAAGGTAAAGGTACCCCTGACCATTAGGTCTAGGCATGGACGACTCTTGAGGTTGCACGCTCATCTCGCGCTCTAGGCCAAGAGAGCTGGCGTCTGTCTGCAGACAGCTTCCGGGTCATGTGGCCATCATGACTAAGCCGCTTCTGGTGAACCAGAGCAGCACATGGAAACGCCGTTTACCTTCCCGACGGAGCGGTACCTATTTATCTACTTGCGCTTGACACTGCTAAGTGGGCAGGTGCTGGGACCGAACAATGGGAGCTCACCCCATAGCAGGGATTCGAACCGCCGACCTTCTGATCAGCAAGTCCTAGGCTCTGTGGTTTAGACTACAGCGCCACCCGCATCCCGCCAGGAGTAAATATTGTATGGGAAACGACCTTGCTAGAAAAGCTAACCAATAAACTGAAACTGACACGGGGACAAACAGGACGCCTTCACCCCAGTATGACTCCCCTTTATCACATACAAAACCCAAAAAGACCACAACAAGAATCCACTGACAGCATACGAGTCAATCTGGCTTACCTGACCCAACAAGCCCTGCCTCCCTCAAAAATGCAAACAAACCTCACCGCAGACAACCACAGAGAACCAACTGCACCCTGCCGACCTGTACCTCTCACAACCAAGGAAATGTAATAAATGAATAGAACCTACCCAGTTGATGCTGACACAAAACCCCACATGTACACTATATCTGTGGCAGCCAGCCTGTTTAGAGAAATTTTTAATGTTTGATGTTTTATCGTGTTTTTAAGATTCTGTTGGGAGCAGGCCAGAGTGGCTGGGAAAACCCAGACAGATGGGCAGGGCATTAATAATAATGATGATGATGATGATGATGATAATAATAATAATAATAATAATAATAATAATGATAATAATAATAAATAATAATTAATAATAATAGAATATAAGCCTCACCACACCACCCCTCCTCTCCCCCCTCTTCTTCCCCAACCTTATACAGTGGAACCTTGATTGTCAAATGTAATTCATTCTGGAAGACTGTTCGACTTCTGAAATGTTTGACAACTGAGGCGCAATGGGTGGTTGGCAATTTCAATGGAGAAAATGGAAAAACGCACCTCAGAAGCCGTTCAACATCCGAGGCACGTTCGAAAACGGAAGTATTCGCTTCCAGGTTTTTCGGTGTTCGGCTTCCGAATCGTTCGGCTTCCAAGATGCTCGAAAACCGATTTTCCGCTGTACCGTACTCAACACTAATGTTTCACAACAAATGTAACTGTTTTGTAAGAAAGACTGTATATCCCCCCCAAAAAAAAAAAATAGAGACAAGGCATGTACTTTCATAAACCAAGAAAATCTTTAATAAAAATGAATCCAAAACAAACAAACAAACAAATAGTCTGCACTGACTGGCAGCAGCCCTCCCGAATTTCAGGCGGTATCTCTCCTAACCCCATCTGGAGACTCTGGAGATTGAACCTGGAACCTTCTGCATGCAAAGCAGGTCTCCAGTCACCAAGCTACAGTCCTTCTCTCTTAAGAGAATAAAAAGGTAAAGGGACCCCTGACCATTAGGTCCAGTCGTGACCGACTCTGGGGCTGTGGCGCTCATCTCGCTTTTATTGGCCAAGGGAGCCGGCGTTTGTCCGCAGACAGCTTCCGGGTCATGTGGCCAGCAGGACTAAGCCGCTTCTGGCGAACCAGAGCAGCGCACGGAAAAGCCGTTTACCTTCCCACCAGAGTGGTACCTATTTATCTACTTGCACTTTGACGTGCTTTCGAACTGCTAAGGGGGCAGGAGCAGGGACCGAGCAACGGGAGCTCACTCCGTCGTGGGGATTCAAACCACCGACCTTCTGATCGGCAAGTCCTAGGCTCTGTGGTTTAACCCACAACACCACCAGCGTCCCCTCTAAGAGAATACATTATCATTAAATCACCAGAGCCAGCCCATATATGTTGGAGGTTTCAGGCCTCCTAGAGTCCCCAAACCTTTCATTTCAGAATACCGTTTCTAAGTTTTATTCTGTAAAGAAGGCAATCAGGCACAAAGTTTGAACGTTCTTCTCTTTCCTGCCATCTTCTGGGTGAAGGTGAAACTGCGGTGTGGATGCAAAACATAATCCTGGACAAAGGGGCTCCTTCTCATAATCCCCAGTCCTGGAGAGTCATGTTAAGTATAATTGTTTAATTCACATTGAAATGGAGAATGCTTTAATGTGTATTACTGAAGGATTTAACACAGGGATTTTCCATGGGGCTATAGCAAGCTCTCTGAGTGCCTAGATGGGTTGATAATTAACTGTTATTGCTCTCTGCTGGCTCTGACAAGGTGTTTAACTTTAGATCACATGGGAGGCTATTGAATTGCAAATCGCTATTTTGAAGGGATTTGCCTTTTGTTATGTTTTTGTTCCCAGGCTCTGTGATATATTTTTAAGATGCTGAGCCTGTGCTGGACACGCAGAAGATATTGTACAACTGTTCGGCTGTACTATTTACTGGTTTTTGTTCTGCTTTGAAGAAAGATCTGCAAGTAAAGCTTTGAATCAAACATGGGTCCGGACAATGTTTTATTCCAAAAAGGGTCAATTTTTATGCACCCAGTTGCTTCAAGCTGTGCAATATTAATATCTGCAATAAATGACCAGGGCTCTCAAATTCTAGGGTGCCGTAGCATAACAGTCCCTTGATCAAGGAAGATCAAGGAACAAGAAGTTTCTGGTGGGTCTTCTCAGCAACTGGCAGGAAGTCCAACACTAGGTGGTACCAGAGCCTGCGACAGGCACAGCAAATTCCTGTTTTGTCCCCATCCTCTTCCCTGCTGAGTTCTACAAGGACAACACTGAGACTAAGGAGGAGGAAGGGAACAGGAAGTGCCACCCGCTGCATTAAGAAGGCTGGCAGGTGGAGGTGGAGGTGAAGGCAGAGCCAGGGTTGGTGGGGCAGTGGCTATGGCACCTCCCTGCCTGAAAGGTGAATTGGTGCCAACTTTGCTGGATAATAGAAATGTATAGTGGAAAGGGATCCTGAGGGTCATCTAGTCCAACCCCCTGCAATGAAAGAATCTCAGCTAAAGCATCCATGACAAATGGCCATCTGACCTCTGCTTAAAAACCTCCAAGGAAGGAGAGTTCACCACTTCTCATGGGAGCCTGTCCCACTGCCTAACAGCTCTTGCTGTCAGAAAGGTCTTCCTAAAGTTTAGTTGGAATCTGCCATTTGAATCCACTGGTTTGGGTCCTGCCCCCTGGAGCAGCAGAAAACAAGCTTGCTCCTTCGATACAATACAATAATCTTTATTGTCATTGTCCCATAACAGAACGAAATTGAAAAAAATCTACATCAGACCTTCAAAAACCAACAAGCCTGCTATCCCAGCTATCCCAGCCTGGTTATCCCACTAAAAACTCTGATACCCCATAATTAAATACAATATACTCCCACAGAGACTACTTTACGCTGCGTTTAAAACCAAAATCGCATTTGGATAGAAACTGTTTCTCAGGCGGCTAGTCCTGGCCTTTATAACCCTATACCTTCTTCCAGAAGGCAGAAGCTGAAAGAGATCATTTCCGGGGTGCGCACTATCCTGCGCTATCTCTGCAGCTTTCTTATGGCACCTGGAAGCATAGATTTGATCCCAGGTGGGAAGAGTGCACCCAGTTATTCTTTCCACAGTCTTTACAACCCTGGACAGCATTGTTTTTCCCCTGACCGTGCAGCTCCCAAACCACACGCACAGTCCATAAGTTAATACACTCTCCACAGTACAATGGTAAAATGCCAACAACAGGTCCTTTGAGAGATTATTTTTCCGGGTGTGGCAGATATCCCCATCCCTATTTGGGGGGGGGGGGGGGAATTAGTGGCAGAATGAGCTCAGGGGTGGGCGGCTGTTCTCAGCCTGGCCTGGTTCCATGCTGCCACCTTCTGACAAACGAGGCAGGCTTCAACGTGGAAGATAGAAACCTATGTGGCAAGTGGGCCTCTAATTTCAGCTCCAAACAGGCTGGGGCTGGTCGATCCCTCGATGCAGGAGTTCCAGGCTGCCGTGAACCACATGGATTGACTGTCACCCAGTGCGCCACTGAGATCAGCGAGGGCTGTTGGTTAGAGCATGGTGCTGATAACGCCAAGGTTGCAGGTTCGATCTCTGTACGGGACAGCTGCATATTCCTGCATTGCTGGGGGTTGGACTAGATGACCCTCAGGGTCCCTTCCAACTCTGCAATGGTACGATTCTATGAATAATAATAATAATAATAATAATAATAATAATAATAATAATAATAAATTTTATTTATATCCCGCCCTCCCCAGCCGAAGCCGGGCTCAGGGCGACTAACAACAATAAAACAGTACAACAGTACAACACAACACAACACTCTAAAATCATTCATTATAAAATAAGTCGCCTCCTGTGAGGAGTCTAACTGGAGCTGCCATGTCGCACTGCTGTGGACATTGCCCACATTCACATCAGGAGTTCAGCCTACACTCGAGTAGGACCCTGGCAGAGACACATGCCCGACTGGCATGTTCTCTCCCTCCTGGTTGATCGTTCAAAAGCTTGCTTCACCCTGAACATCACAGCGACCAATGCCAGCCGACACCGGCACACTTAGGGATCTGCAGAGTTTGCGCATCATGCGCGTAACAGACCTCAGCAACTCAGCATTTTGGCTAATCTACTTTATTTACATATAAACACACACGGGGCACTGCAACATGGCTCCCTCTCTCTCTAGCATCAGACAGCAAAGAGAAAAAGAACAAAGGACAATAGTCCCACTTCACGGAACACAGTAACACAAACATCCTGTCTCCGTCACTTCCCACTCTGTGGAGTCAAAATATACACTGTCATGTGAAAGACAACAATCCCATGACTGCAATCACGGAGCAGGAATTCTAACAACATCGGCATTAGATTTAGGGTGGTGTGGGCAGCTTCCCTGTGCAGGCTGCCAAGCCAAGGGTGGCACAAAACAATAATGAATTAAAAAATGAATTATTGTGAAAATAAGAAATATTGGGGTGAGGCAAATTTTGTCCTTGCTCAGGGCACCATATTACCAAATTCCTTTCCCTGTATGAATTTAAAGTGCAATGACACCAAATTAAACAGTACAGTAGTACTTCATGTTACGTAACCTCCAGGTTATGGAATCTTTGGGTTACGACTGCGGCAAACCCAGAAGTGTATACTTCCGGGTTTCGCCACACACACATGCGCAGAAGTGCTCAATCGTGCTGTGCATGTGAGCAGAAGGGCGCCTCTGGTTATGAAGTTTTTGGGATACGACCGGGCCTCTGGAATGGATCCTGTTCGTAAACCAGAGGTAGCACTGTAATGGCTTTCCCTAAAGAATTCTGGGAGCTGTAGCTACAGTTGGTAGAGTGGTTTACCTCTTCACAAGGAACTCTGGGAATTATAGCTCTCTGAGGGGAAACAGCAGTCTCCTAACATCTCTCTGTGTCCATAACAAACTAAAGCTCCCAGAATTCTTTGGGGAAAGCCATGGCTGTCTTGTAAGAATTCTAAGGTCTCAAATATAAATGTTCATAAATGTACAAGGCAAACACATACGTAAGTATATAAACCACGTGTCTGAAATAGTATTGGAGAGCAATCCTAAAGCCATTTTGAATCTCCCACTGACATCAAATATTCCTCTGAGGTAAGGGAGGAAAATGGGGGAAGCCTTCCCATTGTCTTTTTGGTTACAATTCCTGTCTTAAGGACATATTTGTGTATGAATAGGGTGAGCCTGTGACCTGGATTCAGGAACTAAAGTATTGACCATCATAAAAGAATGGCCAGGCTGCCCAGGTAAAGCAATCAGTGACCATTATTAGGTATCCTGGCAAACAGGATTTCTGCTGTAGACCGCCTCCTTCTGTGATGTATGTATGATGCTTTGGAGGGTGGTCTTGGGCTATACAGTGCTACCTCGGGTTACATAAGCTTCAGGTTACAGACTCCGCTAACCCAGAAATATTACCTCGGGTTAAGAACTTTGCTTCAGCATAAGAACAGAAATCGTGCAGCGGCAGCAGGAGGCCCCATTAGCTAAAGTGGTGCTTCAGGTTAAGAACAGTTTCAGGTCAAGAACAGACCTCCAGAACGAATTAAGTTCTTAAGCCGAGGTACCACTGTATAAGGACTTGTGCACCATTGTTCTGGGTTCCTCCTGCGTGTGGTGAGTGGGGACCCTGTTGCAACTGTTAATAAAGATCAGGCTTACTAGCCGCTTTGCTTCTAAATATACTGTACTCTGGTTGGCCTCCGTTATTTTCTCTACCGATAGGGAACCCACTTAAGGGCTCTATAAGGGTTCTTGGGTACCCCATAAGAGAAAAGAAGTTTTTTTCTATATAACAGCTGTTTAAAATGGTATCAGAGCGGAATATGGCCTCTCTCTCATAGTCAGATGAGGGTCATCTAACTTTTTTGCTGGTCCCATTCACCCCACACATTTCAAGGACTATGATACCAATTTAAACTGCCATGGCTTCCCCCAGAGAATTCTGGGAGTTGTAGTTTGTTAAGGGCGCTGAGAGTTTTTAGCATTGCTGCGTATGTGATATTATACTGGGAAGTGCCTGGGGCCAGGAGGCCAATTGCCCCCTCCCCAGGCAAGGATCTCGCCTCCCCCATCGCTGGACTCCTGTCATTAACATTTACTTGTTTCTGCTACTTGTTTGTATAAATTTGGGGGGCGGGGCGGTTCTTTTTCCTTCGTCTTTTCTTTTTCGTCTTTTTAACTTTTTTCTTACTCTTATGTTGGGATGTTTTTTCTTCTGTATTGAATTCTTCTATACTTACCTTCGTTGTAAATGATCGTTTACGTCGGTATTTTAAACCAATAAAGATTTATCATGGAAAACAAAAACAAACATTTAATTGTTTCTGTGTGTGTGTGTGTGTGTGTGTGTGTGTGTAGTTATGAGTTGTGGGGGGAGCAAGGCTCCAAATCCTTAGATTCTGTAAAGGGTTAGAATTTTCGTAAAGTCATAAATTCCTGAATTTAGTTTGGAAAAACAACTCAAGCAGAGGAGTGTAACAATATATACATTTCTTTCAGGGAAATCTTAACATTTGGGACACGCAGCTCAGCCACTTCAAAATATACTTTGCCCAGAATTTTTTTTTCTGGTGCTGCCACTGGGCACGATATGGGGACGAGGAAATAAACAAACAACATTGCAGAGAGAGGGAGGTGGTGCTGTTACACACCTTTGCGGTTGTAAATCATCCAGATTAAAAGTGCTCCGTGACAAACACAGGTCCTCACTTCTCCCACCTAAAAGGCAGATTTCATTCCCATTTTAAGGTTGCCCTGGCCCTGAGTGCTCACTGGAAGGACAGATCCTGAAGCTGAGGCTCCGATACTTTGGCCACCTCATGAGAAGAGAAGACAACCCTGGAAAAGACCCTGATGTTGGGAAAGATGGAGGGCGCAAGGAGAAGGGGACGACAGAGGATGAGATGGTGGGACAGTGTTCTCGAAGCTACCAGCATGAGTTTGACCAAACTGCGGGAGGCAGTGGAAGACAGGAGGGCCTGGCGTGCTCTGGTCCAGGGGGTCACGAAGAGTCGGACACGACTAAACGACTAAACAACAACAAATGTTCAATGCCAAGCGGCCAGATTACGACTCCTTCATCCGCTACTACCTCTGATATCCTGGAGATGGCAGTCAAGGATCAGGGGCTCCTGTTTTTGTCAGAGGAAAGAATTCTCTTGGAAATGTATGCGAAGTATGTATATTACCCTCATTACTAATTTGAAGCATCCAAATTTGAAGCATCCTTGTTATTAATTTGAAGCAGTTGCATACATTCGGGATGCCCTGTGGAACAAATCTGCAACAGAAACCGAAATTAGTATAGGAAAAATCCTCCCAGCTCAGGGAAATGATCCCAGCGAGCGAAGGGAAGCAGCTATGGTCACATCTGCACAATATATTCACAGCAGTGCCAAATCACTTTAAACAGTCAGAATCCGATTCCATTATCATCATCGTACTATTTATACCCCACCCATCTTACTGGGCTTCCCTAGCCACTCTGGGTAGCTTCCAATATACCTCGGTTTAAGAACAGTCCGGTTTAAGAACAATTTAGTTTACAAACTCCGCAAAACCGGAAATAGTGTCCCGGTTTGAGAACTTAACCTCGGTCTAAGAACGGAATCCGAATGGTGGAAGGAAGGCCTCATGAGGGAAAGCGCGCCTTGGTTTAAGAACGGTTTTGGTTTAAGAACGGACTTCCGGAACGGATTAAGTTTGTAAACCGAGGTACCGCTGTATATAAAAACAGAACAAAACATTAAACATTAAAAAAACTGTGCAAGACTGCCTTCAGATGGCTCAAGGGCCAGATTACTCCGTACCCCCAATATTTCTCCGGTGAAAATAGTGACGTCCTAAGGAAAAGCGGGACATTCCGGGATCAAAACGGAAACCAGGGTGGCTTCTGTAAATCTGCCATTTTCCCAGGAAAATAGGGACACTGGGAGGGTCTGTTGAGGCTTCCCAAGCTGTTGCCATTGACTACGGACTGCCTGTGATGTCACAAAAGCACTTGGCAGCAGAGCGGTTATAAACAAGGGCAGGGATGCCAACCTGAATAAAATATGGGGAGGGGGAGAGAGAGCAGGTAAGCCCTGCCCCACATAATTGATCACAAGATGCAGTGCATGCACCATCAACTGGGGGCGGGGCTCAATTATTTCATTGGGGAGCTGAAGACCCCTTAGGCCAAAGCAGAACATAGCTGGCAACAGCTGTGACCTTCAGCATTGCCTGGGGTTTTCTTCCACTTGGAGGCGGAGAACTGGCGAATGCAAGGCGGCGATCGTCAGGTGGTGGGATGCTATGGAGTGATACTATGCCAAGTTTGCGACCTTGAAGCCTGCTGATATATCCCAGCTGGCTGGTGTTTAGCGATGGACCTAGCGGAAGCTGGCAGATGTTGGTGGTGGAAGCCGGTGGAGTTCACATTCGGAAATCTCAGGGCTGAAGCAGGCTGATGTTTGTGGATAGAAGCTGGTTGAAATTTAGCTTCGTAAGCTGGTCCAAAGAAGCCGGGGGCTATTTGTGGATTGAAGCACAAAGGAATGGAGAGGGAGTGATAAGCAAATGTGCCTATTGTATTCATATTCATAGATGATGGCCGGTGTACATTTGCGTGAGCGACTGGCATGTTTCGACACGATCCAGGTATGAATGTGCTCAGATGTAACATTTGAAAGGAAACTGATCCATGAAAGGTGAATTGGTTTATGAATGTGATGTTGGATATTCATAAATAGATTAAACCTGTGGGAACTGGCTGGATGAAGTCAGCGGATGAAGTCACCAGGCTGAAGTGTCTGGGTGATGTTGCCAGATACAGTGGTGCCTCGCAAGACGAAATTAATTTGTTCCGCGAGTTTTTTCGTCTTGCGATTTTTTCGTCTTGCGAAGCACGGTTTCAGAAAAGTTTTGGAAAAGCTTCAAAAATCACAAAAGTCTTCAAAAACCTCAAAAAAGGCTACCACACCACGTGCTATGAGTTGCTCCTCGAAGTCAAGTCGCAACTGTATTAACGGTTTTAAGAAAAAGGAAACAAACTTGCAAGACGTTTCGTCTTGCGAAGCAAGCCCATAGGGAAAATCGTCTTGCGAAGCAACTCAAAAAACCAAAAACCCTTTCGTCTTGCGAGTTTTCCGTCTTGCGAGGCATTCGTCTTGCGAGGTACCACTGTAGATGCCATTCCACTCACGACCCCTGCATTTTGCTTCCAGGGATGTTCAAAGCTGCTGCGATTCTCTCAAGACGGCAGAGGCACCAGTGGCAGCTGCAGGCGCAGGTGGTAGAGGCTCAGGTGGCAGCGGCAGCAGCGGCACAGGCGCAGGTGGTAGAGGCTAAGACAGCAGAGGCAGCAGTGGCAGCGGCAGATGTGCAGGTAGTAGAGGCTCAGACAGCAGAAGAGGCAGCGGCAGAGGCGCAGGTGTTAGATGCTCAGATGGCAGAGGCGGCAGCGGCAGAGGTGCAGGTGGTAGAGGCTAAGACAGCAGAGGCAGCAATGGCAGCAGCAGATGCGCAGGTAGTAGAGGCTCAGACAGCAGAAGAGGCAGCGGCAGAGGCGCAGGTGTTAGATGCTCAGATGGCAGAGGCGGCAGCGGCAGAGGCGCAGGTGGTAGAGGCTAAGACAGCAGAGGCAGCAATGGCAGCAGCAGATGCGCAGGTAGTAGAGGCTCAGACAGCAGAAGAGGCAGCGGCAGAGGCGCAGGTGTTAGATGCTCAGATGGCAGAGGCGGCAGCGGCAGAGGTGCAGGTGGTAGAGGCTAAGACAGCAGAGGCAGCAATGGCAGCAGCAGATGCGCAGGTAGTAGAGGCTCAGACAGCAGAAGAGGCAGCGGCAGAGGCACAGGTGGTAGAGGCTCAGACAGCAGAAGAGGCAGCGGCAGAGGCGGAGGTGGTAGAGGCTCAGACGGCAGAGGTGGCAGCGGCAGAGGCACAGGTAGTAGAGGCTCAGACAGCAGAGGCAGCAGTGGCAGATGCGCAGGTAGACAGCAGAAGATGCGCAGGCTCAGACAGCAGAAGAGGCAGCGGCAGAGGTGCAGGTGGTAGAGGCTCAGACGGCAGTCCAACTCTGTGTTACAAAGATGTCTGCAAATGTGACATGAAGGCTGGATTTCAACCCTGCTGTGTGGAAATCCCATGCAGATGACCTCAGTGCCTAGAGAAGACAGCCAGTTCGTGCATCCGCAGCAGTGACCAGAGGAGGAATGACTGCTGGGAGAAGAAGAAGAAGAAGAAGAGTTTGGATTTGATATCCCGCCTTTCACTCCCTTTAAGAAGTCTCAAAGCGGCTAACATTCTCCTTTCCCTTCCTCCCCCACAACAAACACTCTGTGAGGTGAGTGGGGCTGAGAGACTTCAAAGAAGTGTGACTAGCCCAAGGTCACCCAGCAGCTGCATGTGGAAGAGCGGAGACGCGAACCCGGTTCCCCAGATTACAAGACTACCGCTCTTAACCACTACACCACACTGGCTCTCTCTCTCACACTGGGAGGAGCAGAGAGAGAAGAAATGCCATGATGCATCTGCAGCAGCCCAGCAGGACACCTTCCTCTGCTCCAGCTGCAACAAAACATGCCTCTCCCGTATCATTCTCCGCAGCCACAGCAGTTGCTGTAACCAGGCCCTCCCAGTGTCCCTATTTTCCAGGGACAGTCCCAGATTTACAGGCGCCGTCCCGGTTTCTGGTTTTATCCCAGAATGTCCCACATTTCCTTAGGATGTCTATTTTCACAGGAGAAATATTGGAGGGTGTGGAGTTATGCCCAGCCCCACCCAAGCCAAGGAGATAAGTAACTACACCTTTAGAAGACATCCAAAGGCAGCCCTATATAGGTGAAGTTTTAAAAAAATGTTTCACGTTTTATTATGTTTTTATGTAAGTTGGAAGCTCAGGTGGGCACGGTATGAACAATAAAATATCACGGAATAAGCCGTCCCTGTTTTCATCGAAGAAACGTTGGAGGGTATGTGTAACTCTCCAGTGGTTTGACTTTGCCCCAAAAGCCGCTCCTCCACTGACAGATGCCCGCATGTACCTATGTGCGTTTTGTTATGTACTGAAGTTCTCACCCTGGGCCAGCGGTGGGATACTGTAGCTAGTTTTCACTCAGGTCCACATATGCAAATAAGGGATTGAAACTGACGTTCAGTGATTGGATAGTTACAGAAAGTGGTTACTGTTGCGTTGTAGTGGAGCTCTATATAAGCAGGCTGGCTGAACCCTTCAGTTCAGTTCTGTTCTGGTCTGTGAATAAACAAGAGCTGTCTGAAGAATCGCTGCGTAGTCTGATATGTTCACCCACAACTTAATACGTTTCATGAATACACGTGTCCACCTCACGGGCAGGCTGGAGCCACGTTCAGCTGAGACGCCTGCGTTTCCAAGGGCTTGAACTGGACGACCCTTGGTGGGGTGTGTGTTTTGCGTGTGTCTGTAACACTTATTCTGGCGTGGGCGCCCTCATCCCCTCACAGCCTTTCCCGTCCCCTCAGCCCCGCCAAGCCGCCCTTCTTCGCGCGCAGGCCCAACCCCAACCCCCTCGACGCAGCGACGGTTGCCGCCGACTCCGGGAGCCGATTGGGCGGCCTGCCGGCTCCTCCAGCCCTGATTGGCGCGCGCCTCTTTCCATCCTAACCCTCCTCGGCCCGCCTCCTCCCCTTTGCGGGCGGGCGGGCGCGCGCGCTCGGCCGGCGCTGCTGCTTGTGCTGCTGCTCCTTCTTTCCGGGCGGCCTTTCGCCTGGTGTGGCGCGCGGGGAGCCCCGAGGCGCCGTCCCGCCTCCTCCCGGCATGGAGGAGAATTCCGCCTCGAGCCCCCGCGCGGGAAGCCGGCCGGGCGGCTCCCACAAGCGCTCGGCGGCGGCGGCGCGGGCTGCGTCGGACGAGGAGCCGCTGCTCGACTCTGAGGCGGCGGCCGAGGACGAAGACGGGCCGCCGCCTCTGCCTCAGCCGCCGCCTCTCCCTCGTCCGCGGGAATCCCCTCAGCCGCCGCCCGCCGAGCCGCTGTCGTCGTCGTCTGAGGAGGCGGCGGCAGCGGCGGCGGCCGGAGCGGCTCCCGAGGGGCCTCCTCCGCGTCACCGGCGCCCGCCGCACCACCACCACTCGCCGGGACACAGGCGGCGGCGGCGGCGCGGCGGCGGCGGCAACCGCCTCCTGCTGCTGGGGCCCCTCATGGACGGAGGCGGCGGCGGCGGCGCGGGCGGGCTGCTGTACCCGCCCCTGGGCCGCGACGACGAGGACGACGACGACGAGGAGGGCGACGACGAGGAGGACGACGAGGCTCTGGACGAGGAGGACGGGCCGGGCCGCGGCGGAGCGGGGCCGCTGGCCAGCAGCGAGAGCGCCGGCAGCAGCGGGCTGTCGTTGTCGGGCGGCGGCGGCGCCCCGGAGCCTCGCAAGCGAGCGCGGGGCTCGGGCGGTCCGGCCAGCCGCGCCGCCTCCGCCACGTCTTCGGTGGGCGGCGGCTCCTGCCGGGGCTACGAGGTGGTCCGCGAGCTGGGCCCCGAGGAGGTGCGCTGGTTCTACCGCGAGGAGCGCAAGAGCTGGAAGCCCTTCATCGGCTACGACTCGCTGCGCATCGAGCTGGCCTACCGGGCCTGGGGGCTCCTCGAGAGGAAGGCCGCGCCCGCCGACCAAGCCGAGGGGGTCGCCGCCGCCGCCGCCGCCGGCAGCAGCAGCCCCGAGGCCTTCGAGCCCGGCTCGCCCGGCATCCCTCCGTCCGAGCCCGTGTGCGTCCGCGGAGGCCTCTACGAGGTGGATGTGGCCAACTCCGAGTCCTACCCGGTCTATTGGAACCGTAAGTCGCCGCCGATGCCTTCCCCCCTCCCCATAGCAGCCAAATCCCGGGGGCGAGACCCATTCGGCCCCCGCAATGAAATCTCTTAGGGGGCCGGCCCCCACCCCCACATCGTGGGCATTGCCATTCAAATGGGCTGTGCGTGTGCCGTGTCATGAGATGGATTAGGTGGGGTGGGGCTTGCCTTGTTTCATTAGCCAGGGGATGCCCGAGGAACTGAAGTCCCGTTAAACCCGGTGGGGTCTGGCTTCAGAGCCAACCTGCCCGGGAGGATCGGGCCGGAACCCTGGTGCTACCGGTTCCTCCCAGGCACGTTGACGTTGGCAGCAGGTTCCATCAGTTTCAGTGATGCTTGATTCTCAAGGCTCTTAATTTATTGTTTAAAGGAGGCTCACAATGTCCTGCCTGGAGGCTTGCAACAGAAAAAACTAGGCACGCCAAAGGGTGGATGCTCAGGGACTTCTGGATCCATGGCCAGCTGTCACCTTCCTTTTGCTCTGCTTTCATGACCATTTTATCCTGAAGTCTTGCTTAACCCTTCCACTTTTCTCCTTTTCCCTCCTAAGCAAGTAATGTTCTAAACCAGGTGTGGGGAACCTTTAGTCCTCCAGATGTTTCTGAAGTGCAGCTCTTGGAAGCATGGCAAATGACCTGGTTTGAAGAAGGTTCTAGTTCTGCAGCATTTGGAGGGCCAAAGGTCCTGCAGCAGTTTTAAGCATTTATTAGCACCCTTCCTTAATACTGCATTTTTATTTTTATTTTGTTCAGCGCCCTTGCCATAAGGTTGCATTGTGCTTCCCATCTCCATAATTTTCCTCCTTAAGCATTCCTTTATCTGCTTCTCACATGGCTTATGCATATACAGACACACACACACAAGTTATATGTGTGGCAGGGATGTCCTGTGCCTGCTCTTTTACAAATCAGCTACTTCCTTCTTACTCAGTTCGTACCTGTTCTCATGTGCCCAGATCACTTATTTAGACAGGAAGCTAAATCATAACATCTGTACTTAACCTCTTACTCCCTTTTCCAAACTACACTCCTGCTGCTCTGTAGAACTATGATTTCTATTCCTGTACACAAATTTCCACTATCATGTGGCACCTCCCTCATCTCTGCCCATTTCAATCCTAAAGAGATGGCTTGCATTTCCTTCAAGCTCCAGCCCTTTTGCACTCCTTCCTGTGAACCAGCGGTTCTCAACCTGTGGGTCCCCAGATGTTGTTGGACTACAACTCCCATCATCCCTGAGCTCTGGCCTTGCTAGCTAGGGGTGATGGGAGTTGTAGTTCAACCCACAGGTTGAGAAAGGCTGCCTGAGTGTGAACAAAAGACAGGTATGGCAGTTTGACTGGCTGTCATTCACTGATCCCAAAGCCTGCATGTACTCTGTCCCTAAAAATGTTGTTAGAATGCTGTGCCAACGTAAGATAAACTCTGCAGTAAGAAACTGATTTGTATTTGCATTCTTTTTACTCTGCACAGTCTTGTTTGCAATGTGTATTCTTTTGCATAATTGTCTCTCTTCCTGGTGCCACAAGTAGTGGCATGAAATTTTAGAGCAAAGTCTCTCTTAACTTGTGAGATTACACTGGGGAGGCATTGCCCATACACTTTGCAGCTATAAGGGCAAAGGGTTGCCCTTTGCTTTTATGGGAAAACAGATGTGTGATCTGTATTGCATTCTGAGACTTCTGTGGAAACACAGTCTGGATTACTCCCTTTGTCTGTTCTGCTCTACTTTCAACTGCAGCTTCTTTTCTTTCTCTCCTTTCTCTGGAAGTATATATTATTTTAGGCAGATTTAATTAAGAGTGTGGTTTTCAGAACAACAAACAAATGAAAATTACAAGTTCTTAAGAAACAATACATTAAAGATGAAGCATTACATCATTGCTTAATAACAATATAAGTGGAAAAGTAAAGGGAAGGGAAAGGAACGCCTTTATCACACCCTAGTCTAGCACCATCTTGCTGTCCAGAACCTCCTGCAGGGCAGCATCAGTTTTCTTACCACTTTATGGACCAGGAGTTACCAGAACTTCTTGTTTATGTTGAAAGGTTAATTGTGTGTTTGCATGTCTCTTGTCCTTCATTAAGCTGCTAGTGCTTTGTGAGCCAAACCCAGTAATATAGGCCCTTGTACATCTTTAGTAGGAATTAATTAAGAAATTTGCTTTATCCTGCGGACATGAATGCACACTCTTGAGTTAGGGTTAAAGGCAGCTGAGACTGAATCACTTAGTTTTGTCTCTGCCTGATGGTGGAGCAGGCATGCACAATCCTGTTAGCCTGCAGTATCCTTAAGGTCTATGAATGTCAGTACCATCAATCATTATGTCAAGAGGAGAGGTGGATGATGGCTCATGCAGACTTCACTGGGCAGGGAATGAATGAGACAGCACCTTTCTTTGCTTGTCTTTGCACAATCCAGGCAGAGTGGAGAGGGATCTCTTTATTTTCCCCACTTTGCAGACTGAATATATTCTTGTGTTCTTACCAAAGTCATCTATACTGGATTTTCTCCTTAGGCAAATGCTTTGTTTTGCCTGAAATTATCCATAGGCAGCCATGTTTGTTTGTTCATGTATCTGCCCCATTTGTGTATAAAGTGGGTGTGGGTGTTTGATGTTTACATCATAATGGATATGTCGGTGAGGGCAGCTGAATTCTCTTCTGTCTTAGCTCCCCACAGTGCATTGCGTTAGCCTCTTTTCTCCCAACCCACCATGACTTTGCTGAGAGAAAAGTGCCTTGAGTTAAATGCTGTAAGGTGGTAAGGCAATGGGGGGATTTAGGTGTTCTCGCCCCCCCCCCCAATCTTTTGAAATAAAAATCAAGCCTCTGTCCCACTTTGAGAATGGGGCAGATGTGACATACTTAGTTTGCTGCTGAGATTTCTGTTTGCAACGGTAATGCTACCCCAAAGATCACACAAGTTGTGTCTTGGCTAGCCCAGACATTATTAAACTAGGCTAGCATGTGTTTTCATTCTCATTTTTAATAATTTAATTCTTTGATTACTGGGTTAAAAAAAAGTTGTTTTAGGGTTCTTAAGTTTTGCTTGTGAGTTCTAAATACACTCTTTGTTTCTTGGCCTAAACCTTGCTAGTCTTGCACTGCTAAGTGTCTATAGAATTTAACTGATAATTTTAAAAGCTTGGTCTCTGCATCCAAGGGACAAAAAGAGACCCAGAAACCTTAACTGAAAGTAACTCCATGATTTCCAGTTGCCTCTTGGATTCTTCCACTGAAAACCAGAGCTTGGTGGTTTATAACACTCGTTTGTACATCTTGTTGGATTGAACCGTTTATTCACAAACAATTATCTAGATCTTCATCTACTGTCTTTATCCTAAATTGCCTTCCGGTAGAAGACCAGAACCGTTGTGTGCAACTGTGGTCACCACATAGTTCCACCACCAGCTTGGTTATTACACTGTAGATTGGTCTTCCTTACTTGACACTTTTTTTTTATCTCTTCCTTTGTGGTCAGCAATAATACATAAGAAATATATATATTGTGCATAATTTTGCACTGGGGTCAGATGATTTCTAACCCTGATTTCAGAACCTGTCATCAGAGACCGCCCACATCACAGAAGCCAGATCAGGATCCCTCTGAGCTTCCACTGGTCAGAGACTGGGATTTTATTTACTACTCAATTCTGTATTTGCATCCTTGTTGTTAATGTCACATATGGAAAAAGGGCCCTTATGCACTATCTCCATATGCTCCCGTGTCCTTGTTTAAAATCCCCTTTCGTAAACAGAATAAATGAAGACATAAAGGAGCAGTTGTATGAACATTTGCACAGATTCTGGATGCAGAATGTGGTTTCCCTGGTGCTGAGTGTTTGAGGCAGAGCACATTCAGCCCTGACAGTGCTCTTGCTTTTGCAGCCATTTATCTGCTGGAATGAGAGTGGAGAAAATGGACCTTATTGAGTAATTTGCCAGTGGGTAGTTGACTTTCTTGGCATGGATACAGGAAGATCAATTGCTTTAATTTTTCCTGCTGTAAAGTGTAGGAACAGCAAGAAAACAAAAGCTTGGGAAAGGCAGAGAAACAGTAAACATAAACAAAGTAGAGAGTGAAAATGGTGGCCTGCTGTGTTGCTTTTCATTTTGGAAGTAATTTCTCCTTCTCATTAAATCTGGGTGGCAGATGTTTAAAAAAATAGCATATGCCGTTCACAGAGGGATTTCCAGGCTTTGGGGAGAGAGGTTCCTGGGTGCCGGCATCAAAAGCAGCATTGTGCTCAGAGCGGAAGTAAGCATTTGATCTTGAGAAGATTAAGGGTGTTGACAGAAAGCATCCCAGTAATTTAAAGTAGTAGTGACCTCCTTACCTTGCGTAGCTCTTTGTGTTTACTGAACTAAAATGACAGCTGGTGTAGTAATAAGTGAGGTCTTTTTCCTCTGTAGGAGTCTCTGTAGTTAGTCCCTAGTATCACAGCATAATTGTACTTCGGTGAACCCTGCCCTGCCCTGCCCTGTTGCGGAATCTTCCTTCCTTCATGGGTCTTTCCTCTCAGATAAGCAACTTGAGACTGCTTTTAGCAGGTGACTGCTCAGTGTTACTCATCTGCCGCTTGTCTTACCTGTTCTGCTTCCCAATGACTCTACCTTAGGGTGCCCTTCACCATTGCTGCAAGCTTCAACAAAGCTCCAAGCGCTGGTCTTTACAGTGTGTGAGTCTGAGGATTAGCATTAAGAAAATCCCCCATGCAAGCTCCATTGAAATGAAAGGAGGATGTGCTACAGTGGCATTTTGTGACAGAGGACATAGGACTTCATATAACAATTCACTGTCTGCAGTGATTAGGCCCAGCTATGACCCAGTGCTACCAAGTGATAGCAGTGGGGCCAGCTCAGGATCAAGTTGATCCCAGGCAAGTTGGGCCCCTCCCTGCCCCCCCAATGTCCTGGTTTGGAGCATTCCGTTGGCTACTACTGGTGTAAATCCCACCAGTACTACTTGCACCTGGCTGAGCGTTCAGGGGGCAGAACAGGGAGTTCTGCACTGGCAGGGCAACGCTGATACGGGTCCATGGACAGAGGCCAGGATGGCAAAGGTACAGCTCCACCTGATCAAACCCCTAGCGAAATGCAAAGGAGGGGGGTGGATTCCATCCCAAGTCTTTAAGCCAGGCATAGGCAAACTCCAGCCCTCCAGATGTTTGGGACTACAATTCCCATCATCCCTAGCTAACAAGACCAGTGGTCTGGGATGATGGTTGTCCCAAACATCTGGAGGGCTGGAGTTTGCCTCTGTCTGCTTTAAGCAACATCCATATAAAACTGAAACACAAAATACTGAAAAATTCAGTGCTAATTTTTTTTAATAGTGAACTATACAGATTGTACCAATGGCAGAAAGGGAACGTGGCCTCATCATAACAGCAAGTTGCCAAAAGTTACGTTTCTGTTGTAAAGCTAATGCAAAGTTACAATTTTTAAAGACAGACATTTCCTTTTACATGTGTTTTGTGGGTGGGTAAAGCTGCTGTGTCTGGTGTCTTTAACAGATTTGTGCACAGAAGACACATGTGTAAGATATGTTTGTGTATAACACAAAATGGTTGAAGAAGGTTTACTTAGGGTTTTCAAAGACATTCAGAAAGTGTAGTTGACAATTTAAAGTACTTTAAAATACTGAAACCTAGACTATTTGAAACCTACTTTGCCACTTAGCTGTGTATTTACTTTCTCAAGGCAACAGGGCCCATAATGTTATCGATTCAAGTGGAGCAAATACCTTGGAACTGCAGGGCTGCCAGTCACTGTAAGAATGGGATCATTTAGCCCCCTGCAAGGCAACTGCAGTCACATTCTGACAGATGTGATAGATTTTGCCCAAACATCTTTTTCTCTTGCATTAACTGCTCTGCTATATCTTAAAATATACTGTGTTTGTCACCTTTACAGAATCTGAGAAGATCCCTGTGATGCGTGGGCAGTGGTTTGTTGATGGCACATGGCAGCCACTAGAAGAAGAAGAAAGCAATTTGATAGAACAAGAACATCTCAGCTGTTTCAAGGGGCAGCAGTTGCAAGAAAACTTTGACATGGAAGTATCAAAACCTTTAGACGGAAAAGAGGGTAAGGGATGGCTGGATCCATGGTCCTGCCTCATGTTTCTTTTTATGATAGTCATAACCTTTTGTGTACATGTTTGATGGTGCGTTTTGCATGATTAGCCATTACTTGCTTCAGTCTCTTATTATTGTTAGGAGCATAGGAAACTGCCTTATTCCATCTAGTTCAGTATTACCTACACTGACAAGCAGCAGCAGTCCTGAATTTCAGATTTTCCTGCCCTACCTGACGAAGTCTGGGATTGCACCTGAGTGATGTTTCTTCCCCAAAGCACTTCTCAAAAACAGCATGTTTTATTATGCATTATTTTGTGTTACCATAAATACACCCACCCACCAATAGAGAACTTCCTCGTTTTCAAACCATTTTCTTGCTTCAAGTTGGAAGTCCTCCCAGACGCTTGGGGGTTTTTTTGCCGCTGGAAACTTTTTAACCATTTGAATATTACTATTTTTAAATCCAGCCTATCAACCAGGAGAGACCAAAAGATACATATTTCTTAATTTTGGGTCAGTCCAGGCTTGGTAGAATCATTTCCACTTGTATTCTTTCAGTTGTTTTGTGGTCAAACAAAATACTGTTTAAAATGGCCAGACTGATAAGTCTTGACATCCCTTCCATTAGGTTCTGAATAATCACTTCACAGGAGTAGAGTGATTAGTAGAATCAGCAGGCCATACCAGTCAGTTTACTGGTCAAAAATCAGTTTGACCACAAGTATTCCATGAAGCCAAGAATGCTACTGTCCAGGTGACAGCTTACTTTCTATTGGTTAGCAAGGACGGGTGTGAGAGCCCCTTGCCTCTAGCCCCATTGCAGCCCAGGGCCAAATCAAGTCACACAGCAAAACTGCTTTTAATGACCACCTGCTGTAACAGCAGGTATCACCCAACAATTCTTTTTGTGGGTAATTTGCTATAATTTTCTTAGAGTTAGTATCATTGTTTCACAAAACAGTTAACTAATTTGTTTTTCAAATTGGTATAAGTACCAACAATGCGTTTTTCTAGAAAAATAGGTGCACCACTGTACAGTGGTACCTCGAGTTGCAAACGCTTCAGGTTACAAAGTCCGCTAACTTGGAAGAGTTACCTTGGGTTGAGAACTTTGCCCCAGGATGAGAACTGAAATTGTGTGCCGGCGGCGCAGCAACAGCAAGAGGCCCCATTAGCAAAAGCATGCCTTTAGTTAAGAACAGTTTCATATTAAGAACGAGCCTCTGGAACGAATTAAGTTCGTAACTAGAGGTACCACTGTACTCACCATGAACTTGTAAGTGCCTCACTTTTTAACAACAACAACAAAAAGGTGCAGGTACTGCATACCCTTGGGTACTCCCTGGAAAAACCCACTGAGTATCAAACTTGTTGACAGTTAATGTTTCCTTTTTGTTCTAATAAAGTCATTGCTTTAAAAATACTTGACTTTTTTTTGATAATATTTGACTGGTCAGTTTGACATTGCTGCAATTGAGTTGTTTATCTTGTGCAATAAGACCCAATTGCTTTGGGCAAGACAAACAGCAGAGCTCTCCCCAAGTTTGAGTGCCCTGGACAGTAGTACAGGTTTGGCTGTATGCATTGCCTCACCCTGCTTATTTTAAAAGCCTTTTGAATTATCAGCACAACTATTTATCATTATTTAAGGTCTAAGTCTGTTGCTTTGCCAAGTTGTGGCCTTAGTGATGGGCTGCCGCTAGAAGAAAAGCGGGTGCTGACTATTTGGTTCCTCCTCTAGGGCTGATGCCCAGCAGCAAAGTAAATGGTTTGTTTGTACTTGCCATTTAATTTCCAGTAAACAAAATATTTTGCAGATTTAAGTCTTGGTAAAATAGTTTGACCCCGACTTTTCAAGATTTGCACTAGAAAACAAAGAGTTAAAAGTGGGAGTTTGGGCAGATAGTACAGAATAGAATATTATTTTTATAGTTTTTATGTGTTTTTTCTCCATCTGTTAAGTAATTTCATTTTTTGGGTTGCGGCTTGAGCCCAGCTTCATTGTAGTTACTGAACTCTGTTTGGGGTAGTAGGTTTACACTGATATGTCATCCAGATGGAAAATTTGAACATGCCTCGCTGTTAAGACTGATGTTGGATAAGCATTAACTCTGGTACATCTAGAGTGGGGTGGTATTATGACAGAAAGTTACAAAAATATAAAAATGCAATATTGAGATCAGTTAAACCCATTTTCAGTAGAAGAATAGGGTGGGTCCTAAAAAACGCATCTCAGAGGTACGTCTTCAGACTGCTGTGGAAGCTGTACAGTGATGGTGCTAGACACCTCTCTGAAAAGGATCTGCCTCCAAGCTAATTTCTCTGCATTGGTTGTAATGTTTACTTGGCGTCTCTGTGCAAGATTATATTCAGTATATGGGTGTCAGTTATGTCTGGTGGCTGGGGATGATTACTCCCACCTCTACAGTTAGAACTGAGTTAGACTATTGTCAGGTGGCTATATCTGAAGCAACAGTAGTGGCTGTCAGGACTACATGGGTGGGGCCACATTGCTCCCCAGACTTCTGAGCACATGTGTCGCTGCCACTTACTGATAGTGGGAGCTCAGTGTGGATGCCATGGCAGAAGCCAGCCCAATGTTCCGACTGCTGAGTCTGCACTGTGCTTGCACCATCTCCCAGTTCCTTTTTCTTCTGAATGCTACTAGAAGCCAATGTTTGTGCCCTCCATAACTCTTTAATAGTTGGAAGAAAGTCTCATTAAGCATTTACTGGTAGCTTATACTGGCAGCTCAACCATAAATGAGATGAAAGGAAATTTATACATTCTAATAATAATTTTTGAGACTAGGAGGAATGCAAGTTTTAAATATTTTTCAATTCTGTTGTGTTTGATTTTTAAATAATTTGTTTGGCTTACGTTCTTCTGGAGTATGTAGGTTATAATAAACTTTTTGAGAAGTAAGTATTCTTAGGATACTTAAAAGTCTTAAAAGTGAACTTAAGGCAGAGATTTTAGCAACTTCAGAAGAAGAATATTAGAGCCAAGAAGAATATTAGTTTTGCAGTGTCACAGTGTTCCACATTCCAAGGTACTCTTGGCCTTGGAAGTTGCAAAATTCTAACACTTTCCCAAGAATTCAGCCTTTCCTTTAGAAATCTGATAGTTGCAACAAATTAGGAGTGATCCTCTATGGGGCTGTGCACAGAGCAGCTGGGTCATGCCAAATGGAGCCCTTTTAGAATAGATAAAATCCTGGCAATCAATAGTTTGCTGAGGAAATGGAAGCAGGGAGGATCTAACTTCAATTCCCAAAGAGGTAATTTATGCAGTTTTGGAAATGATCCCTCTGCATAGCACCACTTCTTGTTGTTGTTGTTCATCATTCATCATTTTATTTGTATGCCGCCTTTCCATAGTTAAAACAGTGCTCAAGGCGGCTTGCGACACGACAAGGTTTACATAATTACCAACATAACAAAAGTTATAAACAACAAATAAAACACATCAAAAAGTACACAACCAAATGGAAAGCAATTTCCACATAAATCATAAAATCTAAAACTAAGAATACAGCATTAATACCAATCACAATTACAAATGACATAGAGCCCAAAATAAGTGTGTATTATATATATGATTCTTGTAACAGCTATGTTATATGCAACTTATGTAATCTAGACTGTATATATGTATAATTAATGGAAAACCAATAAAAATTTATATGGGGGGGGGGACCAAATGACATAGATAAAAAATAAAAGGAATTTGAAAACAAAACCGGAGCCCTCTCTGCCCAGCAGCAGCAGCAGCAGCACTCCTTTATGGAGCCTGTCCAGGCCCCGCTCCAAGCCAGGTGGAGAGAAGGAGGGCAGGACCCTTCAGGCTCCCAGCAGGTCAGTCCTGTTGTTGTTGTAAGTTGAATTTATATACCGCCATATACCCGGAGGTCTCGGGGTGGTTCACAGAATAAAATCAAAATATAAAACTACAAAATACATAATCAAAATAAAAAACAACCCAATAACCCCCCCCAAAAAAACCCCCACATTTTAAAAGGGTATAGGAAGTCAGTCAAATCAAGCAAAGGCCTGTTTAAAAAGGAACGTTTTTGCCTGGCACCTAAAGGTGTATAATGATGCCAGGCGAACTTCCCTGGGGAGAGCATTCCACAGAAGGGGAGCCACTGCAGAGAAGGCCCGTTCTTGTGTCGCCACCCTCTGGACCTCTAGAGGAGGAGGCACACAAACAAAGGCCTGGGAAGATGATCTTAGGGTCCGGGTAGGTTCAAATGGAAAGAGGCGGTCCTTGAGGTATTGGGGTCCTATAGGTCAAAACCAGCACTTTGAATTGTACCTGGAAACTAACTGGTAGCCAGTGGAGTCGGACCAGGATCAGTGTAATATGCTCAAACCGTCTTGCTCCGGTGAGCAAACTGGCCGCTGAATTCTGCACCAGCTGAAGTTTCCGAACTGACTTCAGAGGCAGCCCTACATGGAACGCACTGCAGCAATCTAACTTTGAGGTTACCAGAGCATAGACAACAGTATTTAGGCTATCCCTATACAAATAGGGGCGTAGCTGGGCCACCAGCCAAAGCTGATGGAAGGTGCTCCAGGCCACTGAAGCCACCTGAGCCTCAAGCAACAGGAAGGGATCCAGGAGTACCCCCAGGTTGCGAACCTCCTTCGATGAAGTGTAACACCACCAAGAGCAGGCCCACCCATCTGGTACCTCAGTCTTATCTGGATTGAGTTTCAGTTTGTTGGCTCTCATCCAGTCCATTACCAAGGCAAGACACTGGTCCAGCACTTCCATTTCCTCACCTGCAGATATCAAGGAGAAATAGAGCATACTTGTTGGATTGGAGAGAAGGACTGCAAATGGAAGACCTGTTAGCATGCCCATTTCCCACCCTGCTGAGGACCACACATGAAATAGCGCTTCCTCTCAACCCGTGTAAATACTGAATGTAGAGACTTGCACTTATTACCCAAAACCCAGGAAAATGCCATTATTTTGTTAGTTGTCTATACTGGAATCATTTATAGTTTATATTGTTATTTGAACATATTAAATGATAGTCAAGAGGCTGACCAAATTGCCTTGCCATTTATCACAAATGTCTAAGGATACGCCATAGACAGTTGCAATTTTTGTTTGACCTTCATTTAAATAAAGCACAAACAGTAATTCTAAATGGCAATAGCTGGTTGTTAAATAAAGTTACAGGGCTCTAAATGAAGTATGTGAAGCAGGGTCGTGAAGTAAGGAGTCCTTGTGGTGTTGCAGTTGGACTAAGGCAGGAGAGACCCAGGTTCATAGTCCCTCCTCACCATTACGCATAATGGCTGGCCCTGCACCCGTGACAGTCTCTCAGCCTAGCCTACTTCATAGCTGCTTGTGGGACTGGGCTGTGTATGCAGCCCTGCACTCCTTGATTAGAGTGGGATGAAAATGTACGAACTAGATAAACAGAAACTAAAATAAGGAGATAGCACTCGTGCCTTTCCTGTCAGATGATCCTGTTCTACAGTTCAAGGAAACCCATCACTGGGAGAAGGTCATTCGTAGTTCCATGGAACATTTTGCAATATTTGCCCAAGGTCAGTTGACTGCTGTCCTAACCTTAAGTGTTACGCACTTTGAGCTATTTCTGGAGTTATTTCGTTCATTACAAAGAAACAGGGACACACATGACACTCGGCTTTTGCTGAAGTGTTTGAATGACACTCCCCACCCCACCCCACCCCCGCAGCTTTAAGTAGCTTTTCTATATGTAAATAAGGGTGATGGTGTCTCTGGCTAAGTGCTGTTACCTGTGTACACAAGTGGCTTTTATGTCTCTGGCAACTAGTATAATGGTCTTTGGGTCTAAAGCAGTGGTTCCTAAGTGATTTTTTTCCCAATGGACCACTTGAAAATGGCTGCAGGATTTTTAATTGTATTTTTTACAGAAACTGGACCGCCTGAATGACACTTGCAGACCACTAGTGGTTTGCAGACCACAGTTTGGGAACCCCTGATCTCAAGTATGCTTAGATAGAATTCTGTTGTAAATCAAAGAAGGATATTGCTCAGTTAATGTGGTCAGCTCACTTCTGTGGTAGATATTACAGGAATTGTGCTTTGTTCCTCCTAGATGCTCACGGGCAGGTGAATTGTGATTGGAGCGCAGGTGCCTAGTGGGAAACATGATAGCTAGGTCCTCAGACTTGGCCTCAAAGCAGAAACCAGCTCTGTTTACGTCAGTGTTTGCAGCAGGGGAAGCGTGGAATGACTTTTCATTCATGAGCTTCCATTTCTCGACTCTGCTGTGACCAGGAGCAGCACAACATGCTTTGAAATAATTTGCACATTATGCACATTAATAATAAATTATTAAGCACACAAAATCAGCATTCCTCAAGTGCAAGTTATCTATGTGCAATTTTTTATCATAGGTAAATAATGAAATATTTATGAAATTATGAAATAAACATCTCTTTCTGATTTCCTCCCCAGTCTGGGGACTGTCTCATACTGTAGAACAGAGTTTAAGAGTAATTAAGAACAAACTGGGTGGCTGCCTCTATTTTAAAATTGTGAATAAAGGCAGATAAATACATTCATGTTAATCTACAGATTGTTTTGAAATGGCAATATCAGAAGGCACTGGTCTTCTCGCCTAATTATTTGTAGTGGCATTTGTAATACAGCTCTGTCCGCTGTGCAATGGTTTTACGACTGTGTCATGAAAAGGCGTTGATTCCCCATCCAGCTCAAAGCCTGTTATATGGGCAGCATTGTTAACAGAAGAGTCCTCTCAATAGATCTTGGGGCAGGTCAGGAAAGTAGGTGGTCTATATTGTGTCTACAGTCCATGTTGTTGAGCCTCAAATCTTTGAATTATGCCTAGAAAGCCAGTGAAAAAACCTTGAGTTCTGATGTAATGTGTTCCCATGAACCTAGTCTCCTTTAGGTAGGGTTGCCATACACCTGGAATTTCTCACACCCGTCCGGGATTTCAAGTGTAAGATCACTTCCCGGGCGGATTTTTTTAATTAAAAAAAAAAGTTCAGTTTTTTGTTTTTGGCGAGCTGAGGTTACTGGCCGAGCAGCGGTGCTGTCAGAGAAGGAAGGGGCAGCCATGACATTGTTACTTCTGGTGCCGTGTGTATATCTGTCCTCCTCCTCCTCCTCCTCCTCCTCTCGGTGGCCTCCAGGCCCAGGCCAGAGCCCCTGTAGGCCTTGGAGCCACAGAGCCACCAATACTCCTGGCCTGCGCCGCTTCTCCGGAGGCTGGCCGTGGCCTGGGGAAGGCCAGCCTGGCCTTCCAGGAGGAGCACCTGGCCTGTGCCATGAAAAGAGAGCAAGAGGCCGAAGACAACAAAAGGTAAGAGGGATTGGGAGGAGGGGGTGAGGAAGGGGTCAGCGGCAGGCAGGGGTGAATGACAGAGATGCGGGGTGGTGGGGGATGCCCTAAATATGGGGGGCTTCCGGGTTTTTGGTCTTCGGAATATGGCAACCCTACTTTAGGAGTGGGCCCCCCAGAGATCCCTGAGCAGCATAATCATCCCCAAGAAAGAGATTGGGCAGCAGCAGCTTACCTGTTGTGTGATGTGTACTAAAAATTACTTCATTGTATTTGCAGCAGGGCTTAATGGCCTTCAGGGGTTCCATTGGGAGTAACCTAATAATAGTACGGTGGTACCTCGGGTTACATACGCTTCAGGTTACAGACTCCGCTAAGCCAGAAATATTACCTCAGGTTAAGAACTTTGCTTCAGGTTGAGAACAGAAATCGTGCTCCGGCGGCGCGGCGACAGCAGGAGGCCCCATTAGCTAAAGTGGTCTTCAGGTTAAGCACAGTTTCAGGTTAAGAACGGACCTCCGGAACGAATTAAATACTTAACCCGAGGTACCACTGTACAGGTTTGGGCAACATGCTCGGGTTCAGCAGAACACATACCTTGAGCTGGCAAGTTATAACTGCTTCCTAAAGTTCCTAAAGGCTTCCTAAAGTTCTGGTAGTCTAGGACCAAATTGATATGAGGGATACTCTTCTGTAGCCCCAGAAATGCTCTGTGAATCAGAATCAAGTTTGGCTGGCGGAGATTGTTCTTGGGGTAGGGTGGAGGAAGTGGATTCCTCACTTTCTCCTGCTGATTTTTCTTTGCAACTAAACATAACCTCCTCCCATGTGCTTATTAACTCCTTAAATGCATTTTGAGGATTATGCACATTCGGTACTGAAGTGCAGGCTTTTGCTGAGTTAACATTGAAGACACTTTTGCTCATAAGCCCGATAAAGTTAGAGTTTGCCGAAGGAAAAATTATCTCCCCCCCCCCCCCCGGAGGATCCCACTGCTGTGTTACTGTATCAGTTGCTAATCTAGGCATGCCTTCTTGTTGGAAGAAAAGAAGGCCAGAACATAAATTCATGCAGAGACTCATTGAATAGCCTTTTCTGAGCTTTGGGAGTTGTGGTACATCTCCAGAAATAACTTCTCCTTCCCCAACCCCCCATCAAACCTGGTTAGAAGAGGCAGCTGGCTTCACATCAGCCTTTCTGTATATTGCTTAAAGCACACTGGCAATTCTTGTGGCACACAGTTTTGGCATTAGGGAGCTATTGAGTCAGATTGAACAGTATGTCATGAGGGGGTCATCCTGCTGTATACAGAAGAAGTTGTGCCTTCCTCTTGAGGCTTTCTTCGCTGGACTGGTTCTGTCAGTTAGTTGCAGCCGGCATCTGCCTTACTCGTCCTCATCCTCAAAGGCAGCAGAACCAAGAAGCAGAGACAAGTCCTTCTGAGTACCACTATGTCTGGTCTCTCCCCACAAAAAAAAAGACTTGAAAATCTGGTCTTGTGTTAAGTTTAAACAGAGACTTCCAAAGAATGGCTTCATTTTAAAAATGTACGGTGGTGTTCTGTGTTTCAACTCTGGTTCAGTTTGACTCCCTGTTTGAACCCCGACTGACCTTCATGGTGCTTATTGTTCTCCTGTTTCTTAGGTGGGGCACAACAGCTTCCTCTTGATCCCTAACTTCCCACTTGTGAGATACCACAGCATTCATTCACCTTGTGATGTCCCTTCCCACACTGAACAGCACTGGCATCTACCTGTGAGGGTAAGGTAAGTCCATCAAATCACAGCACAGTAATTTCAAGGGGTATCACTTCTTTCAATATCCTCATTGAATAGCCTGGAAGCTATAAAATGAGTATTGAAAACATCACAGTGGACTTGCAGTTACCCCCACAAGGAAACTCCAGTGCTGTTCAGGAATGGAAGGCTTGTTTATAGACAGTGCATGCTGGGATGCATCTCTCTCTCTTTCGTAAAGTCTGAGCAGTAGGCAGCTTCTGCTAATCTAGCCACCAGGGGCCTTTCCGCCTGTTCTAGAGGGGGCACTTGGTGATCACTCCTAGGCTAGCTCACATTTTGAGTCCATTCTTTTGAGTTGTACAGTATTACGGTCCCCCAAAATATTGTGTGCACATGTATCTGCTAACTCAAAAGGTGCTGGATGGGTCTGTCTATCTATCTTGCTGTTGCATGCCTGTCATTCTTCTATGCTTTGAATTGAGTTTTATTTGCACCAGTAAGCATTTCATTAAAAAGTTGAGAAGATAAAACAATGAATAACTAAATTCCCCAGAAAGCAGTATTCTTTTTGCTAAAATTTGTTGCAGTGTTTTTCCTATACATATTGTCTATGTTTGTTGCGTTTATTTAGCTAGTGATGTGCAAAATCCAATGATGCCCCTTTTTTAAATTTCACTTTGAAGCTCGGTGTTTCGGTGTTTTTGCTTTTAGTTATCTACCACCTCCCTCCCTTCTCCCTCCATTCTCTGTTCAAATGGAGAGGATATAAGGAGAATACAGAGGCTGCAGGGCTTAAACGCAAGTGGTCTGAAGGTACAGTAATTGCAGATTTGTATTCTTGTCCTCTCCTTGCCTAGGAAGCTTTCTGTTGTAGTTCATGTCTTTCAGTGTAGTGTTTTAGATAACCACTTGCTTCCCCCTCTGCATGAAGTTGCTACCCTCTTCCAAAAGGAGGAAGAAATTGTGGATCTTAGTGAGTGAATCAGTGCTTTGTTTGTTACAGAGAAAATTAGATGCTGACAACGCTGTCTCTAACAATGTGTACTAACAATTCATTAGGAATTTTAAATCACTTTTAAAGCATTGTTTGCTTCAAAAAAAAAAAAGGATCCCTGCCCCAAAGCATGCACTTCAACTTTCAGAAGCTTGTTAAAATTATCCACAGATCCTGTCCAGTTGTCTGACCACCTATTGATTTCAGCCCCGACTTCAAATCGCTGTTCACCTCAAGCTCATTTAGTGGGCTTTGACAATTCTCTGAATCTCAACCTAATTTCAAGCACTCATCTATATGCACAGTGTTAGAGAAATTTATTTAATATGTTTACATCCTGCCTTGCTGCCTGACAGCAGGTGCCTCCTAGATGGCTGGCAACAAGAAAAAAAATGAAAGCACTTTAAACATAAGTCATTTCTTTTCAAAAGGTGGTTGTGACTGAGAGGGACTCCAGGGGGAGGGGACAGAGTGCTGCCTTGTGCATTTTTTCTTTGACAGTAAGCTATAGAAGTCAATTCATTGTTCTTCTTTGCTCACTTGCATTTTTGCCTGTATTGCCATGAGTCAAAACAATGCTCCCATTCTCCCTGCAATAGAAACTTGATGGAAGGAATAGAATAGCCAAGAGTGATTATTCTCCAACTCTAAGGGGGAAAACGCCTCCTAGCAGCTGTATTTTTCTGCCTTGTTGGTACCCGTAACAGATCCAATAAAATAACTTTTGGGGAATCATCATTACTGCTTGTACTTGTTTTAATAATGTGCAATCTTGCATTTGGCAACTACTGCTTAGCATCCTATCCTGTGAACCTTTTCACTTAAAAAAAAGTCATGACCAGAAAGAACTGTTTTCACATTCACTTTTCTAAGAGGGTTCTTCTGCCTCACTGATGGATTATGCAGAAGCATAATGACCCTCATTATAGTTCTTTTGCCCTCAGGAAAAGACACAGTTTTGTGCTTTTCTGATCAAAGTGCAATCACAAGTGTTCATAGTGTTCTCAGCATTGCGACAGACAAGTAAAGGCCAAATCTTTCTTACGGTACATAAACATTTGGAAACGGCAAGTAACTTAGGGGCAGGTGGGATTTGAAATGGAGAAGCAATGGGTAGGGAACAGGTTAAGCACACCCTGCCATTTCAGGTCACCTCCTCCCAAATATTGGTTGTTGTTCAGAAGAAAAAAGTCATCTAAGGTTGTTAGACACATTTGTGCATAATATCTAGTTCATCATTGTAGTTCATCTTTTTATCAAGCATTATCTGGTTGTTTAACATTTACTAGCATGTGTCCAAGACTTGCTAGGGCATGCTTACCCTTTTACTCTGCTTTTCCTTTAGTTTGGTTCCATGTAAGTCTTTTGTATCTGCAGTGCATATGAGTCATCCTGTTTCTTTCTGCTCCACCAAGGGAAAATGCACTAGGCATCAATATTTCAAACTCCTAGGTAATGCCAGCAGATTTTTAGAAATGCAGACACCTCTCTGTGATTTCTCCAATTCTGCACAAAGGAGCCCCCAAACCGTTAGCTTCCTTTCCTTTCCTTTCCCTACTCTCCAAGTATCTGAATAGCCACTTGCCTATTCTGAATTAGTCAATCTGTGCAATGGAAGGGGTTAAGTAGCCTCATGTAAACTGCATAAAGCTAGTATTCAGTTGCACCCAGGTTGTGTGTTCTCTGCAAGCTCTCCCCATTCCCCCGGCTATGAACAAATTGTACAGCAAGCAAATGTGCAGTGTGGATTCAGAATAAATTCTGAACATTAAAATTAGTATACATTTTAATGTGCGATACTTAATGGTGGTGCTGAATGGTGGAAGGAAGCCTGGGCAACAAAGCAAAAAGGAAATGTACTAGGGATCTACTACCACAGCATGTTTTGCCCACGAGTCTGGTTTCTGAATGCTTAACAAAGACAGATCAGTGTTATCAGACTTGTGTGTTGCTGGAACTTCATTGACTACAATTCTGGATCCTTAAATTTGTTTAAAATGTTCTCAGCATTCCAGATTGATGTGCTTGGGGACAGCACACAGGTGCATGGAATACACACAGTCCTGTGCTTGCTTTTGTGTGTCCATTTCCTTCTTTTTGCTCTGCCTGGCTTTGCAAGAGGTTCTGACTCTCCTTACGTGAGCTAAAGGCAGTTCTTTCTTTGCTCCAGCTGTTCATAGTTTGAAGCTTAGTCGCACCCATGTGGACTGGCACAGTGTGGATGAAGTGTATCTTTACAGTGATGCAACAACGTCAAAAATCGCAAGAACTGTCACACAGAAGCTGGGTTTTTCCAAAGGTAAGGTTATTTGTTTATAGTATGCACTGACTGAATAAATTGTTTCACCTCATATTCTGTGAAGAGACCTTCAGTTCTTGCTGATTTTGAAGACTGAAATCTTCAGTCTTGTGTAAGGTAAAGGTAAAGGTACCCCTGCCCATACGGGCCAGTCTTGACAGACTCTAGGGTTGTGCACTCATCTCACTCTAGAGGCCGGGAGCCAGCGCTGTCCGCAGACACTTCCGGGTCATGTGGCCAGCGTGATGAAGCTGCTCTGGCGAACCGGCACCAGAGCAGCACATGGAAACGCCGTTTACCTTCCCGCTATAAAGCAGTACCTATTTATCTACTTGCACTTAAGGGTGCTTTCGAACTGCTAGGTGGGCAGGAGCTGGGACCGAACGACGGGAGTTCACCCCGCCGCGGGGATTCGAACTGCCGACCATGTGATTGGCAAGTCCTAGGCGCTGAGGTTTTACCCACAGCACCACCCACGTCAGTCTTGTGTAGGTCTGTGCTATAAATCAATGTATTGTCTGATACTGGGTTTTAGATCAGATCGTGATAACTGTTTTTTTACAAAATGATGTTCCAATTTATTGTGTGTCACGTGTGTGGTATTAAAAAAATCACAATATTGGAAAAACAGGAAGCCGGTGCTTCTTCCTGTGTGTGCAGCCCTAGCTAACTCCACCTCAGTCAGTTCTTCCCTGCCTCCTGCAGCAAAAAGAAATAGCTACAAATTAGTACAGCAGGCTGACTCAAATATTGCCCAGCTGATACTGCCAAACAGAGCTTTGAGACTGTTAGCTTTCCGTCGCCCTGGCTATCTAGCCAGCAAGCAAGGACTTCTTCCCTCAAGGCTCTTGCTTAAAGGTACCAGGCTGGTAGCTGGCTTAGGGAAAGCCTGCAGGTTCAGACTTCTGGATCCCTTTCCCCCCATAAAAACATAAACTGGGGTTAGTAAAAAACAGACAGACACCTTCCTTTGCCATTTGGCCCTCTTCTGTCATTCCCTCCTCCATCTCCGTGTGTGTACTGCTTATGGGTGTGCGAGTGTGTACGAGTGTGTCTCTCTCTCCCCCCCCCCCTTCTGTTGGTGGGGTGGGGTGCATTTGTTTTTGTGAAGCAGCAGCTAGCAGGCAAAAAGCATTGGGGTTTTTTATTAACACTTCACACTTCAATTTCTGTAAGCAGCAGCTGACCCCTTGTTAAAGCTATACTGCTGGGGGAGGTGATTGTGTCTCCCTGACTCCCTCCTCCCTGTGTTAGTGTGCCCAGTTGATGCTTCATTTGGAGCTATGGCATCATGGCAAGAGAGGCTTCTTTAGCCTCATGTTTCTTCAGCTCAGTCTGCCTTGCGCAGCTTCGCTTGCACACGCTGTCTCTCCTCTTTCCCTTCCCCTTTCCCTTCCAAGTTGCTTCATTCCTTGCTGGTGATTCTCCTTTCCTGCTTCTGTGTGTGTGTGTGTGTCTGTGTGTTTTTGTGACTTGCAAGTTGCTTCAGAATAAAAGGTGAGGAACACCCAGTGTTTGTTGTGTGTGCCTTTCTTTCTGAGCAGAAGCAACTCACGGGACACTGCCAGCCCCATGTTAACTCTGCAAGTCTTCTGATCTCCCCTTGCCAGTCATAACAGGAGGGAAATACACTCATGAGATGCTTGTTGGCTTGCATGTTGCTTCAGAGGAAAAAAAAACAAAACCCCACCCTGCTGTGCCCTTTGAGCCTCTTCTGCGTTTCTCCCCACCTCCTTATGCTGCCCATTTTCTCTTAGATGGCTATGCCAAGAGTGGACATTGACAAATCCCCTCGGATGTGGTGGAAGGTACATGAGGCATCCTTCCCAATGTTGAAGTTTTTGGTTATCCCAGGAACAAGTGTGGCATTTGAAAGTGTGTTCAGCAAAGCCAGCAATATTCTTCAAATACAGAGGGCATCTCTATTGCCAGAGAACACCAAAATGCAATTTTTTCCTTGCAAAAAATATAAATTTCATTTAATAATTTTTGTTCTGTAAAATTTTATCCATTCTTTCTGGTTTGGCCTGGTTTATACAAGATATTCGAAGTAATTTCGTTGTCCCTGAGAGGGGGCAATGACAATAAAGATATTATTATTATTATTATTATTATTATTATTATTATTATTATTATTATATAAATTGCATTTTCGTGGCAATAAAGATGTAAATTTTGTTTATATTTTGTTCTGTTAACATTAATCCATTCCATTCTTTTCTATTTTGGCCTGGTTTAGAAAAGAAAATTAGCAATCAATCAAGACTCAATCGTGAATTATATTTGAATATCTAAAAGTGTGACACTGAATTTGCTTTTTTCTTGTCTAGTAATGTAATTAAATTTTAGGGAACCTTTGATATTTGAAAAAACAGGGGAAAAGTTTTGTCTTTGGGCAAGCCTATTGAGACATGTAATTATTTTATGAAAATCACTTAAAGGGTGTTTTTAAAAAAATAATAATTAAGCACTATATAAATCTTGTTAAATAAATAATCCAGAGAATGTTCACTAACAGTTCCTTGGCATCCTGGGAGGAAAAGTTACACGTGGGGTGCTACAGGATTCTGTCCTGGGCCTGTTGTTCAACATCTTTATAAATGAGATGGAGTAAGGCAGGGCTCAGCAATCTAAGGCCCATGGGCTGGAAGCGGCCTGCGGAGGTCGTTTGACTGGCCCCTGAGCCGCCCCCGAACTGAGCTGTCTGCTCATGCACTGCGCTAAACCGGCTCAGCGTGGGGACTCACTTCTGCAGCGCCTGAAATCAGGTGCACGCGCGTGATCCGGCCCACGGAGGAATCTCCGTGGGACCAATCCGGCCCAGGCAAGATAAACCTTGCCAACCCCTGGATTAAGGTATTGAGGGAATGCTCAGATCTGCAGGTGACATTAAACTGGGAGAAGTTGCTACAGCTGCAGAAAACAGAATCGGAATTCAAGATGACCTTAACAGATTGGAGAACTGGGCCCAGAAATTAAATTATATATGTATTAATGTGCTCTAAACAGTGGGTGGCTAAAAAAGCACACACTGACTCACTTTGAGGTGCATCGTGAACTCCCAATAAGCAGTTTATGAAGCTGCTGTCTAGAAGATGCATGACTGCCATTTGCAGCTGAGACTTGGTGGCTGCAGACAGATGATGAAATTGGAAAATGAGTCTGAAGAAGAGTTGGCTCACTAGTAATAGGAGGTCGTTCTAGTTGGCCTTGCACTATATACAAATAGCTGTTTTTCAAGTCCATGCAAAGGACTCATATTTCAAATAATTCTGGACAATTTACCTGGCTGTTTTCCTACATGTGTAATACATGTCATTTGCTTTGTGTCAGTCTATAAGTGGGCCGGGGAAGAGAAAACGCCGGTTAATGCAAGGTCTTTGCTTGATCACTTGGAGAGTACTTTTACTTGACACAGGCAACCAGGTGAAAGGAACTTTATGAGCCTGAGTTAAATGTTGTTACTTGCTCTTTTGCAGCTTCAAGCAGTGGGACCAGGCTGCATAGAGGTTATGTTGAAGAGGCTACGTTAGAAGACAAGCCATCACCAACAACTCATATTGTATTTGTTGTACATGGCATTGGTCAGAAAATGGACCAAGGAAGGATTATTAAAAACACAGCCATGTGAGTACTTCATTTCACTCTGTTGAAAGTGGACAACATTGGATTTGCGGGCGTTGTGGTTTTCCCCTTTTCACAAAGGGTGCTGTTTTTAATTGTGCATGTTCCTGGTGTCATCTTACTTCCTAATCATTAGGCTGTGAATCTTTTTGGCAAACATTTCCAAATGTTACTTTGCTGTACTGCATTTAGCAGGGAAATAATTCTGATCAAAGGAGAGACCAAGGAGCTCCGAATGCAATAAATATTGACATGGAATCTTAGAGTTGGAAGGGACCCAAGGGTCATCTAGTCCAACCCCCTACAATGCAGGAATCTCAGCTACAGCATGTGTTTTCTATATTGCGTGCACACACAGAGAGACCAGTATTTCATCCCCAGAAAACCCTCACAAACCAGACTTGCCAATGTCTCAAATAGAACAACAAACTCCTGTGTTGCAAACTTAACACAACAAACAAACAATACAAGCAACACGCAGACCAGTATACTAGATAGCACTGTAATTCCTATTGCATAATATACATGATTTAGTAACAAAAACAAAATGTGTGCACTTGTAAATTCTCTAGTATAGTTGAAATCAATTGAACACACGTCTGTCAATCTTTGAAAGTCCGCAGAAGTATAGTAAGTCTATGGTTGAAACAAAGTAATAGATGCTCTCCTGTGGGCTAAGCGGTAAAACTTTTTTTAGGCGTTCGTGGTGCCGAAGTAGTAGGTGAATAACAACGAACAGTGACCCCGAATAATCTGACTGTTTCGCTGGAATCTTCTTCAGCACAACTACAGAAGAATTCAAATATGAAACAAATTCACACATTACAATCCATATGCTACAGTTGCAGCATATGGATTGTAATGTGTGAAGTTTATATATTTTCATGTCTATTATGCAATAAGAATTACAGTGCTATCTAGTATACTGGTCTGCATGTTGCTTGTATTGTTTGTTTAATGTCTCCTCAAAGCCACAGTAGTTGATAGGTTTTGTTTTTGTTTTGATTGAGAATGCAGTAGCATTTCAACTCCAGGTATTTTTGGATGAAGCAGGTTACCTAAGCCTATTTCAGGCCACTTTGGGAGAGTGTCCAAAAGCACGTGGACAGAGGTGGTCCTCTTTACATTGTGTACTTAGGCTTTCAGAAAGCTTTGATTAAAAGTCCCTCACCAAAGACTCCTGAGTAAGCTTAGCAGCTTAGCATAAAAGAGGAGTCCCTTTTATGGACCAGCAGCTGCTTAAGGAACAAGGAACTGAGTACAGGCAACTCCCCATTTACTCGGGGGTTACGTTCTGAAGCAGTAAGCGTTTAAGTGAAATGGCATATATTGGGAACACCATTGGCAAAGCCTGCACGATCGCTCTTTCCAAACCTCCATGCTCAGACTCCGAACTCTCCAAAGACCAGAGTTTGGTGCAAGGGCTCCTGGGATTGCACTTGCAAAGGCTCACGGGACTCCTAGAAGGCTGTTTTTGCACTATTTTTGCCCTTTTCATTCTCTTTTAGGGCCGTTTTTGCCCCTTTTTGTGCCACTTCCAGGGCTGCAGCAATGCATGTTTAGTTGAACGTGCATAAATGGGGAGTTGCCTATAGCAATAAATGGACAGTTCTCCCAGTGATGAGAAGTGGGTGACCCAAGGACCTGTATTAAAATCTGCACTCTTTCACTCACTTGAAGGAACTAGAGTTAGGGATGAGCAGTGAAGCATTCAAGTTTGCTGGTGACAACAAATTGCTCAGAGTGGGGATTATTCCTCCCCCCCTCAATGTTATATGTGCTTTCCATCTAATTTTTAGGATGCGGGACACTGCAAGGAAAATAGAAGACAAATATTTTAGCAACCTTGCAACACATGTTGAGTTCCTGCCAGTTGAATGGAGATCTAAGCTTGCACTTGACGGAGGTACTTTTTACTTTGGACTGCCAGAAGTACTATTGGTGACATTTGGAAAGTAACACTTTTTAGTTTTTTTTCTAGCAATGGTTTGTAAACTCTCTACACTCAGGGTACCCTTTCAGTGTGTTCTGCTAAGGATAATTCTTTCCCGACATTTTCTAGTTGTTCATGGAAGGTATTTCCTAGAGCTATTAGCTGTTATCAGTCTCCCCAAACACCTTGCCACTCCCTGTAGGTAATTATTGGAAAGGGAAATTGGGCAGCTGTCTCCAAGGGAAATTGGTCCATCCTTACTGAACTTCCCACAGAGGAACTCTCCTGATAATCCCTTGGGCTTCCCTGGAAGCACAATTTGAAAACCCACTATTCTGTAATAGACCATGTGCTTAATTTCCTTGATTTTGTAATCTCAACACTTGAAGTAGAGATTTGAATGTTCCTAGGAATTTGTACTCATATGGTGCTGCATTGTTGACTTTAAACCCACTCCAAGCTTTATTATGCCTCAGTCAGACACTTGGGTCTCTTTTCTTTATTTTAGACACTGTTGACTCTATTACTCCTGATAAAGTCCGTGGCTTGAGGGACATGCTTAACAGCAGTGCAATGGACATAATGTACTACACAAGTCCCCTCTACCGAGATGAGGTATGTGTGTGATTTTTAAGTGTTTGGTTTCAGGTATGGACAAATAATGGGTATGGCAAAGCTGGGTTTCCTAATTTAAGTGTACCTCTATTTCCCAACATCTTGAAGATAGACTTTGTCATTGTGGGCATTCTTTGCATAGAAACCAAATAGAGTAGTTTGTGTCTTCAGTGTACCACTGCGCTGTATTCTAGCTGAGCGGAGATCTGAACGCTGGTGCAATATCTCATAGGCTACAGGGCCTTTACAAAAAAGCAGTAATAATTGCAGCCTGAGGATGAAACATGCACTGTTCATGCATAGTATGCTGTGTGTTTGTCGTACTTCTTTAGCTCTCCCTCCCTTCTTCAGGAAGCCGAGTGGCTTCTGTGGGGCTCTTACCCAGTTCCCCTCCAGGCCCAGACCAGACTGAAACCTGTATACCTTTCGCAGTGCAACAGCATCATGTCTCCAGACTATTCTAATGAAACCCCAGTTGCATTTTTTCAAAGCTCAGAGCACTTTCAGAACAGGCACAACAGCTTTCCTGCTGACGCTTAGGTATTTTAAAATGCTGCTTAATCTAGCAAGCGGGGGAGGAAGTGGGCCAAGACACAATTTGCAGCTTGTGAGGTCGTAGTTTATTCAGCTAAGAAGCAATTGTTTTCTGCAAGGAGATACATTGCAGAAAGGGGGCTCTTGTTGTGAGAGGCTGCCGCTGCCGCCATCAGCTTGCCCTCTGCAGCTGCTGTAAATATCCTTGGTGAGGAGATAAGCTGCTCCCTGCCCATTTCTGCACTCTGCTTCCTCCTTGAGGTACAAACTGAGTGGTAGAGAGGTGCTTGTTCCAGCTGGAGAGTTTACAAGCAGGATTTAAAACCGCCCAGTGTCTTCATAGCAGGAGGAAAGGAATTTGGTTGGAAGAGCCACATAGCAAAGTTCTCAGTGGGCTGAAACAAAGGCTAATTCAGCCAGATGCTGCTGCTGCTGCTGCCAAACCATCAGACTTCCTGAAATTCTGCTTAACAGACTTTGTCTTTCACACATGTGCACAGCATGGATACCCTGCCACCTCAAGAACTTTTATGCTTTCCTTCTTGTATGGAACTTGGTGTGTGCTGTGCACAAAGGTATCCAAATGCATATTATGTAAGAATTGCCATAAAGTTGGGGTGAGACACAAGTGGCGCTGTGGTCTAGACCACTGAGCCTCTTGAGCATGCCGATCAGAAGGTCAGCGCTTCGAATCCCTGTGGCACGGTGAGCTCCCATTGCTCTGTCCCTGCTCCTGCCAACCTAGCAGTTCGAAAGCACGCCAAAAATTGCAAGTAGATAAATAGGTACCGCTATGGCTGGAAGGTAAACAGTGTTTCCATGCACTGCTCTGGTGGCGGTGTTCTGTTGCACCAGAAGCAGCTTAGTAATGCTGGCCACATGACCCGGAAAAACTCTGTGGCCTGTAAAGCGAGATGAGCACCACAATCCCAGAATTGTCTGCGACTGGACTTAACTGTCAGGTGCCCTATACCTTTACCTTGTAGGGGTGGAGAACCTTCTGGCCATGGGATGAATGGGCCCTTGCAGCCATTTTTTTACAGGCCATGCATACCTGTCCCTCAGGTAAAGGTGTGGGACAAGCAAAGCTTCACCCACTTAAAGAACAGCTTGGTTGTTCATTGGTGGTGGGATTTGCATTTGGCACTGTTTAAATTTGGTGCTGAATGTAAGTGCCACTGCTTTTGGCAAGGATCAGAACTACCTGATGCTGGGTGATTGACAGCTAGGTGGATGAAGGTCAAAATCTGGCTCATCAGAGAAAAATGGTTGACCACTCTGCCATAAAGAATCAGACTAGAGCTCCATGTAGCCCAGTATTCAATATTAATGGATTTTCAAAAAATTCTCATCAGATAATGACTTCCTGCCTTTACTCAAAAAATATTCAGAATTTAAAAGCTTCAGCAGTGGTGCTTCATAGTCGACAATTCAGAAATGTCACCTGTGGAGGACTAAAAATGGCATGAAGTTCATGACATGAGTAATCCTTGAGTGGGATTGAGACTGGGTGGAGGGCTTTAGACCTTTGTCCCCACCGCAATCACAATTGGAATTAGGGGACTTCATGTCTGTTTGCAGTAGGAAGCAGCCAATAGCAAGTACCGGGCTAGCTATTTTTTATTTATTTTTTTGTGTGATAAAATTTTGCGTTCCCAGGGTTAACTTTTGTGACACATCACATTTACTTTACAAATTGTACTATTCAAGGGCCAGCCTACATGGATCACCAAATCTTAGCCAAGGCTTGAAAACATTTTTCTTTTCTTTTTTTTTTTACTGTACTGAATACAGTACATCTAGATTTTCATATATAATCTTGTAGTGAACTCTGGCTCACATTTATCATTAGAAGCTTTGTTAGCTACAAGGTATTGGGCAAGCTTGTGATATTTTAGTAAAGATGATTGATGAAACATTGGCAAATGATCTCTCCAACTAGGTCAGGTGCCTTCTCCTTTAGGCTTTAGAAACAATCCCTGACAGCTCATCAGCTTGAATTACAGCTTTATAATCTGGTCTCAGGGGCTTCTCTCCTGCTTGAGAAATTGAAATAAACAAATGTTGGTGCAGCATGTTAGGAGCTTTTATTTTACCGGAGAAGCAGACTTGCTGATGTAAGGTGGTTCTGCTCCATTAGTTCAAAAATATGCATGTGTTTCACCAGTGTACTTTGGTTTTTCACATTGCATATTTCTTTTGCCAACCAAAGTTGAATCCGTACAGAAGGAAAGGATTTGGAATGAGAAAAAGATATGTAAACTCGGGCACTAGATCTTGGTTACAAAGTCTTTTATATCAACCAACTGGAATGAAAGTAGAAGGCAAGGAGAAGCTAGGTGTTAATGGTCTCTCCGCTGAGCCAGTGAAGTGGCCTGATGGCCTCAGCATGTGGGACCTCTCTTAGCAGATGTGATGAAGCACATGGCATTTAACCAGGCCCTGGAATGATTGTCATCCAGTGCCCTTTTAAAATGTGTTGGGGTTATCAGGTTGTTTTTGTTTTTATTTTGATTATGTCTTTAGTGTTTTTATATTGTAATTTTATCCTGTGAACCGCCCTGAGACCTGTGGGTATAGGGTGGTATAATTTTTTAAATAATAATAATAATTTTGGGAGTGTTCTTAAAATTATTTTATTGAATTTGTGTGTTATTCAAGAACAGAAATAATAAATAAGAGCATCCTAGCTGTGTGCTTAATGCTGTTAAGGAGTTTGCACTTAAAGCAGACCTTGCAAGCGTTTGATCAGTTTTCTTGGTTTGATTTTTAAGTGCTGAACTGTTATCCACCCTTCACCCAAACAGCAATATCCAAAAAGGCTATTTCTGGTCTTGAGGTCTCAGCTGGCTGCTGTCAGTGAGTCATTTCATGCAAACTGATAAAGCCATTGCCTAAAGAAATGCAAGTAAGAGTAAGCAGAAATCCAGATGCTAAATACATAGCAACATGCGGAATATAAGAAATGTGCCTTCTCTCCCCATTCCCTAACTCTTTATAACAGCTGGTAAAAGGCCTTCAACAGGAGCTGAATCGTTTGTACACGCTTTTCTGTACGCGGAATCCAGAGTTCATAGAAAAGGGCGGCAAAGTATCAATTGTGTCACATTCCTTAGGATGCGTAATCACATACGACATCATGACAGGATGGAATCCGGTTATACTCTACGAACAGTTGCTTGAAAAGGAGTATGATGACCTCGAGGACACCTGGATGAGCTACGAGGAGCAGCATCTGCTAGAAGAGTTTTATTTGACCAAGCGGCGGTAAAAGAGTTTCCTTTCTAGTATTGAGCAGGTCTTGGTGTATTGAAACTGACTGAGTGAGCCCAGGGTCACTTTTAACAAGTGAATTGCTTTGCGCCGCCACCCAGCTCCTCCCTCAGCTGTGCCACCACAATGCAACTAGACGTTGACTGGCTCTGTAAGACATTCCCATCCTTATTTTTCAGCCCTTGGGCCTCGTTGAGAAATACCTGCATACACAAAGGGCACTGTGACCAGCCAGTCATGCATGTGGTACTTGAAAGGGGTCTTGAGTCAAAGAAAGGGCCAAACATGGTGCTGGAGACTTTTAAGCAGCAAGGCTGCCATTGGGATAGTCAGGTGGTAGGGCTTAAACCAGGGGTCAGCAACCTTTTTCAGCTGTGGGCCGGTCCACTGTCCCTCAGACCATGTGGTGGGTCGGACTATATTGGGGTGTGTGTGAACGAATTCCTATGCCCCACAAACAACCCAGAGATGCGTTTTAAATAAAAGCACACATTCTACTCACGTAAAAACATGCTGATTCCCGGACCGTCCGCGGGACGGATTGAGAAGGCGATTGGGCCGGATCTGGCCCCCGGGCCTTAAGTTGCCTACCCCTGGCTTAAATTCTTTCTTTCCCCGATGCTGAGAGAGTGCAATTATGTCTTAGGGCAGGATTCACCTTAGGAGCTCTGTCCACAGAAGTCCTGAGAAATGAGGCTTGCTTCCGCCGCCCCCCATCTCCCCACACATACCCTGAAATGGTCCTGGGGCGTTTGGGAAGGGACTGTCAAGCTGATGTGCTTGCATGGATGGAACATTTGTGGTAGTATGACATTAAAACTCACGTTTTTAGTCTTACAAAATTTGTCTCCAGAATATTTGTTTTGGTGAATTACACTAATTGACATGGTACTTATTATTATTATTATTATTTGACTTTATATACCGCCCTATTCCCGCAGGTCTAGGGCCAATTAACCGTTTCTAATCAAAAGAACTCAAAATGTCTGTATTTTTTCCTAGATTGAGGGAGATAGAAGAGAGGTTGCATGGACTGAAAAAATCCACCATATCTAAGACACCTGCCTTAAAATTCAAGGTACAAATAAGTAAGAAATGTGCTGTTCTGCTAATGGCTCACATTTAGCAAGAAATGTTTTTCAGGTTCCACCTTTATTTATTGCTATTTATTTAATAGATTTCTAAGCTGTCACTCAAAATATAAATATGTAGTGATAAATATTTTTTTAGAAACTTCAGAACTGCAGTTAAAATAGTACAACAGTCAAAACATTTCAAAGCAGAGAGTAAAAAACCCTAACTCAGGCACTGAAAGCACATGAAGCAAAAAAAGGTTAACCAACACTAAAGGCAAACTGGAATAAAGTGAGCAGGTCATATCTCTTGAGGGAGGGAGTTCCAAGGACTCCATGACCTCACCAGCAAAAAAGCCCTTCCTCTTGTGTGGTCCACTATCCTAATGCCTACTTGTGGGCATACTGCCAGGGCCTCCATAGCTGATCTAAATGCTCACGCAGCTTCATAAGTAGTATAGGTAGTCCTTGAAGTAATTGGTCCCATATTTTTTAGAGCTTCAAAGGTCAATACCAGCACTGTGAATTGGATCTTTAAGCTTCCAAACTTAAGACTGATAAGACCCACTCCTAGGCACTGTCACTTCCACAGATACTGCCAAAACAAAAAAAAAAGTAGCACCTTAAAGACCAACTAAGTTAGTTCTTGGTATGAGCTTTCGTGTGCATGCACCCGAAAGCATGCACACGAAAGCTCATACCAAGAACTAACTTAGTTGGTCTTTAAGGTGCTACTGGAAGGAAAAAAATTTTTTGTTTTGACTATGGCAGACCAACACGGCTACCTTTCTGTAAACAGATACTGCCAAGTCCAACAGGACCCTCAAACTACAAACTTGGCCTTTTAGAGAGAGTGCAACACTACCCAGAACCACTTGGAACATCTCCACCCAGAGCAGTCTGCTTCTTTACTACAGTACTTCAATCTTCTCTGGATTATGTTTCAGTTTGCTGGCTCTCATCACTCCTCGGGGCTTCTGTTCAGGCGTTCCACAACCTCTGTGGGATTAAGAGGTGGAAACAAAGATGCAGAACTGTGTGTTATCAGCATATTAATGACACTTTTCCCCTAGTGGCTTAATGTAGATGTTAGAAAGCATGAGGGAGAGTACAGGACTTTGCAGTAGTCAGGAAGGTAGAGCAAAAGCCCTCCAGCGCCACCAGCTGATTGCATCTCACCAGAAAGGACTGGATTCTACACCCCACTGTGACTTCCAAGCCCATTCTGGGAAGGCGTCCAGAAGGAGGATACCAACATCCAGCAAGAATTGATTCACATTCAGTTTCTTAATGTTTCTCTCCCTTGAAATGCAGCCCAGCCTATAATGCTCATACGTTTTTCTTTATCTAAAATAACTACAAATCCAGTGAAATCAGCATCAAAACCAACAGCAACAGCACAAAGATAACGGGAAGTCTGTATCTGCAAAGCATTGATCAGTTAATGCATGTACAAGCTCAGCTTCATTAGATTGTCTTGAACACAAGCCACATCTCTGATATTGAGCGGAGTTTGTATTTTAGTGAATCTAGTTCGATTTTTCTGTAAGGTCAAGTAATAATGTGTAATGCATAAGTTTGCTTGGGACCAAGGTTGTCAAATATGAAGGGTTTGACTATTGAGGAGTTTGGGGGCCTCTGCTGTTAAGATGTCTGGAGGGTCTGTGACTCAGTGGCACATAAGAGCTTTCAGATTCAACCCCTGACATCCCCAGCAAGGTAGGTCTCTGATACGAGGGCTGGGAAAGGCTCATGCGTTGAGTTAAACATAGTTAAGCACGGCCTGATTTCGTATAAGGTATGTAGTAAGTTGATACGCAGCATGTACACATGTTGGATATTTTTATGGAACTATCTTTTCTGCTTGCTTGATGCTCTTGTGTGATTTTTTTAAAAAGAAACTTAATCATGCAGAGCATTATTTTAAAAGATAGTTAAGTAGTAGTTAAAAGCTTCTTCCTATTTCTCACCTGTTTGTCACCAACTGCATTTCTGCTATGGAAATGCACCAAAACCTTCTGCCTGCAGCCTCTTCCTCGGTGTAGCAGTTAGGTTTGGGGGAAGCATCTTGTTATAGAAAAGACTTCCCCATCTGTGCTCTAAAGGGTCATCTTTGTCTCCCAGCCTCCCCTGCACCTCCCATGGGATACCTCTTTCATTGGAATTTGCTTAGACAGGCGGTTTTGAGGTATTTTTGCAAGTAGCCCATGTGGCCTTCCTATAGCTATCAAAAGATGTAAAAAGACTAGTAATTATTACACACTGTGATTTCCCCCAATTTGTAACGTACTATGAAGCGATGAGATAGCTCTACACCCCCAACCCTTGCAAAACAGAAAAACAACCCAACCCAACCCAGTATATGCTAGAAAGCTGCCTTTTTCTCTGCCTGTTAATATCAAATAAATGTCTCCTTAGGTTGAGAATTTCTTCTGTATGGGATCTCCATTAGCAGTGTTTTTGGCCTTGCGTGGCATCCGACCAGGAAACAGTGGAAGTCAAGATCACATTCTGCCCAGAACTATTTGTAACCGGTTGCTAAACATTTTTCATCCAACAGATCCAGTGGTGAGTGTTAGTGCAGTAACAAGCTTTCACCTCAAGAGCAGAGGCGGCCCTACCATGAGGCAAGGTGAGGCGGCCCCCTCAGGTTGTGGATTTTGGAGTGGAAAAGTCAGGTGGGAGCCACAGAGCACAATCCCGGCAGGGATGGGTTTGAAAAAGAAGGGGGTTTTGTTGCTGTAGAGCTACCCTTCATTTTGATGGGGATTGCACAGGAGGACTTGACAGTGGGTTGTGTGCGCCCCAGATTTTTGTCAATGGAAGTGACGAGCACACACCATTTGGGTTTTCCGCCTCAAGCAGCAAAATGTCTTGGGCCGGCCCTGCTCAAGAGTATTTCTAAATAGCATCTACTGAAGACCTGTCAAAGGCATTGGCTCACCCAAAATGTCCCCGTTGACGCAAGTAGGTTTGGCATGTAGCACAGCCTGGCAGAACAAGCCATCTTCCATTAGGGTGAAGACAAGATGCAATACAAGGAGAGTTCAAAGCCCAATCCTTAGCCCCCTCCTGCAATTGACAGCAAATCGGATGCTGGGTCAGCAATCTATGCCTTCTTTATTTTTAAAAGGGCTGTGTGAGCATCATGCCTTTTTGGGGGGGGGGTCTGTTTCTTTATTTTTATTTTTTTTAAATTAAACTGCAGAACTTTTCTTGTGATTTGGAGCACGTGCATTGCTTGGCAATATCCCAGTGCACCCAGCAATTGGTATATTATTTCTCATTTGGTTTATATCCTGCCTTTCTTCCGAAAGGAGCGAAGGTCAACATGGGCAGCTTCTGCTGGAAACTTACAGAACCGGCTACACAAACACACACACACAATGCACACTGCAAAAGGGCATGTACAATTTTAACAGAATGCAGCAAGGGCACTTCTAGAGCAGCCTGAGACGCTATGTTTAGTGTACTTCTAGCATCTTACTTTATTTATTTTTTCTCAGTTGTGTTGAAATCAGAGGGAAGTTGTGGTGAAATGTTCAATATCCGTGAAATTTTCTTTTAAACAAAGTTCAGAGACATTGGGAGTAGTTCGTGTAATGAACCCTGTCAGCAGTGACTTTTGTTTCTGCAAAAGGGCTTCCCTTCCCCTGCTTTGTGCCCCCCCCCATCTGCTCTGTGGGGATTGGGAGAGCCCCAGAACATGTGGGGGGAAAGGAGAGGGAAGATCATTCCATCAGGCAAGTTGAAAACCTTGTACAGATAGAACCCCTTAGCAGTGTGAACCAGCTGCACATACCATTAACAAACCCTGAAGCAGCAGCTATTTGGGGTTTCACAGATGCAGGGTAGCTGTTCTTGAAATTTGAAAAAAAAATATGCATCTGTCCAGAAACCTTCCCTTCAGTCAATTTCTTCATCTTTAATGCTTCATTAAAGATGAAGACTTTAGCAAGTGACTAAAGCGACTTCAGCAAGACTTCTGGGAGCAAGGAGCATGCGATCTCCAATGTTCCTTGGCCTGGAATGATTCTATGCTGCTTGTTACTTAGTCACTCATTAGATGGGGGAGTTTAGAATGCCCAGTTTTAATACAAAGAAAAATAATAGTAACAAGTCTCTCCCATAAAGCATTCATTGTTTAGAATAGGTCCATGGGTCCATGTCATAAGTAAAGGGCCCTGAGACAGCTGTGATTGTCCTTTCTGAGTATTCAGATTGCAAATGGAAGGAATAAGAGAAGTAAATTGTTGCCTTCTACTCAAGCCCTCCCATCTCTTCTTATTTACAGGCCTATAGACTAGAACCCTTAATTCTGAAGCACTATAGCAACATTTCTCCAGTCCAGATCCACTGGTATAACACCACGAACCCTCTACCTTACGAGCACATGAAGCCAAGTTTCCTCAACCCGGCAAAAGAATCTACCTCAGTCTCTGAGAGCGACTCTCTCCCAACATTGCCCAGCCCAACAACGTCACCTGTCCTGGCTCGACGGCACTATGGGGAGTCCATAACCAATATAGGCAAAGCAAGTATAATGGGTAACTATTCTTGAAGCCTTGGAAAACCTTGTGCCCCTGTGTGCATATCATACCCTCCAAGGAATAAAATTATCTCAGGTGGGCAGTTCGAATGCCCGTGACGGGGTGAGCTCCCGTTGCTCGGTCCCTGCTCCTTCCAACCTAGCAGTTCGAAAGCATGTCAAAGTGCTAGTAGATAAATAGGTACTGCTCTGGCGGGAAGGTAAACGGCGTTTCCGTGCGCTACTCTGGTTTGCCAGAAGCGGCTTAGTCATGCTGGCCACATGACCCGGAAACTGTACGCCGGCTCCCTGAGCCAATAAAGCGAGATGAGCGCCGCAACCCCAGAGTCGGCCACGACTGGACCTAATGGTCAGGGGTCCCTTTATGAAGCTCACACAGTGACCTGATGGGGGGCACAGCCCCCAAGACGCCCTGGGCACCAAAGATGGGGGTAGCTAATATCTATCTTGGAGAGATTTGCCCAAGGTCACCCAGGAGATTTTGATGGCTGGACAGGTATTCCCACCACCACCACCAAACCTGGGTTATTTTCACCCTAACATCAGGGCCGGGGGACATGTGGCCCCTCCTGGTGTTGCTTAGACTCCAGCTCCCATAAGCCTCAGCCACCACAGCTGGTGATCATGGGAGATGTAGTCAAGCAACCACTGGAAAGCCACAGAGTCCCCATCCTTGCCCTCAGTAATAATCTTCTGAAGTTTGCAAAATAGCGTTGGGGGACGGTGTCACTTTTCACCGTTAGTATTTTGACAGCTTAAAGGTAAAGGGACCCCTGACCATTAGGTCCAGTCGTGACCGACTCTGGGGTTCCGGCGCTCATCTCGTTTTATTGGCCGAGGGAGCCGGCGTACAGCTTCCGGGTCATGTGGCCAGCATGACTAAGCCGCTTCTGGCGAACCAGAGCTGCGCACGGAAACGCCGTTTACCTTCCCGCCGGAGCGGTACCTATTTATCTACTTGCACTTTGAGATGCTTTTGAACCGCTAGGTTGGCAGGAGCAGGGACCGAGCAATGGGAGCTCACCCCATTGCGGGGATTCGAACCACCGACCTTCTGATCGGCAAGTCCTAGGCTCTGTGGTTTAACCCACAGTGCCACCTGCATCCCTTTTTTGATAGTTTATATACTGCTTAATTGCAAAAGTCTCTAAGTGGTGCCTAGCTTTTGTGCCATGAGATTCCACATGGTGCTCATGATTGCAGTGGAGGCGCTAATTGGAGGGAGGTGGTATTTTCTGTATGTCAGGAGGAAGTGGGTTGAGCACAGTGCGAAATGTGGTGTCCCCACAATGTCTGGACTCCCTGCAACAAGAAAACAGCAGCTCCTCTTTGATCATATTATAGAGTGTATCTAAATGTTAACATTTTTACTGCCATCACACACTACATTTTCTTAAAAAAATAAAAGCATCATTTTATTAATCTAGATTTCCAAGATTGCTTACAAAAGAGAACTGTAAAACAAATATAAAACAGATCAGAAACAAAAGCAGCTATCGTAGCAATAGTAAAAATACAAAAAGCAGTAGATATAAAACCAGTTAACTTTTTAGACATTATTTTTAAAAAAAAGATTGCCCAGGATTTTAGCACATTTTTAAGGTCTTCACCTAAAGTTGTAATTAGTGAACCCTTTGAATAGTGGTACCGGGTGTCTTTTCAAGATTAGCATCTGCAGTATTGTAGCTTCTACTCTACCCACAAGGTGGCAGCAGAGTCAGATGGAAAGGCCAACATGATCGTGTGGGGAAGACGTGGCTTCTGGTTTGGGGCAGAGGGGATGTGTTTATCATGACACGTTTTTTGTCCCGGAGTGCTGTGTGACTGCCAAGTTGAAACTCCCCTTGTGTTGTGCTGAATACAGGAGCTGCTAGCATCGGGAAAGGCCTTGGGGGGATGCTCTTCTCGAGATTTGGACGTGCCAGTGCTCCCGCTTCCCAGGCACTTGAGGCAGGAAAAGAAGGGCCAGAACTGGAGGAGAAGAAGCCATCCTTGAGCCAGGCGTCCATCGGAACTCAGACCTTCCCACACAGCAGCTCCGGCTTCTTAGATCCGACAAGTGAGCAAAAGCAGCAGAAATCCTAGCCTCGGCTTCCCCTTTTTCTTCAAAAGGGAAACTTTTTCCACTAGAGTCACTCAGGGTGTACATTGAAAACAAATAGGCCACGTGGGCTCTTGCAATGGAGTCCCTGTGCATCTGTAGCAGTCTTAAAGATGGTGTATTCCATTCCTACAAATCTGGGGTTCCTGAAACTGCCTCACGCCTAGGCTCCCTAAATCAAGCATGGTAGAAATTCCAGCCTCCCCAGGCTCACCTGTTTTTCTTGTTCTTGGGACGAACAGTTTGTGTAGTCCTTGCTTTTTTTCCGATTTCCCCTCTTTCTCCAAAGACCCATGGCCAGAAGGGTACCATGGTTTACACAGAAGGGTACAACTTTGAAACATCACATCTACCCTTGGCTGTTCCCTGCATCACACTTAGTAGGATCTGGCCGATGGGCTGCTTAGTTCCAACGGTGCTACTGTCACAGCCCCCCCCCCCCCCGTATTTTGGGATCCATATCAAATCAGGAGCTGATGGAATAGCGTAGTATGTTGTTGCCAGAGGCCCCACCCCAATACGCACAAGCAAAGAACAGAACTGGGAGCGCTGTGTTGTTCTGGCAATAATCCTTTGTGATTTTTGTTCTTGTTTCCTTCCTAGTGGACCTGGAGCACAGGATCGACTTTGAGCTCAGGGAAGGCCTGGTGGAGAGCAGGTACTGGTCTGCCGTCACATCACACACGGCTTACTGGTCATCCATGGACATTGCTCTCTTTCTTCTCACCTTCATGTACAAGCAGGACCAAGAGGAGGAAGAGGAGGAGGATGGCATCAAGTCACACTTAGAGCCTGTTTGATTGTAGCCTCGGGGGTGGGTGGGGGGGTAGGGGGGTAGGGAGGGAGAGGATGAAACTTGACAAGTGGCACAAAGCAGCCTAAGTTCAACTTCTGTTTCTAAGGCATGGAGGTTTCAGGTTTAAATGCATGTCCGGATTCCTTCCTTCCAAGATTATTTCTCCTTTGCGGCACATTTCCACTTCTGTGCTAATTGAGGCTTTCCCAGAAGGCTGCTCTCAGTTCCCCCTCTTACAGCCTGTAGCGGCACCGTCAGCATCCATCTCCCCAGGTTAGCATAACTGCTGTTTAACAGAATGCGTTTTTTTTAAGTGCAAAGATTACTCTGGTTCCAGAGTTCATTTTCATTTCAGAAAAAAATGCCTGCAAACCTAAAACAGCCATGCTCTGTGTCCTTTGTATTGGTAAATAAGAAGCAAGTGGGTATCATAGTTCTAATCTGAAGTCTGTTGCTCCAGGTTCCATTGAAATTCCTTTGGGATGGCAGACAGAAAGGGGTGTGCTAACACAACTCATCCAGAAACTAAAACAGGCATGAGGCAAATATTTTGAAATACTGTAATTATAATTTATTATTACCTCTGACTAACCGTTTTGTTTCACTCCAGTGTGTAAAAAGCGTTACTTTTCTACTGTTTTTTCCCCGTTTTTTGTTTTTTGTTGGGGGGGGGGCATAATTTAAAGAACCACATTTATTTTCTACAGTGTTAAGACTTTATTCCTCAAATGACATATCTTTGTACTATTCAAAAGGAGCTATGGACACTGTGGCACACTTTTCAGTATTTTTTCATTAAAAATAAACATTTGTGGATCACACAAACAACACTTGCTAAACAGTTCTTCTCTGTGGGTAAGTAAAGTCTCTGTGGAGAGCAGGCTTCTCCCTGCGTGGCGTGCACTTTGGAGAACGTGCAGCACTTCAATTTCTTCTCAAATTCTAAAATGTTATTTAGGAATTTCAATGCAAGCAAGTGGTGGAAGCTGAGCCTTGAACTTCAACTTCCTCAGTCATCAAGGAGTGCATTAGCATGCGGCCCTGGACATTTGGACCAGCATTCCCTAAGCTTGTGCCTTCCAGGTATTTTGGATCACACATCCCATCAGCCCTAACCAGCACGGCTGAAGAACACCAGGTTAGGGAAGGGCGGATTGAACCATTTTTAAGAGACTTGGGAAAGTGATGCCAGCCAGGATCCAAAAAAGAGGCATCCGTAGTTTTGTCAGCTGTTTTTCTTAACATTTTGCGGTTCCAGTGAGACCCATCTGCTTTCAAAGGGGCCCCTTTTGTGGAAAGAACAGCAAAAATCAGCTTCCAGACAGGCTCCCTGTTCCCAAGACATCCCCCTTCTCAGTATTTCACGTAGCATTTTCGAAACGCACAAAGATGGCTGCTTATTTGCCTTAAATGTGGATCTGAGTCTCCTTTTGTCCTGGCTCTCCCCAGCTAAAGGAGACAGACGTCTGATAGCTTTTATTGATACAAGAAGCGCTCGCAACAACTCCCGTGGTGCTCCGGGTGCGCACACCTCTAGCCACTGAGCAACAGTCCCCCACAGATGTGCGCCCTGTGGGGCAGTTACTGCAGCAGTGATGCCCCACCCCTCTGCCAGCTTAAATAACCTCCCCTGACAGGTTGCACACCCGCAACCTGAGACTTCTGCTGCATGGAAGTAAGCAAACAGCAGGGCAGGGGGAGGTGGGGAGTCTACTGACCCATCTCTCACCTTAACGCCACATCCTGCCCACCTTCCTCTGTCTTTGACTGCCCTGACTCTCCCTCCTCCCCCTGCCCTGGCGCCAAACCCCATAAATTGCTGGTCCCCTCTCCTGGGTCACTCTCCTGATCCACTCACTCCAACATACACTCTTCAGAGGCCTTCCAGTCTTGATGACACCTTTCTACTTTGTATTCGACACAATCGACATAAATAAAAAACTGCTGATAAAACAGATTACAGCACAGAAAAACACACTAGCACATAGGAATTGCAAACAGCAATAAAGCAATTTAAAACCAGCCCACAAGCATATTTAAATCAAAGCTGAAAGTTGTTACTGAAAAGGGCAGTCCGTGGAAGAACAATCTTCTTACAATCTCCTGATTTCAGAAGTATAATAACCGCATGGAAATGTTATACAAACTGGCAGTCTGAGTGTTATGTTGCAAATT